>NW_028084207.1:0-535604 GCF_014824575.4 Sturnira hondurensis | reverse complement strand
CATTTCTATGGTTCCACTCCTGATCTAGCTGTCCTCTTGGTTTGCTTTTGTTTTAGGTGTGGTTGTTAATAACTGTGAGTTTGCTGTCCTTTCACTGTTCATATTTTTCATCTTCTTTTTCTTATATAAGTCCCTTTAGCATTTCATATAATAAGGGCTTGGTGATGATGAACTCTTTGAACTTGACCTTATCTGAGAAGCACTTTATCTGTCCTTCCATTCTAAATGAAAGTTTTGCTGGATAAAGCAATCTTGGATGTAGGTCTTTGGATTTCATAACTTGGAATACTTCTTTCCAGCCCCTTCTTGCCTGGAAGGTCTCTTTTGAGAAATCAGCTGACAGTCTGATGGGAACTCCTTTGTAGGTGACTGTCCCCTTATCTCTTGCTGCTTCTAGGATTCTCTCCTTCATTTTCATCTTGGCTGATGTAATGATGATATGCCTTGGTGTGTTCCTTCTTGGGTCCAACTTCTTTGGGACTCTCTGAGCTTCCTGGATTTCCTGGAAGTCTATTTCCTTTGCCAGACTGGGGAAGTTCTCCTTTATTATTTGTCCAAATAAGTTTTCCACTTGTGGCTGTTCCTCTTCCCCTTCTGGTACCCCTACAATTCGGATGTTGGAACGTTTAAAGATGTCCTGGAGGTTCCTAAGCCTCTCCTCATTTTTTTTTTGAATCCTTGTTTCTTCCTTCTTTTCTGTTTGGTCATTTTTTTCTTCCTTCTGGTCCACTCCCTTGAATGAGTCCCAGTTTCCTTTCCATCACTATTGGTTTCTTGTGCATTTCCCTTGATTTCAATTAGTTTAGCCTTCATTTGTTCCTCTAATTTGTGACTAAAATCAACCAGTTCTGTGACCATCTTGATCACCAGTATTTTGAACTGTGCATCTGAAAGTTTGGCTATCTCTTAGTCACTTAGAGTTATTGGCTCTGGGACTTTGAGCTGTTCTTTTTGAGCCATGTATTTCTCTGTTCGCACCTGTTATATATGAGGGGCGGAGCCTTAGGTGTTCACCAGGGCGGGGCCACCCAGGTCGCTGGGCTGTGATGCTGTATGTGGAGGCAGGGTCAGAGAGGGGAAAAAATGGTGCTTTGCTTCGCTCTGCTCTCTCTCAGAATTATGTCCCCTCTGCAGCTTCCCACAAGCAAATTGGGCCCCTCTGGTACTGGTTCTCGGGTGTGTGGGCTTCTCTACCCTCCAGGACCCTGTGGGTCTCTCCAACTAACTCTCCCAGCACCTAGACTCCGAAAGTCTTTCCAATTGATGCTTTCAGGCTCTAATTCCCAGAACTGGGGCCCTGGCCTGAGCGGTCAGTCTCACTGCTCGCTCCTTTGGTTGGTTTATCTGCACTCGAGTGTGTGACCGCAGTCAGCTAGCCACCCTGTGCCCTCACTGGGTCCACCCTTTGCCACCTCACACCTGGGTTCCAACAACCGCTGCCCCTGGGTTGGTCCAGCTGATCTTTCCTGCCCAACCCTGCTCTGCTGTTGACTCTGCCCCTCTTACCAGTCTGGCTGAATGGTTAGTTGTTGTCGGACTTCCATACAGTTCAATTTTCTGTGTTTTGGCTGCGTTTTGGTTACTAAAATTTTGTTGTCTTTAAACTTAGTTGTGCAAGGAGGCACAGTGTTTCCACCTACACCTCCATCTTGGCCGGAAGTCAGAACACGAATTATTTCAAGTAAACATGAAAGATTTACCTAAAATGAATCATCTTCTGGGGCATGAAACAAATCCTAACAAATTTAAGAGTAGTGAAGTCATATACAGGATTTATCTAAGCATACTGGAATTAAACTAGAAATCAATAGAAGTAAGATATCTGGGAAAATCCAATACTATTTGGAAATTAAACACACTTATAAATAGATGAGTATTAAAGATGACATCACAAATATATTACAAAATACCTGTAGCTGTACAGCATAGTGGTTATACAGTTTAAACCAATACAAAGTAATATTGAAAGTAAAATGTATTTGAAAAATAAAAATAAAAAATAAAAAACCTTTTAATGAAAAGTTTTTTTTTTATTTTTTAAAGATTTTATTTTTAGAGGGGAAGGGAGGAAGACAGGGAGAGAAACATCAATGTATGGTTGCCTCTAGCGTGCCCCCTACTGGGGACCTGGGCTGCAACCCAGGCATGTGTCATGACTGGGAATTGAACTGGGGACCTTTTGGTTCACAGGTCGGCACACAGTCCACTGAGCCACACCAACCAGGGCAAATTTTTTTTTAATTTTTTAAAAGAAAATACTCTGAGTTAAATGAAAGCTAAAATATGTTAAACCAAAATTTTTGAGAATGCATCTAAAAAAATCTTTACAGGGACATTTATAGCATCAAACTTTTAATACACACCAACTTGGATGAAGTTCCAAGAAAAAGCACGCTGAGTAAGAAAAATGCCATTCCCAAAGTATGATTCCACTGTATGATTCCACTGTATATACGTATTTCAATGGCAAAACTATAGAAATAGAGAAGACATTAATGGTTGCCTGAGGTTGAAGGATAAGGGCAAGAACAAAGTGGATGTGGCTATAAAAGGGCACGATAAGTCTGTGTGGTGATGAAAGCGCTCTGTGTCTGACTGTATCTGGGTCAGTGTCCTGGTTATGACACTGGACTATAGTTCTGAGAGACATTATCATTGAGGGAAGCTGGGCAAAGTGTACATGACATCTCTCTGTATTATTTCTTACAACTGAATGTGAATCTATAATTATCCCAACATACAATTTCCATTAAAAAAAAATTTAGCAGCAGATTTTTCACTAACATGTACTGTGTGACTGGCAAGGGGATCGCCCCCTTTTCTGAAATATGCTTGTTAGGGGGGTGGGGGTTGTGGGGGGAGATCTCCACACCAGAGCTTGTCCTGGTGTACGGCAGTAGCACATGGAGGGACATAAGCAGCAGGGGTACCAGCTCTCTGAGGCCACCCACGCTCTGTAGCACTGGCATATCATTCCTTCGGGGCAGGGTTCTGACTTAGAGGAATTCAGACATTATTCCACAAATGGTAAGTGTGCCCCATTGGTTCCTCAGACAAACAAATATACCATTTTATAGGGGGGGTTGTTTTTTGTTTTTACCTTAGGTTTTTTTTCAATACGCCCTTGTATGGAGGTCTTTCTTGCAGCAAGAAGTTGCTCTGTAGATGACCCAGAATCAATTTGTCTACAAATGGTTGAACATGATAGAATTGTTTTTAAATGAAAACAAACTAACAGAAAAAAGGGAGAAAATATATTGAATGTCATTGAAAGAAATTCATAATATACTGCTAAATAAAAATAACAGGTTGGTAAATATTGCTAAATATAAATAACAAGTTAATAAAGAATATGTATCATGTAGTCCCATTTTTACGAATATATCTATGTATATATGTAAAGAAAGAAAGCATAAAAGGCTATACACAATGCTAAATGTGAGTTAATTCACCAAGGTGACACCATGGATGATGTTTTAATGGATTTTATTTTGGGTTGCTGATATTTTTAATGTCATATAACTAAAATAAAGTGACTGCAGAAGAAAAAGCACAATATAAATTTATTATCAGATCCACCTTCTTCAAATAGTTAAAACTCAGTCAGCATAAGAAAAGAAGTACTGAATGCCTGGAAAGCAGAAGAGATTTAATGACAGAGATAAAGAGAGAGAGAGAGAGAGAGAGAGAGGGAGAGAGGCAGGGAGGAGAAAGAGAGCTATAACTAAAAGACGTCAAGAAGGGCTCCCTTCATATATTCCCTATTTTCCTCAGGGGTGACCCTGCAGGACTGGCAAGTTCAGAGTTAATTCCCCATATCTGGCAGACAAACCATGCCCTCAAGAAGACATACTCAGTGTGGAAGGGCGACTTCTAGATTTTTTAGCCCCTTTTCTTTTTTGTTGAAAAGGCTCTTCTGAACAGTTCTCCTGAGTCCCTGTTAAGTGCAAGACTATCTGACACACTCTTAAATCCGAAACGAGGCACCAGTTATGCAACATGGAGAGCTTATTTATATATAATGTTATCAGCACTTCCTGCTTAAAACAGGAAGAGAATAACTAACGGTTTACCCGAAATGAGTAAAATGAGAACTCTTTATCTCCAGAACAAAAAGACAATCTTACAGCTACCATTTTGACTACTTCTGATGACTGCTTGTTTGTTTGCTTTTTATGTTTTGTTTGTTTAGATACTACCAGACTCAAGATGTAACAGCATAGTCAGAAAAGAGGAAAATCCCTAGAGGAGTGGAGTGGGGAAACTGAGACAAGAAAATTAAACAAGGCTAATAAACAGCTTGAGCAGCTTACTGCCAGCTGGTGAATCCCAAGACCTTATCTCCCCTAACCAAGGACACTTGAGAACAAATGGTTTGTACCTCTCCTCCCTGACCAGAGAATAGTAGCTCAAATCACCCTGATCTGAGAAAATATTGAACAGAGACCAAATTAACGCCATTTGTCTCAGCTAAACCCAAGGACAGATGAAGTCAGGGAAGCAGATAACAAAAACCCTGTTAAACACCAAACAGACCCAAGATAAAAGTAAAACAGTATAGCAGACCAAAGAATACTCCCAACTGCCCCTTGACCATGTGCTCATTTTGATGCATCAGCATATTAAAAATGCACGTGGAAAGCTGATGAAAATTCTGCTGAAATCCTCCCCTAAGATCCTCCCCTGCTGAAAAAAGGTAAAAAACCCTCAGGACAAAGACTCAGGGTGGGCTCACCCTAGAGCATGCCTGTGGCCCTTCCTGAGCACCCACATTTTTCTTTCTCCTAAATTCTAAGGGTCCCCAGGAGACTTGTAGCCAGGGAGCAGTGGGCATCTAGCAGCTTGTCCCAGGCTTACCCTCTGATCCTGTCTCCAAGGCGTGCTTTTCTCTGACTTCCCTGTAGTGGCTCACTTCTGTCTCTGTGACCTTCATTTGCCAGTGAGCTGGCAGCAGGCCCTCCTCTTTGGCTCTCTCCTTTCCTATAACATTTCTAGGGAGTCAAAGCAGAGCACTGCCTGGGCTCCCCCCCCCCCCCCCGCTTATGCTCCTGTTGCTTCTTCTACCCTTAGTCCTTCTTTTGTTTCACTGTCCCCAGCTTTAATAAACATACTCTCAAAATCACCTGGATTCATGTTGTGAAATCTTTCCTACACAAAGCCAAGAACCCACACAGTACAGGCCCACATGAGGCAGATCTGCTCCAGGCCAGTAGTCCCTGCCCTGTAACAAAGACAGCCTAGAGATGGAATAGTCATCAGATTTGAGAAGTGCTTCATTTAGAAATTAAGGTGAACATTAGAGCCATTTCAAAGGAGAAAGGATACCAATAATAATGCCAAAAAGAAAGTTCAACATTCTTTAACAAGAGCATTTCACAACCAAACAGTAAGGTAATCAGAAATAATAATCTCAGAATTTTATAATACATTCCCATTGTCAACTGCTTTTACATGCCTCCTTTAATCAACAACAAAAAATACACTCGCTCATGCTACAAGTTAAGAAATGTGACAAAAGTTGCCCTGCCTGGTGTGGCTCAGTGGACTGAGTGCCAGCCTGTGAACCAAAGGGTCACAGGTTCGATTCCCAGTCAGGGCACATGCCTGGGTCGCAGGCCAGGTCCCCAGTAGGGGGCATGCAAGAGGCAACCACATACTGTATTTCTCTCCCTCACTTTTTTTTAATTTTTATTTTTATTTATTTCTTGTTCAAGTACAGGTTTCTGTCTTATATTCCCAGCCCTGCCCGCCCCAGTGCTCCCCACTTCCCTCCCATTTCCACCCCCCACTTTAGTTATTGTCCATGTGCCCTTTATACTTGTTCATGTGAGTCCATCCCCTTTTCCCATGATTCTCTCCCCTCTCCTCTCTGGACCCTGTCAGCCTGTTCCGTATTTGAGTGTCATTAGTCATATTTTGCTTGCTTGTTTGTTTTGTTGTTTAGATTCCTGTTAACGGTGATATCATATGATATTTGTCTTTCACCGCCTGGCTTATTTCACTCAGCATAATGCTTTCCAGTTCCATCCATGATGTTGCAAAGGGTAGGAGCTCCTTCTTCCTTTCTGCTACATAGAATTCCATTGTGTAAATGTACCATAGTTTTTTGATCCAGTCATTGACTGATGGGCATCTAGGTTGCTTCCAACTCTTGGCTATCGTAAATTGTGTTGCTATGAACATTGGGATGCATAGGTTCTTTTGGATTCATGTTTCAGGGTTCTTAGGATATACTCCTAATAGTGGAATTGCTGGGTCAAAAGGCACATTCATTTTTAGTTTTCTTAGAAAATTCCATACTGTTTTCCATAGTGGTTGTACCAGTCTGCAATCCCACCAACAGTGAACTAGGGGCCCCTTTTCCCCACAACCTCTCCAGCACTTGTTTGTTTCTTTGTTTATAATAGCCATTCTGACTGGTGTAAAGTGGTATCTCATTGTGGTTTTAATTTGCATCTCTCTCTCTCTCCCTCTCTTTCTTCCTCCCTTCGCCTCTCTAAAAATAAATAAATAAAATCTTTAAAAAAAAGAAATGTGACTTAAGTGATCAGTATGGGTGCCTGAACATCAGATAAACATCTCCTTCTCATCCTATAAGTGTATTTTTCTTGTATAAGAAAAACATTTAACCAACCAGTAACCACATATTTGTCCCCTTTTCATAGCTTTCCTCACAATTTTTTTTGTGGGTGAGGTAAGAAATGAATTGTTAGGAACAACTTCATGGAATGAAAGTTAATCTGTAAATTGGCAAAGTGAATTTGAGGTTAACCCATAGAAGTGTGTTCCAAGTCAAAAATGATACATTCAAACAACCTAAGCCCTTGGTTCCATATCATACATATTATACTTCTAGGGATTGAGCTTAGCCCTATGAGCCCCATAGCATCTTTTTTTATTTTCCAAAGAACAGGAAAAACATCTTTATTTTTGTGAGTTTGTTTTAATCAAGGTCAAAGCCTTGACTAGCCAGTCTATGCACAGACATTCAGTCCAGAGTCCCTGAGCACACATTCATTAGGAGATCATCAATAGGGATACACATATTGATTAGGAGATAATTGATATCAAGTAAAGCACTCCGATCTCCTGTATGCAAAAGTAAGAAAAAAATCACCAAACACATGTACAATGGAAAACTATGAAAATATCATTGAAAAAATCAATAGTCTATTTTATATTCAAATTTGTGGCCAATATTGCCTGAGGGATGACTTGGACAAACCACCAAAATAGCAGGGCTAGGATTTGGGAATATTTTTTTAAAGGTTTTATTTATTATTTTTAGAGAGACGGGATGGGAAGGAGAAAGAGAGGGAGAGAAACATCAATGTGTGGTTGCCTACTGGGGACCTGGACCACAACCCAGGCATGTGCCCTGAATGGGAATTGAACCAGCAGCCCTTTGACTCGCAGGCCCGTGCTTAATCCACTAAGCTACACCAGCCAGGGCTGGGAAAGTTTTTTAACACTCCAAACCAGAAGTTGTTCTTTGGACAGGGTCCACTTCCTGGCTGATAACTTTAAAATATAAATCAATCTGCGTGAGTGAAACCAGAGTGTGAATAAAAGTAAAGTTCTATTTATCAAAAACATCATTTATGCAAGGCACTATTGTATTTAAGTTTTATACCAACTCCACAATTCAGTGTAATGATTGGCCCCACTTTGCGGCCCAGGAATACAAGGAGCTAAGAGATTAGGTAGCATGTCCACAGTCACAACTAGTAAGTGGTGGAATGACGATTATGTCCACATTTGTCTGCCTCCAAAGCTTACACTACTAACCACTAGGGAATACAACCTCTCCATGTACTTTCTTCTGCTGCCCTCTACTCCCTCTAAGGGAGGAAAAGATAAAGGGGAGTTGGAAATATTAAAAACATGCTTCATTTCTTTCCGAACTTGTGACCAAATCTAGTTTTGTGCCTATTTTCTGTTAAATCATTTTTTATTGTTGTTCTACTACAGTAGTCCCACCTTTTGCCCCTTTGGCCTCCTCTGCCCATCCTATCCCCCCTCCCACAGTCAATCCCTGCACTGTTGTCCATGTCCGTGGGTCATTCATATATATCCTTTGTCTAGTCCTTTCCCCTTATTCCCACCCATAACCCCCTCTCCTCTCCCTTCTGGTCACTCAGTGTGGTCCATGTTTCCCTGCCTCTATGGTTCCCTGTGGTTCTATTTTCTTCGTTAGTTTGTTTACAATGGAAACAAAGTGCTGGAAACAGAACAAGTGCCCATCCATAAATGAGTGGATCAAAAAACTGTAGTACTTTTACACAGTGGAATACTATGCAGCAGAGAGAAAGGACCTTTACCTTCTACAACAGCATGGATGGAACTGGAGAGCATTATGCTAAGTGAAATAAGGCAGATGGCAGAAAACAAATACCATGGGATCTCACTTATAAGAGGAATCTAGTGCATGTGTTTTCTTAAGCGAGGGTGATAAAGCTAGGTTAAAGGGCTAGGCCCCAAAATCATATGTTGAAGTTAGTTTCCCTTCTTGTCTAGAGTGTTGCTTGATCCCTGCTGAGTGAGATAAAGGAAATATGCTAAAAACAGCTTGTAAGTGTGTCCTTGGTGGATTTCCCCTGCTACTAAGAAATAACTACAAGGTCGTTTGTACAGCTATTTCCAGTTTTCAAGTGTTTTCACACACACTAGCTCACTCTGATTCCCAGTGAAGTAACAGAGTGGTGATCATTAACCCTTTAGCGATATTAAATACCAATGGGAAAACAAAGACTCAGAAAATGCAAGAAACATGCTCTCTCCCAGGCCACACCAAAAGTGTGGGAGCCACAGTAAACCCAGGCCTCAGGACTCCATTTTCAAGTCAAATAAATGTATTCATTTCACACTTGAGAGGCCCAATAACTAAGGCCACTTTACAAACAGCACTTCTGCCCTGGCTGGATGTGGATTGAGCCCAGGCATGCGAACCAAAGGGTCACTGAGTCAGGGCACCTACCTGAGCTGCAGGCCAGGTCCCCGGTAGGGGGCGCACAAGAGGCAACCACACATTCATGTTTCTCTCCCTCTTTCTCCCTCCCTTCTCCTTTGTCTAAAAATAAATAAAATCTCTAAAAAGAAAAGCACTTCGCTCACCCATGCACAGAGAAAACACATACAAACACACCTGACAGGTGCTGTCATTGTGGCAAAATTAGCTCCAGATATAAAAATAGGCCTTTGCAACTAGATCCTCAATAGCAATAATCCCTTGCCCTGGGGATTATTATAATTATAACACTCTACAGATTCCCAAATTATCTCCAAATGACTCAAACTTCTCTCTCTAAAAAATTTAAGAACTTACTCCATATTCTCAGTGAGAAACAGCACTGTGTAGGAGAGGAGGCTGGAGAAACAAGAAATGAAATAATTCCATCTGCATATAACTTCATATTAAGTTGTGAAACTGGAAGAGCTGACATTACTACCACGTTTCTGTGAGTGAGGACACTAATTCTTCCCATGCACAGGGAACGGCCTCTCTTGTGACAGTCAGTCCTTGTGTCACTATGTAAGAATTTAAGAATTTAAAAAAGACTCTCACTGTGAAGTACACATTCAGGCTTCTGTTGCTAAATTTGGATTAACAACACTTTTGAGGGACCATGGACTTCTTAGGAAAGCCCAGAATGACTATTAAAGGACTAGTCTCTAGTTATAGAAGCATTTTCATGAGCAATTTAGAGCACAGTGATTTATCAGGAAATTTCCTTTCCTTGTCCTTAGAAGAACCTTGGCACATCTCTAAGTGGCTGTGGAAAGTCCCTTCAATCAAGGAAACATCTAATTCTCCCTAAAGGTCTTTGCCTAATTGCTCCATTACTGATCCTCTCTCTCCTGGAGCAAAAGCTCAGGTGGGGTCATGTTCAAACTGGCTCAACTCTTAGGTTTTTAAGCTATTAGATTCCCTGCCTACACACCCAGCAGACACTCTCTCACCTCAGTTGCTAAAACGATCACCAATCCTCTTTCCTGACCCACACCCACCTCCAGCTGTACTGAGGGACAAACACTAATTAGTAAGAGGTAAAATAAAGCTGCTGTTTATCATCATTAGTATTCCTTGCTTTTTTATTTTTTAATTTCTTTTTATTTTTAGAGAGAGGGGAAGGGAGGGAGAAAGAGAAGGAGAGACACATCTATGTGTGGTTGGCTCTTGTGCACCCCCTACTGGGGACCTGGCCTGCAACCCAGGCATGTGTTCTGCCTGGGAATCAAACCACCAACCCCTTGGTTTGCAGGCCAGCACTCAATCCACTGACACACACCAGCCAAGGCTATACCTTGCATTTTGTCACTTTTTTCTTTACTTTTCACCACAAACTTTATATATATAGCATTGGTTAGAGCATATAAGGCATTGGTTAATAAAAATCATATACATATATACATACATACATATATACATACACACACACACACACACACACATATGTTCTCTCTTTGGTCCTGTCAGGGAAGAAAGGCAAGAACTGTACAAATTCATGCAAGGCACTCCCTCATCCATGCTGACTAGATGATCACCTCCAGCAACTTCAAAGCCCAAGCACTCCAGGTGCCTCAATTATGCCCATAGATCTACACTGAAATAGAAATAAAAATAAAAGGGATTAAAGTAAATCTGCTTATTCTTCATTTGGAACCCAGACACCTGGGTTATTTCCCCAGATTTGGCACTTAATCGTATGACCTTGTACTAGTGACGTTCCCTAACCCTAACATGGCATTAATTTCAAAATTGATTCTAAATTTCAGATATTCAATGCAGTAGCCACTATTGATATATGTGGCTATTGAGCATCTGAAATGGATTGATGAACAGATTGTTTAAAAACTTTTTATTGAATTTATTGGGATGGCATTGGTTAATAAAATTATATAGGTTTCATCTGTACAATTCTCTAATATATCATCTGTATGTTATACTATGTGGTCACCACCCCATTCCATCACCACTTATCCCCACTTTCCTCTTCTACCTCCCCCACCCCCTTTTCCTCTGGTAATCATCTGTTGTCTGTGCCCATAGTTTTTTTCTTAATCCCTTCACCTTTTTCACCCAGCCCCCCAACTCTCCACTGCTCTCACAGCTGTCAGTCTGTTGACTGTATCTACAAATCTGTTCACATTAGTTTATTTTGTTCATTAGATTCCACATAAAAGTGAGATCATACAGTATTTGTCATTCTCTGACTGGTTTACTTCACTCAGTACAATACTTTCCAAGTCCATCCATGCTGTTGCAAATGGTAACACCTCCCTTTTTTAAGGCTGAGTAGTATTCCATTGTGTACCACAGAATTTTCCATTTTATTTATTTTTTCTGTTTCTCATTGTATGTGTCCATTACTATTTATTCCCCTCCTGCTTTCCTCCCTGCCAAAATCACCATAGTGCTGTCCTCATCCATGAGTCCTTACTCCCCCATCGCTGTCAGCTTGCTCTCTACCCAAGACTCTGTCTCTGTTTTGCTTGTTAGCTCAATTTGCTCATTAGATTCCACATATGTGACATCATACAGCATTTGTCTTTCCCTAACTAATTAACTTATACTTAAATGTAATTTTTAAATAAAGATTTTATTTATTTATTTTTAGAGAGGTGAATAGAAGGAGAAAGAGAGGGAGAGAAACATCAATGTGTGGTTGTCTCTCATGTGCCCCCTACTAGAGACTCTTCCCACAACCCAGGCATGTGCCCTGACTGGGAATCGAACCACTGACCCTTTGGTTTGTAGGCTGGTGCTCAATTCACTGAGCCACACCAGCCAGGGCTGTTTTTAAGTTTAAATAACCACATGTGCTTAGTGGCTACTGTGTTGGACAGCACAGAATAATGTAGGGATGTTGGCTTAAATGATCTGTATCATCTCTCTTAGGTAGTCTAAGCTATTCAGTTTTACAAGATTCATTCAAAGACATTCAGAATAATCAGTCAGGGCACCCTGGTCTCACCAGAAATGATAATCCAGGATTGCTTTGTATGCACTGGGTAGGCTCTGGTGCAGGAAGAGCAAAAGTGATGAGAGCAATATTTTCACAGCTACACTGATACTTCTCATTGTCTCTGGGTTTTCATAAGCTGGAACTAAAGGGTGAAGAAAGGCAATCCCAATCTTTATGAATGAATGTACATGTATAGATCTGGGCTATGAGTATAGTAACACTCTTTATCTACCTTTCCACAGTGCCATTACTATAGATTGTAGAATAATTTCAGCTCTAGAAAGAAAAAAAGACTCCTCTATTTTTTGGTAAAACAAATATATCTTGAGAAAGACTCTTTCTCTCTGGCCTGTCTCCTCATTTGTACTACAAGAGAGTTGGACTAGATTTATTGATTTGACAAACCAATCAAGGCAATGAGCTAGGGACACAATGAGCTGGGGAACTGTCATACACTGAAGAACTCAATTTAATAAAGTGTCTAAATAAAATAATTTCTCAAGGGACCTTTTCCTGTCTATGAGTTCATGTAATCTATAAATCCTGTGACATTGTTAATGTTTTGAAAGTTGTATGAATGAAAAGCCTTTAACCTATGATCCAAATCATACTTCACTAAGACAGAACATTGAAGAAAGACATTAAGGAAGACATAAATAAATGGGAGCATATACCACATTCATTAATTGGAAGAATTAACATCATCAAAATGTCCATACTACCCAAAGCAATTTATAGGTTTAACACATTCCCTATTAAAATACCAATGACATATTTCAAAGATATAGAACAAATATTTTAAAAATTTATATGGAACCATAAATGACATAAAAAATCCTCAGCAATTTTGAGAAAGAATAACAAAGTGGGAGGAATCACAATACCTGACATCAAATTTTATTACAAGGCCACAGTAATAAAAAAGGCTGGTATAGGCATAAGAACAGACACATTGATCAATGGAACAGAACAGAGAGACCAGAAATAATCCCATGTCTCTATGGTCAATCAATATTTGACAAAGGAGGTAGGACCACAAAATGGAGTAAAAATAACCTCTTCAACAAATGGTGTTAGGAGATATGGACAGTTACATGCAAAAAATGAAAATTGACCACCAACTTACACCATACACAAAAATATAAACTCAAGCTGGATAAAAGACTTAAATATAGGTTGTAACACCATGAAAGTCCTAGAGGAGAACATAAGCAGGAAAATGCCAGATATTCTATGCAGCAATATTTTCACTGATATGTCCCCTAGAGCAAGGGACATAAAAGGAAGAATAAACAAATGGGACTGCATCAAATTAAAAGGTTTCTGCACAGCTAAAGAAAACATCAGCAAAGAAGTTGGACCCAAGGAGGAACACACCAAGGCACATCATAATTACATTAGCCAAGACTAAAATGAAGGAGAGAATCCTAGAAGCAGCAAGGGATAAGGGGACAGTCACCTACAAAGGAGTACCCATCAGACTGTCAGTGGATTTCTCAAAAGAGACCTTACAGGCAAGAAGGGGCTGGAAAGAAGTATTCCAAGTCATGAAATCCAAAGACCTACAGCCAAGACTGCTTTATCCAGCAAAAATTTCATTTAGAATGGAAGGACAGATAAAGTGCTTCTCACATAAGGTCAAGTTCAAGGAGTTCATCATCACCAAGCCCTTATTATATGAAATGCTAAAGGGACTTATATAAGAAAGAGATGATGAAAAATATGAACAGTGAAAGGACAGCAAACACACAGTTATTAACAACCACACCTAAAACAAAAGCAAACCAAGAGGACAGCTAGATCAGGAGTGGAACATAGAAATGAAGAACACATGGAGGGTTAGAAACAGGGGGGTGGGAGGAGGAGAAGGGGGGAGAAGGCACAGAAAATAGCATAGAGGGTAGGTAGAAAATAGATGGGGGGAGGGTGAGAATAGTGGGGGAAATATAGAACCTAAAGAACTTGAGACACGTGGTTATAAACTAAGCGGGGGAGAAGGGTGGGGGAGGGAGTGTGCGGGTGGAGGGGAATGAAGGGGGGGAATAGAACAACTGTAATGGTATAATCAATAAAATATATTTAAAAAAATAAATAAATAAATTTATTTTTAAAAAAAAGAAAGAAAACATCAGCAAAATGAAAAGGAACCAACTGTGTAGGTAAATATATTTGCAATGATGTCTTGGATAAGGGTTTCATGTCCAAAATATATAAAGAACTCATACAACTCCACACCAGGAATACAAACAATCCAATTAAAAATGGGCAAAGGACCTGAACAGACACTTCTCCAAGGAGGACATATGGAGGGCCCGGAAACACATGAAAGGATGCTCAGCATCACTAGCCATCAAAGAGATGCAGATTAAAACCACAATGAGATATCACCTCACACCTGTCAGAATGACCATCGTAAACAAATCAACAAACAACAAATGCTGGCAATATGTGGAGAAAACAGAACCCTAGTGCACTGTTGGTGGAAATGCAGACTGGTGCAGCCACTATGGAAAACAGTATGGAATTTCCTCAGAAAACTAAAAATGGAACTGCCTTTTGACCCAGCAACTCCACTGCTGGGATTATTTCCTAAAAGCTCCGAAACATGAATCCAAAAGAACCTATGCACCCCAATGTTCATAGCAGCACAATTTACAGTAGCCAAGTGCTGGAAGCAACCTAAGTGCCCATCAATAAATGAAAGGATCAAAAAAACTATGGAACATTTACACAATGGAATTCTATGTAGCAAGAAAGAAGGAGCTCCTACCCTTTGTGACAGCATGGATGGATCTGGAGAGCATTATGCTAAGTGAAATAAGCCAGGCAGTGAAAGACAAATACCATATGATCTCACCTATAAGTGGAACCTAATCAACAAAACAAACAAGCAAGCAAAATACTGCCTTGACATTGAAATAAAGAATAAACTAACAGTGACCAGGGTGGTGGGGTGGTGGGAGTGGGATACTCCGGGAAAGAAAGGGAAGGGTCAAGTCAAGGAGCATGTATAATGGACCCAGGGACAAAGACAATGGGGAGAGGGGGTGGGGGGAGTATTGAATGTGGGAGGTGGGGGTGAGCAGGGCAAGGAAAGTAATGTGGGAGGAAATGGGGAGAAGTATAATTGAACAACAGTAAAAAAATTTTAAATAAAAATTTTTAAAAGAACAAATCATACTTCACTAAGAAAGAGTCACCATTGAACTACATATTATTGCCCCCTCCCTTGCCATTACCTGCCTGGTACTCTCTATCACAATAATAAAGGAATACCTGAAAGAGTCTGAGAAAATGAGAAAGAGTAGAGAGATAGCAGCAGATAGGCATCAGTCTGGACATGTCACCATTTCCTGAAATAACAGGAAATGTGACGATAAGTATGTAATGAAGATGTACAAAAAAGAAAAGAAAGGACAGGAAGGTAAGAAAAAGAGATGTTTTTCTTACTTATATTTAGAAACCAAACGGACTATCAGATGCAAGGGTATTATTTTGCATATGGATATCATGATTGCTTTCCAGAGTTACACTTGTAACACATAAGCATAAATAAAAGAATTTAAAACATTTCTGCAGATATGGAATTAGTACTATCCATGTATAATGCACATCCTTATTTTTCCCTCAAAAATTTGGGCAAAAATGTGTGCATTAAATCCAATGACTGGGGGATGGGTGGAGTTCCGCCCTTCCTGTCACTCAGAAAGGAGTGAAGCAACCAAGGAAGGAAGAGAGTAGGGGAGGACACAGAAGCAACAAAGAGCATCCCGTCTCTGCCATAGCTGTTGCAGTGCCATTTTGAAAGTCAAGGATCTGAAAGTCAAGAAAGGCGCCCCTTTCTCCTTTTTTTCCTTATATGAATATGAACTACACTGCCACCATACTTCAAGATGGCCAACAGTCCAGACTGGAGAGGAAGAGATAGCTCACCCTTTATCTCCCATATGAACTTCCCCTACAGGCCTGGGAATCCAGCTATAGCTGAAGAAATTTGAATTATAATGTCCTTGGAGCTAGTAAAGTTCCCCATGGATGATTAAAGTGTCTGGTCTTGGGTCCAATTGTTATCTCCCCCTATTAATTTGGTTTGTCGGCCTTTCCCCCCAACTACTACCATGACCATGAATTCCATGAACAAAGATGAATATTTCAGAAACCTTAGAGCCCTGGCTCCAGGTTGGCCATGAGCTCATTCTGGTATCTACAGATGCAGGATCTGAGTACATGGCTTCATCCCTGCAGCATGCAGCAGGCCACAGGGATGTTGCTGGGTTCACACTGTAGTGAGTACAACCAAATTAGTTAGTAGTTATTGGACCAGTTTTTAACATGTTAAAATAAACATAAATATGTCTATCCCCACACAGACCATCTTATATACTATAACTCAATATAACTGATGTAACCAACTCACATCAGGGCTTCTCCATTGGGTTCATGACCTCAAGATGCTACTCCAAGCTCAAATAAGCACACAGAAGAATGTCACGTCCCTATTCTCCAGAAGCCAGGGAGAGCATCCCACAGTTCAACACCCCAGAGTCTAAGCAAAGGTCAAGAGCATTAACCTGGTTTCCGAATTCCTATCCCAGGCCCGCTGACAGCAAGCCCAGTCATTCCAGATCATTCTCAGTATGACAGAAAACAACCCACTTTTAATTCTGTGGAGGCAATGTACTGTGGGAGTTTCAGAAAACCAAGCTCAAACTAAGGCAATTATTTTCCAGGAAATAAACCACCAGAAAGGAAAAGCCTTTTTAGAATGTGGATAGTGTCACAAGTGTCATAACCGGTGAAGGGAAGGCAGAGAGAATTTATCTTGCCGAGGATCCAGTTTCACACAATGGCAGTTAGATTAGTCTATTATCTTTCTCTGCCTACAAATAGTCTAACCACCCCCCAGGGCATAAAAATCAGAGAGAACTAGGCTGGACAGAGTACATTCCTTCCTGCTTCCTATATCAGAGCAGCTGTGTGATTTCCTGAAGACTCTGTTGCTGGCGCTAGGGATAAAAGCTCATTGACACACACAATAACCTCCAAGTCTCCAGTTTCTATTCGTCCACCCTCCCTCACCCTACCCCTCCCTCATTTGGCACCAGAGGAGCCAAACTCACCCATGCTTTAAATAGTTTGAAGACCAATCTGAAAGAGGAAGAAGGATCTGTATACATTGACTAGCATGTGCCCTGCCCCCTCAGCTCTTAAAAACAGCAGCAGCCCATCTTTTCAAGGAAGCCTGCCTGAAGAGCAGCCAAGGCGCCCTGTGAATGAAGTGCCCTCTCGGGGTCCTGCAGATTATTTAGATCCACTGTGCAGATCACCAATGACGGCTTAGCTGTGCAAGAAACAGGTACACTGGATTTACTGAAGATTTGGAGTTTGCTTCTGAGAGCAAAAGCAAAAGGACCCTAAAGTGTCAACCTCAAACTGTGCAGGTAAGGAGAATCAATGTTTCCACGAGAGGACCAGAACCGTTTGTAGGCAAATTTGGCTGATTTTAGCAAATTCCTGGGAGCTTGGGGATCTGTCCTACCTGCTTTCAATTGGGCTGCTTTATTTATTGGTCAGAAATGTGATAATCTAATCAGTCTGTCAACAAGTGTTGCTCCGTGCTTCTGCTAGGTAGGGTCTCATTGCGGCAAAATACAGAGGGGACACTCCCCAAGCCTCCAGCACCTTTGCAATTCAGTCAGAAATGTTAAGGAGTATTTTCAAATCCTATTTTAAGGGCTTCAATGGAGTTTCTCTAATCTGTAGCGGCAGTTTCCTTCAATGTTGAAAGGAAATATATAGTGACAGCTAAAGGTAAAAAAAAAAAGTGGAGAATTATCTGGTATTTTCACAAGGTAGTTTCCCCTTCATTACCCCACTTGAACCTGTCAATATCAGGGTAACATACTGACAGCTATTTAGACAGGGTAAGCTTTACAATCCCTATTTTGCAAATAAGAAAAGGGACTCAGAGAAGTAGAGAAATATTCTGGAAACATACCACACACCTAGAAATTGGCAAATTGGGTCTAGAGACTGAAAATAGAAAGCTCTCAAAACTATAAATGAATATAAGGAAATTGCATGATCTGTGTAGCATCTTAAGACATATATGACACAGAGTGGGTTTACTCAGAGCCAGCACTTCATACATTTCAATCAAAATCATTGGCCAGGAGCATTCTTTATACTGGACAGCAAAGAAGTTCTTTTTAAGGGTAAACAAATGGCTTGGTGGGTTTCATTTGTAGCTAAAAAAAGGAAAACCCTTCACTTTTGAATATAGCGGTTCTGCCCTGAAGTGCTCTGATTGTTTTGAAATCTAGACAAAGGCCATGGCACCGTATATGTATCAGGTGATTATTAAAAAACTAAATGCAACTAAACCTGGACTTGGGACTGCACTGCATGCCCATGAGTTCCTGCAAAGAAGATCAATTAGGCTGGGAGCCGTGAACCCCAAAAGAATGGTAGGCTAAAGAAAGTTTGCAGACTGAGTCCCAATTGGAGTCCAGCATTTCTGTCTTCCTAAACTGGAAACTATCAATTTCATTTCCTACTACCCTTTCCCTGCTATCTTTAATCAAACTTTTGACATGTTGAAGAACTACTTATCTGATACAAAAATCAAGATTTTTCCATGGTGCAGGAAATTATCAATTTGCCTTTGCTGCATTATTGGGATTAAGGGATTAAGGGAGTGATCCTTAAGGGGCATATTGGACCTTGTGAAGCTAATGGCATGAAGGATAAGCATCACAACTGTTCGGATAACAAAGCTCTGTGTGGATCACTACTTTTCTATGTGGACCTATTTTTCTATGTCTTATGTTCTTATTACGATTTCTCAAATACACTGAAATCCAGTTAAATAAGTGTTGATTACGTGCAGTACAGTCTGTGGCACCAAGCAAGGCAAGCCTAGTCCCTAGCCTTGGGGAACTTACACATGGCCCTGCAGGACACACCAAGGTACCTGATTAGGCTACATGAAGGAATTGAGTTGAGGAATCACAGAAAATGAATCTGGATAGAAATGTAGGACATGCTTGTTTGACCTTTCATTCCAGGCACTTTTTTATGGGAACTCTCATTAGCAAACTTGGAATAAGTGATAAAAAACATTTTGAGGAGATGCGTTTCATAACCTGACTATGCCTGGAGAGAACTGTAGATGAGAGAACACTAACAGAGCAGAATATAATGAGGCTCAAGATTAGGTGAACGGCAGTGAAAGCAGACCATAGAGGAACTCAAGAGACATTCATAAGGAATAATAGAGGGCAATTGGTGAGTTATTAGATACAAGCAGCATAGGAAAAAAGTCAGAGACATCTCTGAAATTTGGAACCTGTGGGATCTGGGTAGGGGTGCTACTACTCTTCCGAGAAACAGGCAATTTGGGGATAGAAATGGGAATTGTAGGATATGATTAGTTCTGTTTGGACCTATTGAGTTTGAGGAGATGGCAAAATTTCCAAGAAGCAATGTCTTTTTTTATTGATTGATAGGGTAACCAACCTGAGGTGAATATCTCTGAGAACAGATAGTTTTTAGGGGCTTTTTTATTTTCAAAGACTTTATTTATTTATTTTTAGAGAGGAGAAGGGAGGGAGAAAGACAGGGAGAGAAACATCAATGTGTGGTTGCCTCTCACACTGCCCCAACTGGGGACCTGGCTCACAACCCGGGCTTGTACCCTGATGGGGAATCGAACCAGCCTTTCAGTTTGCAGGCTGGCACTCAACCCACTCAGCCACACCAGCCAGTGCCAAAAAGCAATGTGTTATGACTGGTTGGAAGAAATGGCCCCAAATGTGAATGATGGAGAAGAGGTACAGGCCACAGTTACATTTGGGGAGTATGATTGATTGCCAAGGTCATATAAATGGCTCATTTACATTTAAAAGTTAAATTTAGAAAATCTAAAAGATGGACCAACAACTGAAATTCATGCAGTGCCTACATTTTCAGGCCAGAGGAAGAAGATGGTCCTAACAAATAAGAACCACAGAAATACAACTCTTCTCAAAAGATAGCAAGCATCTTGAGGGAGGGTATCAGGTTACTTCTTCTTTTAAATCTCCCCTTCCCAACAAGAACTAGCACAGGGTTTCATCCACACCATTAGCACTCAAAAAATACTAAGCTATTCTAACATAAGCAGCATGGAGAATTTTCATTTCAAGCCAATGTCCTGTGTAAACCCTGCAACCTACTGGTGGCTGCTGTTAACCACCTTGCTGCTTGAATTTCAGTGGAAAAGAAATGGCCTTAGAGGACTGGGAGTTCATGCCAGCTTTGCCTTGTCATCAGCTATGTGTTCTTTTTTTAAATATTTTATTTATTTATCTTTAGAGGGGAAGGGAAGGAGAGCGGAAGAGAAACATCAATGTATGGTTGCTTCTCATGCATCCCCTGCTGGGAACTGGCCCCTGCTGGGAACTGGCCTGCAACCCAGGCATGTACCCTGACTGGGAATCGAACCGCGATCGTGTGATTCACAGGCCCACGCTCAATCCACTGAGCTACACCAGCCAGGGCTCAGCTATGTGTTCTTTATATATATATAAATGAAATTGATTATGCCATTACAGTTGTCCTATTTCCCCCCTTCATTCCCCTCCACCCTGCACACTCCTCCCCCACCATTCCCCCTTTAATGTATGTCCATGTGTCACAAGTTCTTTAGATTCTATATTTCCCATAGTATTCCTGCCCTCCTCCCTGTCTATTTTCTACCTACCACCTATGCTACTTAGTCACTGTACCTTCTCCCCACTTCTCCTCCTCCCACTCCCATGTTGCTAACCCTCCATGTGATCTCCATTTCTATGGTTCCACTCCTGATCTAGCTGTCCTCTTGGTTTGCTTTTGTTTTAGGAGTGGTTGTTAATAACTGTGTGTTTGCTGTCCTTTCACTGTTCATATATTTTATCTTCTTTTTCTTAGATAAGTCCCTTTAACATTTCATATAATAAGGGCTTGGTGATGATGTACTCCTTGAATTTGATCTTATCTGAGAAGCACTTTATCTGTCCTTCCATTCTAAATGAAAGTTTTGCTGGATAAAGCAATCTTGGTTGTAGGTCCTTGCCTTTCATGACTTGGAATACTTTTTTCCAGCCTCTCCTTGCCTGTAAGGTCTCTTTTGAGAAATCAGCTGACAGCCTGATGGGAACTCCTTTGTAGGTGACTGTCTCCTTATCTCTTGCTGCTTCTAGGATTCTCTCCTTCATTTTGGTCTTGGCTAATGTAATTATGATGTGCCTTGGTGTGTTCCTTCTTGGGTCCAACTTCTTTGGGACTCTCTGAGCTTCCTGGATTTCCTGGAAGTCTGTTTCCTTTGCCAGACTGGGGAAGTTCTCCTTTATTATTTGTTCAAATAAGTTTTCCTCTTGCTCTTTCACTTCCCCTTCTGGTACCCCTATAATTTGGATGTTGGAACATTTAAAGATATCCTGGAGGTTCCTAAGCCTCTCCTCATTTTTTTGAATTCTTGTTTCTTCATATATTTCTGTTTGATCATTTTTTTTCTTCTTTCTGGTCCATCCCCTTGATTTGAGTTCCACTTCCCTTTCCATCACTATTGGTTTCCTGTGCATTTCCCTTCATTTCAATTAGTTTAGCCTTCATTTGTTCCTCCAATTCATGACTAAAATCCACCAGTTCTGTGAGCATCCTGATCACCAGGATGTTTTGAACTGTGTATCTGAGAGGTTCTGTATTTCCCTACGCTTAGAGTTATCGGCTCTGGGGCTTTGAGTTCTTCTTGAGCCATATTTTGGACTGTTCGTGCCTGTCACATATGAGGAGTGGAGCCCTAGGTGTTCACCAGGGTGGGGCAACCCAGTTGCTGGGTTATGATGCTCTATGTGGGGGTGGGGTCAAACGGAAGCAATGGCAGTCCCCTCTGCCGCCTCCCACCACTGGGGCCTGTGTGGTCTATCTCACTGTTCACTCCTTCGCTGGCTTATCTGCACGCGAATGTGACTGCGGTCAGCCTGCTGCCTTGTGCTCTCACTGGGTCAGCCCATTGCTACCCCACACCTGGGATCTGCCCACGGCTGCCTGCGTGCCTGTGTCGGGAGAGCTTTCCTGCTTGACCCTCGCTCCACTGCTGGCTCCGTCCCTCTTATCGGTCTGGGTGAATGGTTCATTGTTGTCAGACTTCCGTATAGTTCAATTTTCTGTGTTTTGGCTGCATTTTTGTTACTGTAACTTTGTTGACTTTAAACTTGGTTGTGAGAGGAGGCACAGTGTTTCCACCTATGTCTCCATCTTGGCGGAAGTCCTCAGCTATATGTTCTTTAGCCAGTTACCGACTATCAGTTTTGCTGGGTTTTCTCACATAGCAACTATAGTAATAAGCTCATAGGAATATTTTTAGATCTTTTGAGATAATAAGTATAACAATGAAAGAAACTGGAAAATACAAACCACTACCTAAAAGGGTTTTGTTTGAAGTCCATTCCAGGTGAATGAAATACACAATAGGCTTGACAGCATGTGGTGGGAGTGGGGCCAGTTACTTTCTGCCCCCAAAATATACCTTCAGCTCTGGGGACCTTACTCCAAGTATCGGCAATTCCATCCAAATCTTAGGGCCTGTCATAAGATCCAACCCTCTGGTTACCACTAACTGTCCAATACTTGTGCAAGCTTCAATGTGAATTTTGAAAGGACTACAATAATTAACAGGTGTCTCTGTGACAACACAACCCACCTTTATTCATTAGTTATTGTTTCCATTAAGCCCACTGTTCTTAGAATTAAATGCTAAGGACCAAAATGATTGTTACAAAAAGTTCTGAATAGAACATAACATTCACTGTGCGAAAGCCATTTGTCCAACCACAGATTTGGTTATAATACAAATCATGTTCCCAGAGTATATAGGTAGGTATAGTGCACGTGTCTCTCAATGAAATGCAGACATAGTCATGTCTGTGTCTCACACCAATGTTATCTGGGTTGCAGGCTACATAGGTGTCTACATGGTATGATTTGAAAGGCAGTGAGAAACAGCTTTTCCAGTTCGTTCAGGGTAAGTCAACTTGCAGGGGTCATATTCCTGCCAATCAACCCCACAAAAGTGACTCATGAGTCACTTTTGACTCAGAATGTCAATGTGTTGATTTGCACTGAGGAAATACAACTGCGAAGAGGTCTAATAAACTCATAGTGGGGAATCGAATATCATTATCCTTCCAGAAAAGGCAACAAAGAATGCCGTTTAACCAGATTATAAATTTAGACATCTTAAGTCCATTAATCCATGTTACAATACTGGTGCTAAGGCACCATCAACGGACGATCCTTTTTGCTTTCAACTGAGAACTCCTTATAGGTTGGGGGAAAAGACCACTATTTCTATATAAGTTCTGCACCCTAAAACTCTTCTACCTTGCTTCCTCATTTCATTTCGATCCTATCATACCTCCATTCCTTGTGTCCCACCAGTTTTGCCTCTGTATTTAAGGGAAGTTCATATGAAAGAAAAGAGAAAGAAATATCAATAAATATTTAGGAGAAGTCAGGAAGGGGCCCTGCTAGAAATCAGGGAAAAGAGACAAAACAGAAGAGTAAATCGAGACCCTTGAGCACTTAAATGCAGAGTTGGTTTTCTTTTTGATGAATAAAATACTACCTTATTTAAAGTGTTTGTGGAATCAGTATATGCCGGGCCTTTGAGCTCCCACTGAAATGTAGCTGATGGAAAAGGAAATGGAGCCGAGGTCGAGACTTACAGCGCCCTGGTATACGCGGGCTTTCTTTTCTTTTCATCCTAAAAAGGAAAGATACCCAGTTTAGAATCACATTTTGAGATGTCTGACATATAAAACTTGAGATTTATCATCTACTTGATATCGACTGCCTCTTTTTACATAGGGCTGTTTTGGTGTTGTCATGGATTCAACACAGTACATGGAAGGAAGCTAACAATAATACCACCAGCATCTCTCCTATGCACTTATTCCAAAGCTCCTATGCAGTTCAGGCCTCAGAAGATATTAAAAGCTTCTTTTCATTTCAAATCGGTTACCCTTTCTATTTAACCTAAATTTGAATTCTAGTTTAGGATGAAGACCTTCAATCAAAAGCAATCTCCTGCCGGGGATATCCAACCTGCAGCCCACGGGCCACATGCGGTCCCGGGTGGCTGTGAATGTGACCCAACACAAGATCGTAAATTTACTGAAAACATGATGAGATTTTTTGTGTGATTACATGTCATAATGTATTTAATGTGTGGCCCAAGACAACCCTTCTTCTTCCAATGTGGCCCAGAGATGCCAAAAGGTTGGACACCCCTGTAAGGAATAATTATTTTGCTTCCAAGATGCAGGCATCTAAATACCAAGAAGTTAGGGACAGTCCTCAGAGTTGGCTGTGAGCAGAACTTACAGGGATTCCAAGTCTCTGGTAATGAGACAGAGATTTACACAGGTATCCCTGGAAGAAGGTAGTGCTTTCCAAGTTCAAAGGTATGTTAGCTGCCTGTTACATATTTCTACCATCTAGGCTAAGGATAGAACTCTCTTCCACTGTGCACTCCCACGCACACGCATGTACTCCTCAAGATCACTATTGCCATTTTGTGACTTGTATTTCCCTTCAAGTCAGTTCTTATACATTGCTTTATTCTGATTGCACAGGATAAATATTTGTGTCACAGTACTATGCAAGGGGCACACTGCGTAATGACCTGTGAATGACACAGTCCAAGTGCATTTGGACTGTGACATTCTCCTGTATTTGGACTCCCACTGACAACAGACTGGCCCAATTTGATGAGTGTGATACTCTCCCTCCCCTAAGGGATGAATAAGCTACTAGAGAAGAAACATCTGAGAACCGCCAGAAATGCCATATCAGCTCCCTGTAGTTTCTAACCTCAGTGAGAACGCTGCTAAGCATATCGCTGAAAATGCCAAACAAAAAGGCTACTTATTGTGATAATAAGGCTGCAGCGATGGCAGGAAGATCTTTCTACTCCTTTCCCTGAGATCTTTCATTACGTGGAGGGAAAGCCACTGGGGTCATTAGTACAAGCCTGGTTGTTTGGAGATTAAAACCCCATGGATATTGTGTGTGTTTTTGCTCCAGTCAGTCAACATCCGATCACTCTACTAATATCTATTTCCCATTTTCCTATGTGCGAAGCCATTGTGATAGGCTAGGCATTGCATTCACAGAGATTAAGAAAGTGAAAAGGCTGGACTCCTTTTCTCTGTCCCAGACAATGAAGCTACTTAAGGTTCGATTCCCAGTCAGGGTATATGCCTGGGTTGCAGGCCAGTTCCAGGCAGAGGATGCACCAGAGGCAACCATACATTGATATTTCTCTCCCTTTCTCCTTCCCTTCCCCTCTAAAGATAAATAAATAAAATCTTTTTTTAAAAAATACAATACAAGGAAGATATAAGTGCAATAATGAACAAAATACAAGTTCAAAGAATAGAGATGCAAGCAGGGAATGGGGCCATCAAAGTTGGTGTCAGAAAGTGGAACCTGAGCTCAGCCTAGTATGAGGAGGAAAGAAAACCATACAAATTCACATTTGTATAGTGCTTCCTAGTTCCCAAAATACTCATATTTGCTGATTCTCCATTCATATATCCACCCAACAAATAACTGCTGCATCAAAAAACTAATAAAACATTGTCCCAGTTAATTTACTTGGAGAGAAACCCTTCACAAGCTAGACATACATCAGATTATCACTTTAAATGTCTTACAATATTATTCATTCATTATACAACAAGAAAGCTTGGAGGGGACATTGTCCCTCAGTCTCTCACCTCCCTGAGCTCAGCTTTATAGGATGAACAGCACAACTAACTTTTGTATTTGACAATAATAGGATACACAGAAAATAGGAAAAAGGACATCGGGAAGTTGACCAAATACAGTAGGGCCCCACTGGGCTGCACTCTCATGAAAGCTGCATTTCCTGCATCTTGCCACTGCTCAGCAAAAGTGGAAGAAGTATCGGCCTTAGAAGACTGAGCCCTGGGTTGCAAGCTCCCCCACTTCCTCTTTTGCTTTGGTGCTTGCCCTTATCACCCCACCCCTGCTGGCACGCAGCCAACACGTGCAGACCATCTGGTGCATGCTAGCATTTACTAGAAAGGTAAAGGAAGCCTTAAGAGGGTGATTCAACTTAATAGAGTCATAAAACTACATCCAAATACTAATTTGATCTCTCCGTCTCTCCAGTTGGCTGAATTCAAAAACAAGCATTATCAGTTTCACCCAGGCCAATTGTAAGACACGTCCTTGAGTCTTTAGCTTCTATCAATCCTTGGCTGAGGCCACTTTTAAACTCTCCTTGAGCCTCACCAGACTATTTTGGTCTTCTTTTTTTGGTTTGTTTGTTTTAAGCTCTTTGACTCCTATTTCGTCCTAAATGTGTGCATTCATCTTCCCAGCCATGTTTCTTTCTTCTCCAGTGATTTGTAAAGTGTCCATTCACAAGTTATGCTCCCCTATACTCTTTCTGATTTTTTTGAGTTTGTTAACAGACCCTACCCTCCTAGAGGTGTCCACATTTCACTTCCACTTTACACGATTATCTAGACCCTTGCACAATAACACCTACATTTCCACACAAAAAGCATGCTCCTCCCTCAACCCTTTAGACCCCCACCCCAGGAAGTTAAATACTCTACTACTCAAAAGCACCTCATGACACAGAGTTACTCTTCCAAAGCTGCTCATTAGGAGAGAAAGGGAGCAAAAATTAATAAAACAGACCTGCTGTCATGAATGGGCTCACCATCTAAATGGGTATGACATGTGTAAGCTAAAAGAGTTATTATATCACTGTGAAAAATAAGAGAACTACGAACAAGGGAGCATTTGCGCAGAATAACTTCAACTTGAATCTTGAATTATCAGTAGGAAAGTGCCAAGTTCACGTCTCTGATGTAAGGGTGAAAGAAGATGCATAGTTCAAGTATCTTCAACTAGCCAAAGCATGATGAGATAAGAATGCTGAACTAAGTTGGTGGAAGAGAGAGAATCAGGAGATACTGTAATAAAAGACTGAACAAAACTTGGAATGTACATGGGAAGGATGAGGTTAGGATGGAGTGGCGTGAAATATGACTCCCAGGTTCTGTGCCTGAATGACTAGAAGATTATTCATGTCCATGGAAAAAAGAAAAGAAAAATCAGTTGGACAAGTTGATTTTGGAGGGAAATACCTATATTTGTCAATAAGCATTTGAAACTGAGAACAAGGCATGTGATCCAAGAAAAGTAATATAACAGGCAGTTGAAAATGAGAGAATAAAGTTCAGGTGAGGTCTGACTCATGTGGCTTAGTGGGTTGGGGGTCATCCCACAAAGCGAAAGATCAAGGGTTCGATTCCCAGTCAGTGTACATGCCTAGGTTGTGGGTTCAGTTTCCAGTCCAGGGCCATGCAGAGGCAATCAATCAATGTTTCTCTGTCTTTCTTCCTCCCTTCCCCTCTCTCTAAAAATTAATAAACAAAATCTTGAAAAAATAAATGAAGTTCAGGTGAGTATTTTGTGGCTAAGCCAGAGATTATTGAGTCATCCACGTGAAAATGATCTTTTTATATTATAGCAGTTGATAAGTTCTTGAGGAGAAAGGAGAGAAGCAAAAAGTTGAACCCCAAACATTTGCATGTCAAAAATGTTGGGTTCACTGACAACCCCTTTGACAAATCTGAAAAATCTGTCATTGACAAGGGAGATAAAAAAGAAGAGCTGGTAACCCTGGTTGGTGTGGCTCAGTGCACTGAGTGCCGGCCAGCAAACCAAAGGGTCAGCAAACCACACATTGATGTTTCTCTCCCTCTCTTTCTCCCTTCCCCTCTCTAAAAACAAATAAATAACATCTTTAAAAAAAAAAGAAGAAGACCTCGTTTTGCAGCAGCAGTACAGGAACAGAACTGGACAGACGACCGGAATGCCTCGGGTCTAGTCTCAGTCCTATTACTAGCTATGTGCTCTTGAGCAAGTCACCTTTACTCTACTATCATCTCCAGGTTTCAGTTTTTTCAGATGCAAAGATTCATTGGAACAGTATCTCCAAGATCACTTCTAGCTCCAAATGGCATCTATTCTTGGATTATTAACAAAGGGCCCATTTTACTAGCATGGGTCAATAATATTTTCAGAAAAGAGAATGGCCTAGAATTTCACTGGGCATCCATGATGTTCCTGCTATGTGAAACACTCTAGAGGAAGCATGTAGACGTATAAGGGGAAGTCAAATAGGAAGAAGAACACATGAAAAAAAGATTTAATCATAGTTCTCAAGGAATCTAGTTGAACCTATGGGACCCTTTTCATATTTACAAATCATACTTCTGCTGTCAGGCTTGCACATGGTTTTAGTTGGATGGGAAACAAGAAGCTTAATTTAGCTCTCATAAGAGTTGTATTTTTTGCTTTGGTTAAGCTGTTCTAGGGGAAAAAATCCCTGTTAACTATTTCAAAATTACACCAAAGGAAAATAAGAAAGCTATATAATAAATGAACTATAAGATCTAATGTGCCTCAATAAAGTAATTTTGAAATGAGTTAGTCTGATTTAACACACTCATTGGACAGCAAATGCCATATATCTTGCTAGGTTCTCCAGAAACTATTCATATTATTTAGATCTAGTTTTTGTCTTCAAAAAGCATATAATTTAGTAGTAGACATTAGGCAAATGCAGAAATTACTCAAAGAAAAAGTCAAAAGAAGTAGAAACATGAAGTAAGTAAAAACAGAAAACCGAATTCTGTAGTTGAACCATTGACCTCTGTGATCTACTGCTTTCCAAGGTTCTATCATCCTGAGAACACCCTGTACTTCCTGCCTCCTAATTCTTCCTTCCATGTCTAATCTTTCTACTGACCCTTTATTTCCTCACTTTGTTCTCTGGACCCATATTCCCATCATAAGTCAGTTCTAGTCCATCCTAAACCTCTTCAAATAATTCTCCCATCACCTCTTTGCTCTAATAGAAACTGTGTCCCTCCCATCAAATGTAAGCTGCTTATAACAAACTGGTGGTTGCCAGGTGGGAGGGGATTTGGGGGTTAGTGAAAAGTGTAAAGGGATCAAGAAGTACAAATTGGTGTGGCTCAGTGGATTGAGCATCAGCCTGTGAACGTAAAGGTGGCTGGTTTGGTTCCCAGTCAACGCACATGCCTGGGCTGCAGGCCAGGTCTGCAGTTTGGGGCATGCAAGAGGCAACTGATCAAAATGTTTCTCTCTCTTTCTTTCTCCCTCCTTCCTCCCCTCTCTAAAAATAAATAAATAAAACCTTCAAAAAAAACAAGTACAGAGCGGCTGTTATGAAATAGTCCTGGGGATGTAAAGGACAGCAAAGGAAATACAGTCAATAATACTGTGATTAAATATGTACGGTGTCAAGGGGATACTAGACTTAGGAGGGATCACTTTGTAAGTTATATAAGTATTTTATCCTATGCTATATACCTGAAAGTAATATAATATCAAATGCCAAGCATAATTTTTAAAAATGTGTACTAACATACACAAGAAAGTAAGCTGCTTACTTTTCTACATGCTATCAGTGTGAGCCCTAGAGAATCAATCGATTGGATGTCTGTCTCCTGGCTCCCTGGTGCCACTTTAAACAATGACCCTTCTGCCATAATACAAAAGTCATGTATCTGGGCTACCTTCTCATCCCCCTTATTAATGTCATCACCTGTTGACCTTGTAATTCTTTTTCTATAATTCACTGAGTATTTTGGCATTTGGTTTGCAGTCTTCCTTTTGAACCCAAATCCTAGTAACTTCATCTTTCAGGTAAAACAACCAACCCAGTAAAGTGACTTCAAATTCTCTTGATCATCTTTCTGGAAAAACACTCATTCACGTTCCACTTTGGTTACTCATTCCATGGCTTTACTTAGAGCCGTACTTATCAGCACACAACTGAAATCTCCACCTCCAGTGTACACACTCTGACCTTTGCTTCTTTCATTCCCTTAATGTTTACTACACTGGTTCTTAAATCTCCAAGAATCTTCCAGTCTCTGGGTCCATCCCTTTTCTCCAAGGCTACTAAACTACTTCATGGTTTTACTTTTAACCATTCTTTAGGCAGCATTTTCAACTTCTGGTACCCCACCGTCCCGTAACACTTGCTCTATGACCACCCAATCTTATATCAATTTAAGGGTTTCCATTCTTTTCTCTCCTACACCCAGGCTGCTTAACGTTATTGAAATAAATCACAAACCATGGGAAGTGACTCCATAAGGTTAAGGTAGAATATTTTGTAGTCGCGAATGATGTTTTGAGCTTAACTTAATAGGTCACTGGAGACCTTTTTAAGGGAAGTGATAAGATCACAACTGTGATTTGAGATGAATAATTTGGCCTATGTGATAAGGACAGACTCAAGAGAAGAGAAACAAGAAAATTAAAAAGAAAGCTATAATTTCTAATATTCACCTAACAGTAGTCCCATCTTTTCCTCAAAGAATGAATAAAGAAATGCACCGATTCTTGGCTTTTGCACAGTCCTCTATGTAACAGTTTGTTCACCTGCCATGGGTTTTGCCAGTATGTGATTTTGTCTTATGTCAGTGTTTAGTGACAGTCTTATAGAATCTGAAACTTACCCATATTTTTTGGACTATAAGATGCACTGTCCCCAGCAAATGTGGGAGGAAATAGGGGTGCGTCTGATCGTCCGAATGTAGCTTGCCTGGCTCATGGGGGATGCGGCAGCCTGTGTTATTTATGTTATTAACTATTTTACCACATCTTTTGCTTCAAATTTTTTTTTCCTATTTTCCTCCTCTAAAACCTAGGTGCATCTAATGGTCAAAAAATACGGTAGCAGCGTGGTGTAATTAACATAGCACTGGACTGTGAGTCAGGCAATAAGTCTGTCAGAGAAAGACCGACACCATATGACTTCATGTACATGCAGAATGTAAAGATCAAAATAAATGGACAAAATTAAAAGACTCCTAGACACAGAGAGCAGGCTAGCAGTTGCCAGATGGGGGAGGGTTGGGGGACCGAGTGAAAGAGGTGAAGGGATTGAGAAGTACAGATCGGCAGTTACAAAATAGTCCCCGGGGATGTAAAGCACAGCCTGGGGAGTATAGTCACTAATATTGTCATAACTATGCAGGGTGCCAGGTGGGTACTGGAAATATCAGGGGCAGTCATTGTGTGAGTATATGATTGTCCAACCACTATGCTGTCCACCGGAAACCAATACAGAGTAACACTGAGTGTAAACTGTAGGTTAAAAATAAAATTTCAATGTTTATAATCTCACTGTGGGACTTGCAGTGTTTTAAACATCTGTAGCGCTCTTGCTTTCCCATAATGTAAACTGAAGAGATTTCCTGCCACTCCCTGAACACCATATCTACCTTTCGAAAAGCGATATTTCCTAAAACCAACTAACATGCCTAAAATAAAACCAACCAACATGCTTAAAATAAAGCATGTTTTCCCTCTAATTTTAAATGTTTGCATTATCTTTCTATATCTTATAAAACAAAGTAGGCTCGGTGCGCATTTTCACTTATCTCCTTGCCACTCACGGAAAGTATATCTCTCCTCTAATGCAGATGAATTTGGTTCCTTGCCCCTTTAATAGCCCACATAAGTGAATGCCCTTTCCCAAGTAAAAATATTTGTAATTTCTTTTGCTGCAATGAAGTAAAATCAGTAAAGTCTCCAAATTTAGACTAATGCAGATACTCTTATTTGTCCATTTTTGGACATTTTCTCACAATCTTCTTAGAACCAACTTCCAGAATGAAGGTCATCTAAGTTCATTTTAGAGCCCAGTTGTTAGAAAGCAAACAAACTCCCATCTCTTGCCCTGCTGATCAGAGTTGACCCCAGCATCTCCCTTGATTAGGGTTTTTAAGAAATTTTAGGTATATTTCACTACTTCCCGAGATCCTACTTTTAAGGAAACAAAAACGTTTATGATTTGTTTAGACTGAATAAACAATGAGGTCAAAATTGATGTTTCATTATTCAAAAAAATGATTCTAGTGGGGCAAGGCTGGAGGTGGGCCCAGGGTGGGGCAGGGTGGGAATGCGTAGGGTGGAAACCAGGGGTACATTTAAATGAGGACAAGACTACATAAGAAGAAGTTATACTGTGGTGCTAGAAGACATGGCCTCAGGACAAAATCACTGATCTAAACCTTCTTTGGTGAGTGACTATACTACACTCAAGGGAAGAAAAATCAAAATTCTAAACTAGCATATCGGGGTAGCCTTCTTCCTCAACTAAGTTTTTCTTAGAGTCCCTATTCCAATAATTAAGCTGTCATTTTCATTCTACAGTATATCTTTAGAGATAACTGCACATCCAAAAAGATGCTTCAGATTATTACGAGGCTCTCTTCCTGAGAGCCCTAAGCTCTCCTTAGTACTCACTAGTGCATTTCTTCTTTCTACATGTAGTAACCCGTCAGTGGTCTCTGCCATTACCACTTTTCTTCAAGAGATGGAAGATCGGATAGGAGGGTAGGACTAGTTTGGGTACACGGTTGCCTGAAATGCAGGGTTAGGACTTAATCACAGGTGTTTGTTAGCTCTTGAGCAACAAAAAGACTGGGCAAAACCAAGAGCTAAAAATGACTAGTCTGCCAGTGGTTTGCAAGGTGATTTTGAGAAAAAAGAGCCTGATATTAAGCGGGCATGAAAGATATCTTCAGGAATTATAAAATGGTAAAATACAAGGTACAAGGGAGAAGTAGGAGATTATTATACACCATCTATGTGTGGGATAATGAAAGCCAGAACTAAAGAAGGAGCAGTATTAATGAAGAAGAATGGAAAGGAAAAATGTCAAGACTAGGTATGAAACTGGGTAAAGCTTAGCTGAAACTGGAGTGAAATTGGGAAGGAGTCCGATCCATCCCTGCTTCCCTGCCAGCTTCTGTGCTGCTTTCCCCAGCTGCAGTTTATCCAGTGCCTTCAGGGATCAGATTGCCAGCACCTTTCTGTTCTTTCCTCTTCCCTTTATCACACTCCTTCCATCTGAGATGACAGTGTAATAAATTTGGAGCCTGACAGTCCGAAAGAATGTCGTTTTAACAAGAAATCAAAGCCTGTTGGAAACTCTGTAAAGTAGATTGCAGGTGTCAGCTAAGATATGGATGGATGGATTGTTTTTTCTGACCTAGCAGGATGGGCATCTTATACAAGAGATAAAAAGGAACAAACTAAGGTGACTTTATGAGTTTCTCTCTTACAAGATCTGAAGAATGGTAACTATATTGCCAGAAGCAGAGATGTAACTTGTAAAACAACAGGCATTAGGCCTAAGAGAAAGACCTGTGAGCCCTAGAAAGTGGGACAGTTTATATTTCATTGAAGCCATAGGTCTCTTATCCTGCTTGATTTTCCTCCCCCTTAGATCAAAACTATATCAAGGGGAAAAATATACCCTGATGTTCATAGATTTACTGAATGGCAAACTACAAGGGAATTCAGAGATCATACAATACAACCCTATTGAATTACAGATAAGAGAAGAGAGCATTGGGAGGAAGTGATTTACTCAAGATCCTGCAATCATCCACCATAGCCTGAGGTATGATCTAGGTCTCGTGTTTATCGGTCCTATAAAATTTCCACCATGCCCACTGTCTTTCTTTATGCAAGAATTCCCTCTGATATTGATAAGACATCAATAAAATAACATATAAAATTGATTGTTCAGATCATCCAGCATTTAAAAGGCACAGTACTAGGCATGAAACACAAAAAGAATATGACCTGATTATTGCCCTTTAAGTTAAGTGGGACTAGATGGGAAGAATGAGGAAGTTCGAACTGAATAACTCCAGAGATGACTATGACTCAAAACAAAAAATGAATATCACTGAGAAAACTACAAACAAAATGCCATCAGACTTCAAAAGAGAGAAATATTACATTGGGTTGAGAGGATCAGAAATGACTTTTCATTTGACTAGAAACAAAGAAGAAGGAGGCACAACTACTATCTTCCCTTCATAGAAAATGCCAGCCTGGGGACCACCTTAGGCCATCATAGGTCATCAGCTCTACCTGAACCACACTAAGAAAGCACGACAGTCCTTTCTATGCATAGGGAGTTCTAGGGCAGCAACAGTAAAAAGAATGGTGTATGAAGTGAGACCTTATATTTTTAGATTATCTCTGGGCTCTCTTATTTACCTCATTCACTGGAGCTTGACCAGGTTATACCTTCAACAGAGGTTATGGGCTGATGGAAAAAGAGAGTGTGTGTGTGTGTGTGTGTGTACACACACACACACAAAAAAGATCTGAATAAGAGTATATATATATATATATATATATATATATATATATATATCTCCAAATAAAGGGCTGATGGAAAGAGAATGTCTATTCTCCAAATAAAAGATTTTAATAACTCCTGAATTAAGTAATTGAAGTCAAATCCTGCTGAAGCTATTGTCACAGACAGAGTCCTCAAGGAAACCAAACAGGAAAAAGAGAAAAGAATGAAAGTACGAAGTCCCTGGTAAGTTTGTGCAAAGCTCAAACTTACCAAGGGAAGCATAGGAGACAGGTCAGGACCCCAAACTTGAGGAAACAACTGCAATTACCTAGACAATGTAACAAGTGCACCACACTGTAAGTACACAGCTACAACGGATATGGTTAATGAGTATATGGGCCTAATAAGATTAAACTTCTCATAGTTGGGCCTTGGAAATTCATTAACTTTGTTTCTCTTCCCACACTAGGGAGAAATATAAGTTTGTCTAAACACAAAACAGTCAAAGAGCCAAAGTTAATTCTCTCCATAGAGATGAGTGCAATCACATAATTCCAGGATTAGAAAGGATTTTTTCATTCGACATTCAGTTAGTGTATCTTTATCGATTCCAGAGACCTGGGATGAGCTTTTAAAAAAGGTTTACTGCCTGAGTAACAAAATATAAAAGCCAACTCTGTTTTCCACTTACGACCCATTCTTCACCCAGACTGCTAGTAATAGGTTACCTATGCCAACTCCTTAACTGTAGAAGGTGGGAAAGTTCAGAGAGCAAAAAGAAATTGAAGATCTTACTTCTGGCCAAGATGGAGGCATAGGTGGAAACACTGTGCCTCCTTGCACAACCAAGTTTAAAGACAACAAAGTTTTAGTAACAAAAATGCAACCAGAAGTCCTGGCTGCTGTAGCTCAGTGGATTGAGTGCAGCTGTAGCTCAGTGGATTGAGTGCAGGCTGGGAACCAAAGGGTCACCAGTTTGATTCCCAGCCAGGGCACATTCCTGGGTTGCAGGCCTGGTCCCCAGTGGGGGCCATGTGAGAGGCAACTACACATTGATGTTTCTCTCTCTCTTTCTCCCTCCCTTCCCCTCTCTCTAAAAATAAATAAATAAAATATTTTTTAAAACTGCAACCAAAACACAGAAAATTGAACTGTACCAAAGTCTGACAACAACAAACCATTCAGCCAGACTGGTAAGAGGGACAGAGTCAGCAGCTGGTGGATTGGGGTCAGGCAGGAAAAATCAGCCACACTGACCCAGGAGGGCAGGCGACAGTTGGTGGATCCCAGGTGTGAGGGTGCAAGGCGGCTGGCTGACTGCGGTCACACATTCGCGCACAGATAAACCAGGCGAAGGAGTGAGCAGTGAGACAGACTGCTCAGGTTAGGGCCCCAGTGACGGCAATTAGAGCCTGAAAGCACCAACTGGAAAGACTTTCGGGGTCGAGGTGCCGGGGGAAGCTCCCAGGCTCACAGAGAGTTTGTTGGAGAGACCCACAGGGTCCTGGAGGGTGCATAGGCTTACACACCCAGGAGCCAGCACCAGAGGGACCCAGTTTGCTTGCGGGAAGCAGCAGAGGGAACCAAAATTCCAGAGAGAGTGGAACAAATGCCATTGCCCTTCTCTGACCCCGCCCCCACATACAGCATCACAATCCAGCCACTGGGTTGCCCCATTCTGGTGAACACCTAAGGCTCTGCCCTTCATACAGAACAGGCATGAATAGACCAAAACATTATGGCTCAAGAACAGCTCAAAGCCCCAGAGCTGATAACTCTAAGCGACAGAGAAATAGAGAACCTCTCAGATGCACAGTTCCAAACACTGGTGATCAGGATGCTCACAGAACTGGTTGATTTTAGTCATAAATTAGAGGAACAAATGAAGGCTAAACTAATTGAAGTGAAGGAAAATGCACAGGAAACCCATAGTAATGGAAAGGAAACTTGGACTCAAATCAAGGGAGTGGACCAGAAGGAAGGAAAAAAATGACCAAACAGAAATATATGAAGAAACAAGAATTCAAAAAAATTAGGAGAGGCTTAGGAACTTCCAGGACATCTTTAAACACTCCAACATCCAAATTATAGGGGTACCAGAAGGGGAAGTGAAAGAGCAAGTGGAAAACTTATTTGAACAAATAATAAAGGAGAACTTCCCCAATCTGGCACAGGCAATAGATTTCCAGGAAGTTCAGGAAGCTCAGAGGGTCCCAAAGAAGTTGGACCCAAGAAAGAACACACCAACGTACATCATAATTACATTAGCCAAGATTAATATGAAGAAGAGAATCCTAGAAGCAGCAAGAGATAAGGGGACAGTCACCTACAAAGGAGTTCCCATCAGACTGTCAGGGGATTTCTCAAAAGAGACCTTACAGGCAAGAAGGGGCTGGAAAGAAGTATTCCAAGTCATGGAATCCAAAGACCTACAGCCAAGATTGCTCTATCCAGCAAAGCTTTCATTTAAAATGGAAGGGCAGATAAAGTGCTTCTCAGATAGGATCAAATTCAAGGAGTTCATCATCACCAAGTCCTTATTATATGAAATGTTAAAGGGACTTATCTAAGAAAAAGAAGATAAAAAAGATGAACAGTGAAAGGACAGCAAACTCACAGTTATTAACAATCACACCTAAAACAAAAGCAAACTAAGAGGACAGCTAGATCAGGAGCGGAATCATAGAAATGAAGATCATGTGGAGGGTTATCAACAGGGAAGTGGGACGGGGAGAAGTGGGGAGAAGGTACAGAAAATAAGTAGCATAGACAGTAGGTAGAAAATAGACAGGGGGCAGGGCAAGAATAGTATGGGAAATATAGAATCTAAAGAACTTGTGACACATGGATACAATCTAAAGGGGGGAATGGAGGGGGAGGGGGTGTGCAGGGTGGAGGGGAATGAAGGGGGGAAATAGGACAACTGTAATGGCATAATCAATAAAATATATTTAAAAAAGAAATTGAAGATATGAAAAATAATTATGAGTGCACAGTAGACTCAAACAGCGATATTGTAGTTGTGAATTCAGGCTCCTAGTTTTAAAACGTATCTGTTTCATTTATTTTTTCATTTTTTTATTTGCATTTTCTTTATTTTCCTCTTGGTTTCCTTTTTTTTTTTTAATAGAGTTCCTTTGGAAAGTCCCAGCCTGTTCATAGTCGCTAAGAATAAACTAGAGGAAGATGTTTATTTTATTGGCACTTAAGAGCACAGATAAGCGAAAAGTGGTAACCTCTGCCGTTTCTGCGAACAGGAATGAAAGGTGCCATAGGGTGGCACAAAGTTAAAAGGAAAATGTTCAGGTTGCTGCTGTTCCAAGAAAGCCTTTCTGCTCATTTCTTGAAGATGTATTATACATTGTTGGATATTTTTAATCTTTATTATATATATTTTTGCATTACCATTTAGCCCCCTTATGTCCTGCTCCCCCAAGCAATCACCACATTGTTGTCCATGTCTGTGAGTCCTGGACTTTATGATACATTTTAATGGAAAAGAAGAGAGATACACTCATGAAGTTAACTATACAAACTATGAAGTAATTGATCTCCAAAGGTATACTAGTCATCTAAATAATTTTCAGGGAGAAGAGTCCAAGGTCCTCTAAGTCATCCTCCCTTCAGGGAAAACTGTCCCTAAGCCATCCCAGACAGATATACTTCATATTTTTGATGTTCTAACTCCTCTTAGAAACCTAGACCCTAGGATATGAACTCCTAAATTATTTCCCCTTTGAACTTTATTTAAAAACTGTTTAGAAGAGAAAATAGGGAAAATACCATGGTTTCAGAGTGAAGAGGATTTTTATAATACTGTGTTCATCTTTAGATGCGAGGCTACACGCACACAGAAGCAAACATCTGTGGTGAGCCTTGGTCTGTATTCCAAGCTTTGCCCCTGGGGATGTCAAAGTGGATGAAGATAAAAGAATGCAGCATAGACTCCAACAAGTCCTAAATTTGTCCATAGAGATCTGATATCCCATTACTCACTTGGATCTGCATGTAAGGCTGCTAAGCTCCCATGACCCTTCTAATGGACGGCTTCTAATGGCATTAACTTCCTTTTCAATCTTATCATTTCAGTTTAGGCTTCACCTGATATTACAACAGAAGAGGCACTGACCACAAACCAGATCCCTTCTCAAAAAGTGCCAAAGTGCCACAAAGAGGTATGGCTCCATTTTCTAAATAATTGTTTTTTTCAGCTTACAAAGTATCTTATCAAAGTAACTCCCTTTATCATCCACACGAAAATTAATTTTATTTATGTTTATTGCTTGTTTATATTAATCAGTTAATAACCTATTTCTTGTGTGCTAAGACAGCTCTTACCATACTGTATTGTAACCTCTTCATACTGAGCCATCACTGCTGACCCCACAACACTGTGAGCTTCTTTTTTTTCCTTTTTACCTAGAGAGAGGGGAAGGGAGGGAGAAAGAGAGAAACATCAGTGTGCAGTTACCTCTCGCACACCCCCAACTTGGGGACCTGACCTGCAACCCAGGCCTGTGCCCTGACTGGGAATTAAATCGGTAACCCTTTGGTTCACAGACCCACGCTCAATCCACTGAGCCACACTAGCCAGGACAGCTTCTTCAGGGCAAGAATGGGGTATTAGACATCTCTGTCTCCACATAGTGTGGGTCTCATTATTGGGGGATCACAGTAAGGCCACAAAAATGAATTAAATGCTATTTAAGACCAGCAAAGCCACCATCTGTAAAATGAATGGCTTGGATGAACTAAATGATGCCTACCCCACTAGGATTTATTGTTTGAGAGTTTTACAGTCTTTTTAATGACCCAATATAAGTCATTAATTTGACTTAGTTATAAATAAACAATTGAACCTTAATGTAGAGAGTACTTGGAAATCTTAATTTGGTCTGTGAGAACTGGAAAGTTTATTAATGGGACTAAAGATCATCTGTTTCTTTGTTTTTATTAATTTTTAATCAGTTTTATTTGGCATATTTCATTCAATGATCTGGGCATTTCAAATGTACTTATAATATTTAATAAACAAATGATTACTCTGTATTACTCTGTATGACTTTACTGCCTTCCTCAATACTTTAGGAAGCAACTGTACTTAACAGAGCCACTGTAAGCTCTGAGGCTGGGAAGCTTTTCATTGGATTGGCCAAAAAGTCCATTTAGTTTTTTTCTATAAAGTAAAAGACACATTTTTCATTTTCACCAAAAACCTTACTGATTTGGATACTGTAAGTATGTTGGCTATGTCTTGCATGGTAGAATGTTGATTGTTCTCAATCAATCAATGTCTTGATTGGTCACTATCAACTTCAACTCATCTACCCAACCATGGAGCATTATCCATTGAGAAATCTCCAGCATGAAACTTCACAAACCACTTTTGACACCTTCGATCAGTCACGTCACCTTCTCCATAAACTGAATAAGTCTTTTTTTTAGTTTCAGCTGTGTTTTCACCTTTCATGAAATAATAAAGCACAATATGCTGAAAATGTTGCACATTTTCTTCCATCTTCAGTATTAAAATGGCTACATAAAAATTCACCAATTTTGATTGTTTTTAAGTGCACACTGATATGACAGCTGTCACAATACAATCTAATGGAATTGTTTCAAATAAAGTTAAAGACAACTAAGTGCCACTAGAGCCATCTTACAAAAAAAATCCAAATGAATTTTTGGCCAACCCAATAATTATATTAGAATGAAAAGATAACTCTAAGTGATTTCAAATGCGAATCATTGGAAATCACAAACTTGTTTCATCTTTCATTTCCTCATTCACTCAATTAAATTTATTGAGCACTTATGGTCAAGGTACATCTGTGTTAGCCCTGTGCGCAGTGCCTTCTCATGTAGTAGTATACAGATGGTCTGTGAAGGGACATAATATATGCATACAAATCACTGATCTGCAAGATAAATTTGAAGTTCCTAAGCAAGAAAAAATACAGAAATTACTTTGGAGGGACGGTAAGGAAAGCCTTTGTCAAGAAGGTATCATTTAAGCTGAAGGACGGTAGCTTTTGCACATAGTTGGAGAAAAGGGCATTTGTAGTAGAAGAAATCCATGAAGATATACAGGTGGGAAAAAACATGTAGAAAATGTCCCTGGAACTGTAGAATAGTTGTTCCATTGAATTGAGGGTATGCAAGAGGAAGAAGTGAGACAAGAAGCTAGGAAAGTTTACCTGCAAGCTAATTGTAAAGAGCCTTAATTGGGCCAAGGAATGTGAATTTTATTCTGGAATAAAATTCAGGCACTCAGGGATCGGTAAAGGTTTTAGAGCAAGGATGTGACATAATTGGGAGGTATTATGTATGGAAAATTATTCTGGAAAGAGTTCATGGCAGGGTATAGTGAAGGTCAATGGTGATAGGAAGGAGAGATGGTAATTATCGAGTGTCCTGTGAGTGTGGTACATAAAACAAAGGCTATGTCAAAAATCCCAACAGCACCATCTAGTGCTTCACAACGTAACACTGCTCTTTTGGGGGAAAACCCAATCTGGCTAACGAAAAAAGCTTCAATTATGATTAGGCAGTTTCCCTTTCCTGATTACACCAGACTTCAGAGAACAAATGATGAAAGAGGTAACTAGAAAGCAAACTGGAAAATAAGGCAGGGGTTGGGAGTAGTGGACTCATTATTTTCTCCATTGTATTATGATGTCCACCCTCAGAATGATTCATCTTCAAGGTTTTATCATATACCAACAGTTCTTGGTGAAAATAATAGCATTTTTAATGAACAGGAATTGTGGAACTAGCCTGGATGGATGGATGGCAGACACATCTTTGCAACAAATATAATTGCTAGCAGTAGTGAGCCTGAAGTTGTATCCCACCTACAACCACTACCATAGCTGTCTGTTTCTGTGTCCCTGATGCAGACACAAGATCACTCTCCTCCATTGCTAGCAGTTCTTGCATGCATGAGCGGTCCTGTCACCTTAGGAACTCTAACTCCTCTCTTACCACAGAGCAAGAGCTTTGTAAAAGGCCAATGAGTTAAACTTCAATTGAACGTTATCCACCATATTATATATTGATGAATTGCTCCCCTCTTCCCAAAGAATAAAAGAAAAGAATCTGGAAGAATATTAAAGAAATCACTCCTTCCAACACGATCTTACCCCCATTTTTATCTGATCAGAGCTTATTGATTGCCCCGATTAACTGTCCTGATATGATCGAACTAAACTAGATTAAGAAACAACTTCCTGCTATAAGAAATGATCGTGTATCGTCCAACAGGAAGGTTTTGAGTGTGAGTCTAGGAGGAGGACAAGGATGAAAGCAACAACAATATACTCACAAAGTACCATATTTTGCTGTGTATAATGCGTACTTTTTTGGCCATATTTTTTAGGGAAAAATAACGATGTGCGTTATACATGGGTAGTACCTGAAATACCTTGTATCTGTTCTTGTGTTTTGTAATTATTTGTTGCATAAAATTTCTTGTGCTATAACATGTTTAATGCTAAAATTTCTTTATAATGCCAAAAACAAGTATCTAATATAAATAAATAAAAATTGAAATAAAAATTATAATGAAAGACAGTTTTTCCTGAAAGTTTGGGCCAAAAACACGAATGCCCAATATACACGGCAAAATATGGTATATTCCAACTAGTTACGCTGTGTCTTTCCTCAGAGATTTAAGTTATGGCACAGATTTTAGAAATGCATTTTACCTCCATGCAAGTATTTTCCTCACTAAAATAACTGCATGGCTTCCGAAATGTCTCTAGCCTTGGTGGTCAGAGTCAACCTCATTGTAGATTAAGATTATCCCCCTGGGGAGTTCCATTAACAACAATTCCAATTATTTTTCCTAGGTAGGAGCGTCACCCAGCAGATGTTACCCACTAAGCTCTCTTCTTGGTAGAACCATGCATTTTCACCCAGATTTTCTTTTCCAAAAGAATTCAGTGCTCTTCCAATAAATAGATGATAGATAAACACATAGATACATAGATAGGTAAATAGACAGACAGAGATAATAGATACACAGATTCATATTTATGAAACTACTTTCTTTAGAGCTTTTCTCTAATTGAATAACTCACTTAAAATGTAGATTGACAGATGAATACCAGAGTAATGATACTTAAAGAAAAGCAGAACTATTGTACCTAGGTCTTGAAGATTAAGGGGAAGTCCATCAGGCAAACATGGGGAGAAAAGGGAAGATAAAAGAGTGCTTCTCCTGGGGACAAGGTGCAGCTGAATCCCTCCTCATTGTCCCCCCACCCTTGCTTCCTGCCATGCTCAAAATGCATACAGAGTGACACTATAAAGTGAGACCTTAGTACTTCCTGTTATTTATGGTCTGGTAAAAATTGACAAGCCTTTTATAAATACATGTGTCTATATATTGTAGGCACCGAGCAGACATTCCTAGAAAAACATGGATGGAGCTGGAAACCTGACAGCATCCTCTGCCAGCAATAACATGTGCAATGGCTCTATTGAAGACTTCCGCAATCAAGTGTACTCCACCATATATTCTATGATCTCCATTGTGGGCTTCTTTGGCAACGGCTTTGTGCTCTATGTCCTCATAAGAACATACCACGAGAAGTCAGCCTTCCAAATATACATGATTAACTTAGCGGTATCAGATCTACTCTGTGTGTGTACACTGCCTCTCCGCGTGGTCTATTATGTTCACAAAGGCATGTGGTTCTTTGGTGACATTTTGTGTCGCCTCAGCACCTATGCCTTGTATGTCAACCTCTATTGTAGCATCTTCTTCATGACCGCCATGAGCTTTTTCCGGTGCATTGCTATTGTTTTCCCAGTCAAGAATATTAATTTGGTGACAGAGAAAAAAGCCAGATTTGTGTGTGCTAGCATTTGGATTTTTGTGATTTTGACCAGTTCTCCATTTTTAATGTCCAAAAGTTACAAAGATGAGAAAAATAATACCAAGTGCTTTGAGCCCCCACAGGACAATCAAACTAAGAATCACGTTTTCATCTTGCATTACGTGTCACTGCTTGTTGGGTTTCTCATTCCTTTTATCATTATAATTGTCTGTTACACGATGATCATTTTGACTTTGCTAAAGAATTCCATGCAGAAAAATCTACCAAGTCGCAAAAAGGCTGTAGGAATGATTATAATTGTGACGGCTGCCTTTTTGATCAGCTTCATGCCATATCATATTCAACGTACCATTCACCTTCACTTTTTGTACAATGAAACTAAACCTTGTGATTCTGTTCTTAGAATGCAAAAGTCAGTGGTCATAACCTTGTCTCTGGCTGCATCAAACTGTTGTTTTGACCCTCTCCTGTATTTCTTTTCGGGGGGGAACTTTAGGAGAAGGCTGTCTACATTTAGAAAGCATTCTCAGTCCAGCATGACGTATGTACCCAAGAAGAAGGTCTCATTGCCGGAAAAAGAAGATGAAGTAGGTAAAGAATAGTATAAACCCATCTCTGATGCAAATCAATGAAATATAGTTTCCTCAGCAAGTATTTTCTCAAATAATTACAATAAAAATGATGATTTCCATTAATAATTGACAAATACTTAACTAGGTGTGTGCCTATAAATTTATCTCATTCATGCATCCACATTAAAATAGATCCTAAAAGTATTTTTAAGTGTTAAAATTTCAGTCCCCAACTATTAACTAAATCACCTGGCTGGTAGCTCAGTGGATTGAGCACAGGCCTGCGAAGCAAAGGGCCACAGGTTCAATTCCCAGTCAGAGCACATGACTCAGTTGCAGACCAGGACCCCAGTGGGGGGTGTGCAGGAGGCTACCACACATTGATGTTTCTCACCTTCTCTTTCTCCTTCCCTTCTCCTCTCTAAAAATAAAATAAAGAATTTTTTAAAATTTCATCCCACAACTATTAACTAAATTATAAATTTGATCATTTGCCAAGAGGTAAAGAAACTTATGTACTTGCACTTAAAAAATGGGTCCAAGATCAAGGCCTTCCCCTCAACTAAAAGCTTTACAAAGGATAAGAACTAGCCTTTTCACATATAAAATTAGCAAATACCTTTTGACCGTACTAACATGTCCCTCTGCATGCATGCCATCAGATGAGAACTGAAATGACCCAAGAGCTACATAAACTGAACTGCCACCTTCTTCCTTTGTAGTATTGACTGACGAGGCCAAGTAGGGCCATTTCTTCCAACAGCATATACAAGTGCTAGAAAAGCATGGTAGTCAGCCAAATGGCCCTAAAAAGGCTCCATGCAATGTACAGTCTGCAAACTAAGGAACATAAACCTGGTCAAAGGCCAGTTTGTGTCCAAATGTCTTCGGCTCCTGACCCCCAACCCCTAAAAGACAATGGTAATGTTTTTGTTAATTATTGAGGTTCTTATAGGGAATTCTCTCCCTACATGACATACAGACCTTCCTCAAGAAATCAGACAACAGGCATTTCTATCTTTGAACAGAAGTAGTTAGGACTTCTGGCCAAGATGGAAGCGTAGGTGGAAACACTGTGCTTCCTTGCACAACCAAGTTTAAAGGCAACAAACTTTTAGTAACAAAAATGCAACCAAAACACAGAAAATTGAACTGTATGGAAGTCCGACAACAACAAACCATTCAGCCAGACTGGTAAGAGGGACAGAGTCAGCGGCTGGTGGATTGAGGTCCGGCAGGAAAAATCGGCCACACTGACCCAGGAGGGCAGGCGGCAGTTGGCGGATCCCAGGTGTGGGGTGGCAATGGGAGGACCCAGTGAGGGAGCAAGACCACTGGCTGACCACCGTTACACATTTGCGCACAGATAAACCAGGTGAAGGAGTGAGCAGTGAGACAGACTGCTCAGGTTAGGGCCCCAGCGACGGCAATTAGAGCCTGAAAGCACCAACTGGAGAGACTATTGGGGTCAAGGTGCCAGGGGAAGCTCCCAGGCTCACAGAGAGTTTGTTGGAGAGACCCACAGGGTCCTGGAGGGTGCACAGGCCCACACACCCAGGAGCCAGCGCCAGGGGGACCCAGTTTGCTTGCGGGAAGCAGAAGAGGGAACCAAAATCCGAGAGAGAGTGGAACAAATGCCATTGCCCTTCTCTGACCCTGCCCCCACATACAGCATCACAATCCAGCCACTGGGTTGCCCCATTCTGGTGAACACCTAAGGCTCTGCCCCTCATACAGAACAGGCGTGAATAGACCAAAACATTATGGCTCAAGAAGTACAGCTCAAAACTCCAGAGCCAATAATTCTAAGTGACCAAGAGATAGCCAATCTCTCAGATGCACAGTTCAAAACACTGGTGATCAGGATGCCCACAGAACTGGTCAATTTTAGTCACAAATTAGAGGAACAAATGAAGGCTAAACTGATTGAAATGAAGGGAAATGCACAGGAAACCCATAGTAATGGAAAGGAAACTGGGACTCAAATCAGGGAGTAGACCAGAAGGAAGAAAAAAATGACTAAACAGAAAACAATGAAGAAACAAGAATTCAAAAAAAAATGAGGAGAGGCTTAGGAACCTCCAGAACATCTTTAAATGTTCCAAAACCCAAATTATACAGGTACCAGAAGGGGAAGAGGAAGTCCAACAAATAGAAAACTTATTTGAACAAATAATAAAGGAGAACTTCCCCAGTCTGGCAAAGGAAATAGACTTCCAGGAAGTCCAGGAAGCTCAGAGGGTCCCAAAGAAGTTGGACCCAAGAAAGAACACACCAAGGCACATCATAATTACATTAGCCAAGATGAAAATGAAGGAGAGAATCCTAGAAGCAGCAAGAGATAAGGGGACAGTCACCTACAAAGGAGTACCCATCAGACTGTCAGTGGATTTCTCAAAAGACACCTTACAGGCAAGAAGGGGCTGGAAAGAAGTATTCCAACTCATTAAATCCAAAGACCTACAGCCAAGATTGCTTTATCCAGCAAAACTTTCATTTAGAATGGAAAGGCAGATAAAGAGCTTCTCGATGAAGTTCAAGGAGTTCATCATCGCCAAGCCTTTATTATATAAAATGTTAAAGGGGCTTATCTAAGAAAAAGAAGATTTAAAATATGAACAATATGAATAGTAAAAAGACAGCAAACTCACAGTTATTAACAACCACACCTAAAACAAAAGCAATCTAAGAGGATAGCTAGATCAGGAGTGGAACCACAGAAATGGAGATCACATGGAGGGTTAGCAACAGGGGAGTGGGAGAAGGAGAAGAGGGGAGGAGGTACAGAGAATAAGTAGCATAGACAGTAGGTAGAAAATAGGGGGCAGGGCAAGAATAGTATGGGAAATATAGACTCTAAAGAACTTGTGACACAGGGACATAAACTAAAGGGGGGAATGGAGGGGGGTGCGCAGGGTGGAGGGGAATGAAGGGGGGAATAGGACAACTGTAATGGCATAATCAATAAAATATATTTTTAAAAAAGAAGTAGTTAAAAACTTATCTAAAATAGGTGAAAAGGGGTCTACATTTCTATATGTTCATTATCGGGATCAAAATGGATTTTTCAGAAAAATTTGAATGTTAATATTACAAATTGTTTTATGAGAGACTTGTATTTATGCTTATGTGTATAATGATATGTAAGAGATTTTGTTCTATGATATACATTTATGAGGGGAAGTGAATTATAAGTTTTATTAGTGTTTTATACTTTTTACTTTTTTATCAGCATGTTGAGAGGAATATCAAGGATATGTTTTACAATGGTTTTTATATTATAGTGAAAGCTTTGTTCTTAAAACAGTGAACAAATACTTGATTCTGGCTGAAATCTAATATTCATGGACAAGTTTCTACCAAATTGTGGTCTCTTCCTTAATTCTGTTTCAAAAGGCACATTATATCAAAGGAAATAAATGATAATGGTGAAAAAAAGTAAAATTATGAAAAGAAGACTTCTTTTCAAATGTGTATGTTATTTTTATTTCATATCTAATGTTGCAAACCCATTGGGTAAAAACTCAAAACATAGAAGAGAGGACCTCAAAGATATAGTAATAACTGATGCCCACTTTTCTCTTTTTTAATTAAATTTATAGGGGTGGCCCATGCCTGGATGGCCCATGCCTGAGAGGCAAGCTATAGATGTATCTCTCACACATCAATGTTTCTCTGCCTCTCTTTCTCGCTCCCTAGAAATGAGTGAATAAATGTCCTCTCTCTGGAAATGAATGAATAAAATGTTTTTTAAAATAAAATCAAATTAAAAATCTTAAAAGTAGCAAGAAGAAGACAGTTCATTGCCTACCAGAAAGCTGTTATAAGACTGTCAGATAATTTCTACCCAGAAAAGCTATTATTTAGAATCAAAAGACAGATAAAGAGCTTCTGAGACAAAAAAAAAAGCTAAAAGAGTTTATTACCACCAAACCAGCATTACAAGATATATTAAAGGGGCCCTGGCTGGTGTAGCTCAGTGGATTGAGCACAGCCTGCAAACCAAAGGGTCACTGGTTCAATTCCCAGTCAGGGCATATGCCTGGGTTGCAGGCCAGGTCCCCAGTAGGAGGCACATGAGAGGCAACCACACATTGATGTTTTTCTCCCTCTCTTTCCCCCTCCCTTCCCTTCTGTCTAAAATAAATAAATAAAATATTTTTAAGAAGATATATTAAAGGGTCTTCTTAGAAAAAGGGGGGGAAAGGAACACAAATATGAAAAGTAAAATGGTAATAATTCTTTAACTATTAATAGTCACATTAAATATAAAGATATTATATACTCCAATCAAAAGGCATAGGGTAATTGAATGGGTAAGAAAATAAGACCTCTGCCCTGGCTGGTGTGGCTCAGTGGATTGAGTGAGGGTTGTGAGCTAAAGGGTCACTGGTTCGATTCCCAGTTGGGGCCCATACCTGGGATGCTGGCTGAGTTGCCGGTGGGAGGGCCATGTAAGAGGCAACCACACACTGATGTTTCTCTCCCTCTCTTTCTCCCTTCCTTCCCCTCTCTCTAAAATAAATAAATAAAATTTCCAACAAAATAAGACCTCTATATAAGCTGTCTACAAAGACTCACCTCAGAATAAAAGACACACAGAGACTGAAAGTAAAGGGATGGAAAAAGTTATCTTATGCAAATAAAAATGAAAAGAAACTGGGGTAGCAATATTTATATCAGACATAACAGACATTTAAACAAAGGCTATAATAAAAGACAAAGGAAGACACTACATAATGATGAAGGGATAAATTCAACAAAAGGATAAAACCCTTGTAAATATATATTCATCATACAAGTACATAAATATATTAAGTAAATCTTGAGGACATAAAGAGAAAGATTGATAGTAAAGATTGATAGTAATAGTAGATTTTAACACCCCACTGACATCAATGGATAGATTTTCCGACAGAAAACCAACAAGGAAAGAGCAGCCTTAAATGGTACACTAGACAAGATTAACTTAATTGATATTTTCAGAGCATTTTACCCCAAAGTAGTATAATATACAATCTTCTCAAAAGCACATGGAACATTTTCCAAGATAAACCACACGTTAGGCCATAAAACAGGTCTCCATAAATTTAAGAAGATTAAATCACAGCAAACGTCTTCTCCAACCAAAATGGCATAAACACAGAATTGATTATAGACAAAAGACTGAAAAGCACATAAACACATGAGGCTAGCAATCATGCTGCTGCACAGCAAAGGAGTTCCCAATGAGATAATGTGCAATAAGCCAGTCAGAGAAAGATGGATACCATATAATTTCACTCATATGTGGAATCTAATCAACAAACTGAACTAACAAGCAAAATAGAAATAGGCTCATAGACAGTGAGCAGGATGACAACTCTGGCGGGGGAAGTAAGAGGGTAGAGGGATCCAGCAAAAAGGAAAATGGACTCATAGACACGTACAATGGCATGATAATTGCGAGGGGAGAGGGTGGGTGGAGGTGGAAGAGAGTATAAGGGGGATAAATGGTAATGGAAAAAATACAATAAATATGTGAAAAGAATAAAAATAAACCTTGAGATAAATGAAAATAAAAACACCATGACCCAAAATCTATGGGACACAACAAAAAAGTCTTAAGTGGAAAATTCATAGCAATACATGCCTACTCCCCAAAACAAAAAAAATTCACATAAACAATCTAAGCATACACCCAGAAGAACAACAAAGTCCAAAGTGAGTAGATGGAAGTAATAACAAACACCCGAGCAAAAATAAATGAAATGCAGTATACAAAAAATGAAACCAAGAACTAGTTTTTAAAAGATTTTATTTATTTATTTTTAGAGAGAGGGGAAGGGAAGGAGAGAGGGAGAGAAACATCAGTGTTTGGTTGCCTTTTGCACACCCCCTACTGGGGACTTGGCCTGCAACCCACACATGTGCCCTGACTGGGAATCGAACTAGTGGCCCTTTGGTTTGCAGGCCCATACTCAATCTACTGAGCTACAGCAGCCAGGGACAAGAGCTAGTTCTTTGCAAAGATTAGCATGACCTGTACACCTTTACCCAGACTCATAAAAAAAGAGAGATGACCCAAATAGATAAGAAATGAAAGAGAAGTGACAGCTTACATCACAGAAATAGAAAGGATTTTATGAAACAAATATTATACAGCAAAACTTGCTGGAAAATGGATGAATTCATAGAAACATACAATATTTCAAGACTGAATCAAGAAGAAACAAAAAAAACATAACACACAGGATACTACCTCACATATCTAATTAGTAATCCAAAAATACTCTCAACAAACAAAAAAGTCCTGGCTTCACAGGTGAATTTCACCAAACATGCAAAAAATAATTTATATGTATCCTTCTCAAACTATTACAAATAACGGAAGAGGAAAGAAGGCTCCCAAATCCATTTTATGAGTTTATGCTAATAACAGAACCAGACACAGATACTACAAAAAAGGGAAATTATAGGACAGTACCTCTGATGAACGTAGAATCAAAAATCCTCAACACAATTACCAGTAAACCAAATTTGGCAAAGCATTAAAAAGATCATACACCATGATAAAGTGAGATTTATTCCTGGGATGCAGGGTGTTTTTATGTTTTAAAAGCTTTTATTTCTTTTTAGAGAGATGAGAAGGGAAGGAGAAATAGGCAGAGAAACCTCAATGTGCAACAGATACATCCATCAGTTGCTTCTCACACATCCCTAAGTGGGGACCTGCCCTGCAACCCAGGCATGTGCCCTGATTGGCAAACAAACTGGCAGCCTTTTGGGGTACAAGCCAGCAACCAATCCACTGAGCCACACCAGCCAGGGCACAAGGTGTTTTTAATATCCACAAATCACCTGGCTGGTGTAGCTCAGTGGATTGAGCTCGGGCCTGCGAACCACACAATTGAGGTTCGATGCCCAGTCAGGGCACATGCCTGGGTTGCAGGCCAGTTCCCAGCAGGGGACTCACCAGAGGCAACCATACATTGATGTTTCTCTCCTTCTCTCCTTCCCTTCCTCTCTAAAGATAAATAAATAAAAATCTTAAAAAAAACTACTGTTTTAAAAAAATAATAATAATATTCACAAATCAATTAATGTGATAATTGAAAAGCAAAATAAGCAAAATGAAGGATAAAAATAAGCAAAATGAAGGATAAAAATCATATGATCACATCAATAGATGCAGAAAAAATATTTGACAAAATCCAATGTCCATTTAATAAAACATTTAAACAAAATGTGATTAGAAGGAATGCACCAAAACATAACAAAGATTATCTATGACAAACTCACAGCTAACATCATACTCAATGGGGAAAGGTAAAGTCATTTTCCTTTTTCTAAAATATTTTTTTCAATTATAGTTGACGTACAATATTATGTTAGTTTCAGGTATATAACCCAGTGATTGGACATCATATAACCTACTAAGTTATGATTCCAATAAATCCAATACCCATCATTCACCATACTTAGTTGCTACAATATTATTGACTATATTCTCTAGCTTTTTCCTTAATATCAAGAACAAGACGAGGTCATCCACTTTTACTACTTTTATTCAACATTGTATTAGAAGTCCTAGTTTCAGCAATCAGACAAGAAAAAATAAAAGAAATTCAAATTGTAAAGGGGAAGTAAAACTGTCATTATTTGTAGATGACATAATACTACAGAGAATACTACAGACTCCACCAAAAAAACCTACTAGAACTGATAAATGAATTCAGCAAAGTAACAGAATACAAAATATCAATAAATATTCAGAAATCAGTTGCATTTTCTAAACCAATAATGAACTATCAGAAATGAAAACTAAGAAAACAATACCACTTAAAATTATATAAAAAATATTGAATACCTAGGAATAAATTTAACCAAGGGGTAAGACCTATGCTCAGCAAATTATAATACTTAGAGAAAAACATTAGAGATCATACAAAAAAAATGAAAGCATATACCGTGCATATGTATAGAAAGAATTAACATCATTAAAATGTCCATAATACCCAAAGAAATCTATAGACTCAGTGGAGTCCCTATCAAAATACCAATGCAATTTTTCAGAGAACTACAACAAAGAATATAAAATTTATAAAGAACCACCAAAGAAAAGCCTGAGTAGCCATGGCACTCTTGAGAAAGAAGAATAAAGTTGGAGGCATCATGTTACCTGACATCAAACTATACTACAAGGCTATAATCAAAACAACATGGCACTGGCACAAAAACAGATACATAGATCAATGGAACAGAAGAGAGAGCCCAGCAATAAACCCAAGGCTATACAAACAACTAATATATAACAAAGGAGGCAAGTACATACAATGGGGTAAAGATGGTCTAGTTAGGAAAAATGCACAAATTAAACACAAGAAAATTAAATTATATCATCTAAGTAAGAGCATATACAAGAATAAATTCATAAAGAATGAAATACTTAAATGTAAGAGCCAAAACCACACAACTTCTAAAAGAAAACATATGCACAATGGAATTCTATGCTGCAGAAAGGAAGAAGGAGCTCCTACCTTTTGCAACATCATGGATGGAACTGAAAAGCATTATGCTGAGTGAAATAAGCCAGGCAGTGAAAGACAAATATCATATGATATCACCATTAACAGGAATCTAAACAACAAAACAAACAAGCAAGCAAAATATGACCAATGACACTCAAATACGGAACAGGCTGACAGGGTCCAGAGGAGAGAGGGGAGAGAATCACAGGGGAAAAGGGGATGGACTCACATGAACAAGTATAAAGGCCACATGGACAATAACTAAGGGTGGGGGGCGGAAATGGGAGGGAGGTGGGGAGCACTGGGTGGGGGATGGGCAGGGCTGGGAATATAAGACAGAAAACTGTACTTGAACAAGAATTAAATTAAAAAATTTAAAAAAAGAAAACATATGCAGTAAACCCTCTGACCTGCTCTCAGTAAAGTTTTTTCTTATATTTCACCTTAGACAGAGAAAACAACAACAACAAAAATAAACAAAAGGGACTACATCAAACTACAAATCTTTGGAACTTCTGGTCAAGATGGCAGCATAGGCAAACATGGTTCTTGCCTCTTCCCACAACTACGTCAAAATTTTAACTAAACTACAATACAACCACAATTCAGAACTACCTGAAATCGAAATGAATGGAAGTCCCACCACTATGGAATTGGAGAAGGAACTGCACTGAAACTGGAAGGAGGGGCAGAGATGCAAACTGAGCTGGTCCCACACCCAGGGACAGTGGATAAAACTTGGAAGGGATATCTCAGCTGCGGAGATTGACCATGAGGACCACATGTTCCCAGCACATGTTCCCAGCCTACACCTGCATGTCTCCCAGCCCAGGGCTCCAGTGCCAGAAAGAGAAGTCCCCATGACTTCTGTCTCTAAAAACAAGTGCAGACTAAGGCTGAGGGAGATGGAAACTTCTGGAGTCCTAGGCAGTTCCTCTTAAATCCTCACCTGAAAATATGTTTATTGATTGAGAGAGAGAGAGAGAAGGGAGAAACATTAATTGGTTGCCTCCCATACACACCCTGACTGGGGATCAAACCAGCAACCTAGGTATGTGCTCTGACTGGGGATCGAACCTGAAACTTTTTGGTGTACAGGATGACACTCTAACCAACTGAGCCACCTAGCCAGGGCTCAACCACGTTATAAAGCAACTAACAAGAACTATTCTGTGTTACGTAATATGCTAAGTGCCTTCACATATATTACATATGTTACATCCTGAAAGGAGATCTTTGAAGTAGAAATTATCCCTATTTCTTATATAGAGAAAAAGACGTTCAGAGGGATTAAGGGACTTACTTAGGACAACCAAGCTGGGAAGTAAGCTGAAGTTGGAACTTGAACCCAGATCTGCCTGATTTCTAAGTGCATTGCCTTTCATTTCCAGGAGTTGGGTTTTAAACCTAAGTGCAATGAAGAGTACTTCTCATGCACTATAAGAAATCTTTAGAGAAGTACCACATACAAGTTCAGGGTGTATGGCTATAACTTATAAATGCGTTTATTTTAACATGAAATTACACTCTTCACTAAAGATAAAAATGAGTCTTTTTCGGTTGAAATGAAAACGTATTTTGCAATTAGTTTTCAGAATTTTTCAGTCAAATAACTTGCTTCATATTATATGCAAATTCTACACACTTTCAAATCAGGCATTTATTTCCAGTGGTCAATCAAGGTGTTCTCTTTTGCGCAGATCTTTTTGACTGCAAAATGGAAGGAAGGAGTAAACCCAGCGGGGAAGTAAAATATATTACCTGTCCAGATAAACCTGGATCCCCTAAAAAAACACATGTGAGGGGAGAGATTCATGAATGTAGAGTAAAAATTGGGTGGTATAAGTAATGCTTTTGTATTTAAAATTTACCCTCTGTGTCTTCTTTAAAAGATTTTATTTATTTATCTTTAGAGGGGAAGGGAAGGAGAGAAGGAGAGAAACATCAATGTATGGCTGCCTCTCATGCATCCCCTTCCGGGAACTGGCCTGCAACCCAGGCATGTGCCCTGACAGGGAATCAATCCGCAACCCTTTGGTTTGCAGGCCCACGCTCAATCCACTGAGCTACACCAGCCAGGGCCCCTCTGTGTCTTAAAATTAACTATTAAAAGGAAATCTTCCTCTAATTTGCCCTCAGTTCTAGAAAATATTCTCTTAATCATTTGTATCTGAAATATTTCATCATATAAATGAGTTTAGGTGTAAACAATATTGTTTTTTCTAGTTCTCTATTGAGTTCCCTACTGCTATCTCATTCACATACGAGCAAATTACTGAACTTTATATGGCTCTCACAATTATGATTATTCCAAGTAAGACTATATCTAATATAAAAGCCATAATTAGAAGGCTACATCAAAGATAAATGTCAACTTGACATAAATTATATCTATGCAAATTATTTTGCCTCTAAACTGGCAAAATCAACTTTAAGGTACATATATTTAGCATTTAAGTCTTTCCCAAAGAACTTTAAAATATTAATTAAATGCTTCATGTCCAATATTCCAAGCCTGTAACTTGGATTATGTTTTTATCATCATTATTCATATGAAAATTAATATCTTATCAAACTTTGTTTCTATTTTCCCTTCCATGAAAAAATTTGAGATAACTTTCCAGTAAAATACTTTTAAGTTTATTTGAGAGGAGGAAAAAGGAATGATTTTAATTTTATTTCTCTTTTCAGGACCACCCAAAGATGATGGGGGACATGCATTCAAGTTATAGTTTAGAAGTTAGTGAAAATTCAAATGTAAGGCATTGTGATTTTTTTTAAGTTTTTATTTTGAAATAATTTTATATTATCCTAAAAGCTGCAAAAACAGTATAAAGAAGTCCCATGTATAATCTTCACTCTGCTTATTCTAATACCTAATATCTTACATAACCACAGTGCAATTATCCAAACCAATACATTGGCACTGGTATAATGCTATTAACTGAACCCCAGAACTTACCTGGATTTCCCCAGGTTTTGGTAACAAATCATGTTCATTTACTGATCTTTTATGAGTCTATGATTAATTCTACAGGGAATATAAATATTGAACTATTGTAAATAGGTAACTGGACCACAGCTAATTTCCAAAATACTCATTTCTTTCCATACACATGAGATAACAGCAGGAAGCCATTAAATTTATAAGCTATAAATATATTCAATAAATTTGCTTGTATGTCTTCAGTGAATTTCTGAAACATAATCTGCAACAGAGCTACAAGAGAATTTCTGTATGATCACCTGCAACCTGGTACTATATATTACAGAGAGTCTTTTGCGCTTCTTCTATAGGCCAAAGCCAGGAGAGGAAACAGAGACAGAAAAGTTTTTAAATTGAGAGTTGAAATGAACAGTATCATACTACCAAATGTGTTTACAAGAGTAAAATTGAATTCCTTACAGTCACAAGGTGTTTTACCTTCAGACATACTAAACAAACGTCACGCTTTCTCTTGCTGGTTGCTGTCCTCTGCCCTCAAAGGGTGAAGCAGAGTCCAAACAAACCAATGTCCAATGTTGTCAAAGTTTCTTGTGCGATTTGCATAATTGTACCTACATTTCATGTATTGTAGCCTCTGGCTTGTAGACATTCAATGTTATTAAAGCAGAGCAAATGGTTTTCTTGTACGACAAAATCAAATAATGTTTAGAAAATTATTTCTCACATGGTCATTAAAATTCTAATTTTTTAAATGTCTGGAACTGAAAAAGTAAATCGATACAAATTAAGTTAAGTTCTACATTATTTTACTGTTTCCACAAAGAGTCTTAAGTTATTTTGTACTAAAGAAGTAGCCTTGCCCTGGCTGGTGTAGCTCAGTGGATTGAGCTCGGGCCTGTGAACCAGAGTATCGCAGTTCAATTCCCTGTCAGGGCACGTGCCTGGGTTGCAGGCCAGTTCTCAGCAGGGGACTCATGAGAGGCAACCATACATTGATATTTCTCCCCCTCTCTCCTTCCCTTCCTCTCTAAAAAGATAAATAAATAACATCTTTAAAAAAAAAAAAAGAAGTAGCCTTATGGTGCAGGGTGGAGGGGAGTGAAGGGGGAAAATGGGACAACTGTAATAGCATAATCAATGAAATATATTTCAAAAAAGAAGCAGCCTTAAAATTATTTGAAAAAATTTTACATTTATTTTGTCTATTTTTATAGACAACCCTCCTGCTAATGGAAACTGGGAAGCACTTGCATGTCAAAAAGGCGAAGGAGAACCAAGATGACACCAGAGGGCGCGCTGGCTCCAAAATGAAATGCCTGGTGAGAAAACAGGACTGGGGTGGTTACCTTGTTCCCTAGTTCATTTCACTTTGGATGAATATCAGGTGTGCAGCTTCCACTTCCTGTCAACATGGGTAGTGAGCATGCCTGCACAATAATCTGTGCATTTGCTTATTTGTAGTTTAGGTCTCATTTAACGAAAGGTGAAACTGCCAAGCCCAGGCCCTCCTTCTCCAATGCATGTTGTTACCTGGGAAGTATGTTATCAATTAATTTTATTATTTTATTTATTTTTATTTATTTATATTTTATTTATTTATTTTTAGAGGGGAATGGAAGGAGAGAGGAAGAGAAATATCAATGTATGGTTGCTTCTCATGCATCCCCTGCTGGGAACTGGCCCCTGCTGGGAACTGGCCTGCAACCCAGGCATGTGCCCTCACTGGGAATCAAACCACGATCGTCTGGTTCACAGGCCCGTGCTCAATCCACTGAGCTACACCAGCCAGGGCTATTATTTTATTTTTTAAATATTTTTATTTATTTATTTCTTGAGAGAGGGGAAGGGAAGAAGAGAGGGAGAGACACATCAATGTGTGGTTGCCTCTCATGCACTCCACGCTGGGGACCTGGCCTGTAACAGAAGTATGTGCCCTGACTGGGAATTGAACCAGGGACCCCCTGGTTCACACGTCCACGCTCAATCCACAGGGCTCAATTCTCTTAATTTCACTTGAGCCTTTTGATGTTAATTATGGCTTTCTTATGTTTATTTCTACACTTGTCTATATCTTATAGCATTTAACACACTATATTCTGTGACATTGAAAGGAGCATGTCAGCCCTGGCTGGTGTAGCTCAGTGGATTGAGCGCGGGCCTGCGAACCAGACAATCGCAGTTCGATTCCCAGTCAGGGCACATGTTTGGGTTGCAGGCCAGTTTCCGGCAGGGGTCAGTTCCCTGCAGGGGATGCACCAGAAGCAACCATACATTGATGTTTCCTTCCTCTCACCTTCCCTTCCCCTCTAAAGATAAATAAATAAAATATTTAAAAATATATATATAAAAAAAGAAAGGAGCATGTCATAAATCTCCACAGTATCTAGTAAACAGTGGTAGAAAAAACTCAATTTCTGTTTGCTACATCTTTCAGATATCTGCATGTAATGGTGCTCAAATCCCTGGTTATAGACTAGAATAGGGACAAGAAGAATCACTGCTCTTGATTTACCCTGGCCTTGTTCTAAGCTATGAAGTGCAAGGTCTCAGTCCAGCAAGTACATATTTTTGCATAGTTCAAGTAATCCTAACAGTTCTTCCAATGTAAATAAGGCAACAACTGGTGACCTATGTGATCCACATTTATAATACTGGTACCATTTCCAGTGTAGAGCAGGAGGGAGTCACACACTTCTAAACCTTATGATCTCACCTTTAACTGGAACCTAATCAACAAAAGAAAAAAGCAAACAAAATATAACCAGATCGAAATTAAGAACAATCTAACAATAGCCAGAGGGGAGGGGGGAAAGGGACTGTGGGGAGAAGGGTTTTCAGGAACTACTAAAAAGGACACATGGACAAAAGCAAGGGGGACGGTGGAAGCAAGGGAGGGAGGTGGGGATGGCTGGGGTTGGGGGTAGTGGTGGGGAGAAAATGCAGACAACTGTAAGTGAACAACAATAAAGTCATTTATGAAACAAGACAAAATAAATAAAATAAAAATGCTAAAGAGAAAAAAAGAATAAATAAAAATAGAATATAGCCAATTGCTATGACTTACTCTTTGGTTAACTATATGTGGGATGTTATATTTTTATAGAATGAGTACACAAATAAACTAACAGAATATTGTTAAACTTTTAAAAAATTCCAATATTCAGCAACAACTTCCTTAGCATTTTTACTTGGCACTTAAAGCCCCACCTACTTTCTATTCCAGCTTGATCTGCCATTATTTCCGCTAAGTTCCCTGTTTCCCAAATTTTCGTAAGCTTAACGACCACCTGAAATGCTTATTTAAAAACATCAATTCCTGCACCTCCACCCAGACCTAATAGAATCAAAATTTCTAATCCAAAATTTTGCTAATCTGTATATTTAAAAAGCACCCAAAGTGATGATTATTACCAATTAGAAAAAAACTGCATAAGCCCTGACTGGTGTAGCTCAGTGGATTGAGCGCGGGCCTGCGAACCAGATGATCACGGTTCAATTCCCAGTCAGGGCACATGCCTGGGTTGCAGGCCAGTTCCCAGCAGGGGCCAGTTCCCAGCACGGGATGCACAAGAGGCAACCATACATTGATGTTTCTCTTCCTCTCTCCTTCCCTTCCCCTCTGGAGATAAATAAATAAAATAAAATAAAAAATAAAAGAAACTAATAGTTCATGTTTTAAAAAAATAAAAGAAAAAAACTGCATAAACTGTTTCATACATAACAAGTTTACGCTACCACCACCCCTAAGCATGGCTACTACATTTATGCACGCTGTGTTCTGCCTGTCTTTCCCCATAAGACCATATTTTGGCATGAATGCTTCCCTGAAAACCTTAGCAATCAGTGTCTTCCTCTTCTGAACTACTGGAATTATGACTCATAACTCTGAGGTTTGGGGAGATAGTGTTACTCAACAGCAAGTGGGGTCCTGCTGCCCGCCTCCACCTCCAGGCAAAGTTCTGGAGGCAAAGATTTGGGGATGAAGGAAAGGAATCTGTATTCAAAGGTTTCACAATTTTGGAATAACTGCTTTCCACAGGCATTAGTCACTTAAGCCTATCAAGGCTACACTCTTTAACCCTTTAGTTCCAGCTTTAATCGCTTAAGCCTATTAATTAAGGATAAAGTCTTTAACACCTGAGTTTTCCTATCATTCCCCTGTTAGTTTTAGTTATCTGATTTTTTAGGTTTAGTTTACAAACTAAAACAACATAACACACAAAAGCTACACAATTTTGGAAGAATGGCCGCCTTCTGCCTCAGAGCCCATCCCCACTAGAACACCCAGAAAAGAACAACCCTGCCCCCCTCTGCCTGGCCAGCCTGAGCCTAGGCTGCACCCGGAGTTTCTCTGCCCATCCAACAAACCTTACCTTCCATGGAGAAATGCACAGCTGCATGCAGCACGATCGTCCAGGCACCCTCAAGGAAGAAGGGAACCTAAGAGCCCTTATTTTATTTCAAATCTTCTATCCCATAATTCCATGTGCTTCGGAGGCATCCAGCTTCTCAGACAATCCCGTCCTAAATTGTTTACCGTTGTCTGGGGCAGCCTCCTCCTCCACAGTGATGCGATCAGAGCCCTCCGTATCCATAGTCCAAATTTAGAACAACCTGATAGCTGTGCGTATAAAGACAAGCCATCAAATCTTAGGAGTCCTAATACTGAGCATCGAAGATGCATCTCCCAGATTGCCTTTCACAACCGGAAGTTATTTTTGTAATCCTGTCAGATTTTCATTGTGCCTATTTTTTTGTATTAGAAAAACGTCCCGCAATGTACATTTATTAGGTAGAAGGCCACGGCAACAGTGCAGAGGATAGGTAGGCTGCTGCGGTGGGAATGCAGAGATGAACAGACTTCAGAGATAATAAAGGTAAACATCAATGGAGTGGATTTATGCCAAAAGAGAGTATCCCCAACCTCCCAGGTCCTTCTCCTTACAACCAAAAAACCCTGACTGTAACACACAAGAAACAAGCATAGGAAGACTCTAAATGGTGGAAAGGAAGAAAAATGTGAAAGCAAAAGATCCTTGGGGCCTCACAACTTGAGAAACAACACAGTGGTGAGCCCCCTGGGTTTCCTCATCCCCTCCCACTTATCCAGCTAAAAGGGTGTGGGAAAAGCCTCCAACTCAAAACTGCCAACAGGGACAGGAAAAAAACCTCCAAGAAAAGTCGGTCTCTCCCCCTCCCCGGCCCCAAGAAAAATGACTGTGAAAATGGTAGCCCAACAACAGAAAATAATTTACATAACACCCACCTTACCACAGCCAAATGTCTATGGAAAACCCAAACACACCCCTGCCCTTCCCCACCTCTGAAGTTTTAAAAGACGGAGTAGGAAGCTGACCAGCCAACTCACCCTAGAAGCAAGCAACATGCTTTAATTTCTCCACCCAGGGGTTTCAGCTCCCTGTGTGGCTCTATCATCTTCTATCCCCTGCCTGGCAGAAGCAGGCAGTGGTGCTCCTGCGCTCTTATACCCAGTAGTAACAGAGTGAACGAGACATTGTGATTCACACTAATAACACTGTACTTTCTTTTTTTAAAACATTTTTTTTATTTATCTTTAGAGGGGAAGGGAAGGAGAGGAGAGAAATATCAGTGTGTGGTTGCCTCTGGGGCGTTCCCTGCTGGGAACTGGCCTGCACTGCAACCCAGGCATGTGCCCTGACTGGGAATTGAACCGCGATCACATGGTTCGCAGGCCTGTGCTCAGTCCACTGAGCTACACCAGCCAGGGCCAGCATCCTACTTTCTTTCTACTCCTGTGTCAGTAGGCTCCCGTGAGAAGCTGAACCTGCACTTCAATTTACCCATACAAGACTGAAATAATATATGGGAAGCAGGGCTCATTAGTACTCAGGTCCCCCCTACTACTTGCTACCAGCAAGGGCCAGTGGAGAGTTTAACCTCCATTTCTATTCAGCATCACAGGGAAAAATCTAGATGGTTAAAAAAAAACTGGCTGCTGTGGCTCAGTGGATTGAGTGCCAGTCTGTGAACCAAAGGGTCGCCCGTTCGATTCCCAGTCAGGGCACATGCCTGGGTTGTAGGCCAGGTCCCTGGTTGGGGACATGTGAGAGGCAACCACACATTGATGTTCTCTCTCTTTCTCACTCCATTCCTTTGTCTCTAAAAATCAAATAACTTTAAAAATCTTTAAAAATAACTATTTTAATTAGCATCCCACTCCTCTAACATCCTTCTGCTTATGCCAAGGCCCAGCTGGGAGCTGAGCTTTCACTCCCAGTCTGCAGGGACACAGAGGTACTCGCCTTTCAGTTACCACCTGCATGAAATCAGCAAGGCTCCATGGGAAGCTGGACTGACACCAGCACTCAGATACCCCGATGCAGCACAAAGAGTTGCCCCACTCTTGCTAGAAAGGCATCAAAGGTCCTAGACAGGAGCTGAACTTCCTCACTACCCAGTGCTTCTGCTATACCTCTCAGGGGTACCATACACAAAACGATTAAAGACAACCTATAGTCTTCTAATAGTCAAAATGTTCAGCATAATCATTTGTCATAATATAAGAACCAGGAAAATCACAATTGCATGACAAAAAAACAATCCATGATGAATCAGAGGAGTGAATTATATATCTGACAAAGATATACTGAATTTTTCAGACTGGAAGATGCACCGGAGCATAAAACGCACCTAGCTTTTAGAGGAGAAAAATAGGAAAAAAATTTTTCAAGCAAAAAATGTGGTAAAATATTTAATAACATAAATAACAGAGGCCACACACACACACACACACACACAGCAAGCCAGGTAAAATTTGGGGAGAAGTGCGTCTTACAGTCCAAAATTACTGGTGAGCAGCTATCAAAAAATGCTTCAACAAGCAGCGTGGCTGGTGTGTCTCAATGGATTGAGCATTGGCCTGGGAACTGAAGGGTTGCTGGTTCAAATCCCTATCAAGGGACATTCCTTGGGGGCATGTGAGGTCAGGTGCCCCAGTTGGGGGCATGTGAGAGGCAAGTAGTTGATGTTTCTCTCCCTTTCTTTCTCCCTCCCTTCCCCCCCATGTCTCTCTGAAGACAAATAAATTAAACCTTTAAAAAAATGCTTCAGCAAATAATTATGGTTTATCTTGAGACCAATGAAAAATGCTTATAAATCCCAATAAGGAACTATAAATTATAGAACCAAATGGAAACTACAGAACTGAAAAATACAATAACAAAAATAAAAACTGTACTGGATGGGCTCAGTAGTACAGTGGAGATCGCAGAAGACAGAATGAGTGAACTTATGAACAGATTAATAGAATTTACCCAATAGGAAAAGAAGAAAGAAATTAAGGGAAAAAATGAACAGTCTCAGGGACATATGAGACAATAATAAAAGAGCTAGTATTCCTATTATTAAACTCCCAGAAAGAGAGAAGAGAAAGAGTGAGAATTAAAAGTTATCCGAAGAAATAAGGAAAATGTCAGGTCAGAGTCACTCCAGAAACCAACGAGCTAAGGAGCAGGGTTTATTAGTGGGAATGAGAGGGAAAGTGGAGGCAAGCTAGGGAGGTTGGGGAGCCAACCAAAAGAGGTTAAGACTCACTCGGTTGCTCTTAGGGCAGGGATTTTAAGCACAAAACCCCGTGAAGGGTAACTGGCTGGGGTGTCACAGTCTGATTGGCTAGAGCTGTACCATTGTCCTTGATACATCTTGTCAGGCTCAAGTTAAAGCTACATCCTGTTATGCCGGATAGGCCCTCCTCAGACCCCAGTCTTAGACAGGCATTTGTTTGTCCTGCGTAGGGTCGGCAGGCAGTTTCCCAGGCAGGCATGTTCCCAGGCCACAGTTTCCCACGGTACAGTTTTCCCGCCTGGTGATTTTCCATTCCTCCCAGGCCTATCTAGGTCTGTCAGAAAACATTCCAATCTGGGGAAAATATAAACCATCAGATTCAAAAAAGCTGAGCAAATCTAAAATAAGAAAAAAATACCATACCACCAAAACACATCATAACTAAACTTCTGTAAACAAAGAGCAAAGAAAAAATCTCCAAAGTGCCCAGAGCGATATGGTACATTACTTATAGGTGAAGCTAAATTCAAATTAACAAAGATATCTCATCTGAAACCATGGAGGCGCCAGAAAGAAGTGGCACAACATTTTTTTAAATACTCAAAGAAATTTTCTGCAAACTGCAAACTATATCTAGCAAAATGATCTTTCAGGAATGAAAAGGAAATGAAGACATTCTCATATTACCTTAAAAATCACTAGAAAAAAGTACTGCAAATGAAAAAGAAATTCTAAACGGAAGAAGGTTTAGAACTTCAGGAAAGTAATAACATCGGTGTTCTTTTCTAAGATGCTGGTGTAAGGAGGTCCTGAACGTAACGTCCTCCACCAACACTAAACTACAGCTACACAAGGAAAAAACTCTCTGAAAGAAATTCAGAAACCAGCTTAGCAACTCATAAATATTGAGCAAATGAGAAAAATATCCACATCAAAACAGGTAGCAAAGGCTGAGATACACACTCGCCACACAGAGCACAACACAGCAACTACAGTACCCCCTTCTCCCAGAGTAGAGTTTGGAGCAAACGTATACCACCTGGACTTTTAACATTTATACCCAAGGGATGAGCAACCAAAACAACTAACTCTGAAAGCCAATGGGGCATTGATTCAGAAAACACACAAGTCAATAGTAAACAAAGAAAGAGTTCTTAATGGGTTTGTGAGGATTCTCAGTGGCTAGTTTCTCAAAGCTCAGCACAGAGAAATACCCACTTCTTAGTCTTTCCTCCAAAGAGGCCTATTTGCATATTTTTAAACCTATACCCTGAGGGTCAAGGTCCTTATTTAGCTCACATCTAAGGGTCAACTGCAATCTTCCTCCGGCCCACTCCAGGTCACCAGCACTTCCATGAAAACAGCTTGTGCGCATGTCTGGCATCTCAGCATTTGCAGGTGACACAACACTGGATTTTCTGGCTCTTGTGGCCAGAGGAGCTGGCATTCCCATAATACCACAGCAAGCAAAGAAACAGATTTTATCTGGCTATGCCCCCAGGGCTCAGCTCACAGGCAGCTGCCACAAATTCCACTCGCCTGGTCTTTCCATGAAAGAAGCTGATTCGAGTATGTTAAAAACTGAAGCCTGAGATTCAACTTTCAATCAGCCCCAATGTAGATGCTCACTGAAATCTTAATATTTAGGACACTGACAGGTCTTGCTCACCTCAGCTACTGAAAAGCACTAACAACAAAGAAGGCGTCTTGCTCAGTCACTAAGGCTGGAAAGAAAACAAGAAGCTGGGGCCAGGCTGAACAATAAGGTTCATCTCCTATATGGGGGTGTCCCCTGAAGCTCCAGGGAGGTGACTGATATCCTTAATGCACAGAAAACAGCACAGAGAGTCAGGGAAAATACAGAAATTGAGGAATATGGTCCCAAAAGAACAATATAAAACTGCCTGAAATGTGAAGAGAAGTCTTTTACATGATAAAGAGTTCAAAGTCATTGTCATGAAGATGCTCATCAACAGCAACAGAACAATGTGTGAAACAAGTGAGAAATTCAATGCAGAAAAAAATTTAAAAGACCAAACAGAAATCATATAGGTGAAGAATATAATAATGAAACCAAAAAATTCAATGGAGCATCGAACAGTAGATAAGATGAAATGAAAAATGCTCAGCAAAGTTGAAACAGGGCAATGGAACTCATCCAATCAGAAGAGCAAAAAGAGGAACGATGGAAAAAAAGTGAAGATAGCACAGAGGACTTATGGGATAACATCAATGAAAGGAATATTCGCATTATATGGTCCCTTGAGGAGAAGAAAGAGAAAAGGACGGAAAGATTATTCAAAGAAACAATGGTAGAAAACATTGCTAAAATGGGGAAAGAAACTGAGAAGCAGATCTATGAAGCCCAGAGAATTCCAATGTACAAAAATCCACTGCATTATAATATATTAACAATGAAATTTCAGAAAAAAATAAACGAAAAACAATTTCTTTTGCAATTGCAAAAAAATGAAATACCTAGGAATAAACTAAACAAAGGATGTGAGTGACCTACATACTGAAAACTAGAAAGCATTATTAAAAAAGATTGAAAAACAGCCCTGGCTGGTGTAACTCAGTGGATTGAGCTCGGGCCTGCGATCCAGACCACTGCGGTTCGATCCCCAGTCAGGGCACATGCCTGAGTTGCAGGCCAGTTCCCAGCAGGGGACACATGAGAGGCAACCATACATTGATATTTCTCTCCCCCTCTCCTTCCCTTCTTCTCTAAAAATAAATGAATAAAATATTTTTTAAAAAGATTGAAAAACACAGAATGAAATGGAAAGATATTCCACATTCATGGATTGGAAGACATAGTTAAAATGGCCCTACTACACGAAGCAATTTACAGACTTAATGCAATCCCCATTAAAATTACAATGTCATTTTAAAAAAGAAATAGAACAAAAATTGGCAGATTTGCATAGAACCACAAAAGAACCCAAAAACCCAAAGCAATCCTGAGAAAAAAGAACGAAGCATGAGTTATCACACTCTGTACCTTTTGATTATACTACAAAGTAACAATCATCAAAACAGCATGGCATTGGCAGAAAAACAGAAACACAAATCAATGGGAGAGAACTGAGAGCCAAGACATAAAACCACATGTATATTAGCAAATAATTTTCGACAAAGGAGCCAAAAACATACAATGGAGAAAAGGAATTCTCTTCAGCAAATGGTGCTAGGAAAATTGGGAAGCCACATGCAGAATGAATGAAACTACTGCTGTTTGTCCTCATATGTTGGGTTGGCCAAAAAGTCTTGTATGTTTTGTCTATAAAATAAAAACCACATTTTTCATTTTCACCAGTAACTTTATTGATTTGGATATTTTGAGTGTGTCGGCTATCTCCTGCTATTGGCTTCCAGTGGGTAGAGGCCAGGGTGCTGCTAAGCATCTTCCAACGCATAAGACAGCCCCACAGTGAAGGATTATTTGGCCAAAATGTCAGTAGTGGCAAGAAACATGGCAAACCACTTTTGACATGTTCGATCAGTCACAGCACCTTCTCCACACACTGCACACATCTTTTTTTGCATTTCAGTTGTGTTCTCACCTTTCTTGTTATAATAAAGCATAATATGCCAAAATTTGGGGTATTTTCTCCCATCTTCAATACTAAAATGGCTGCACAAACCTTCACCAACTTTGATGTGTTTTTTAATGCACACTGATATGACAGCTGCCACAATACAATATAATAAAATTGTTTTGAATGAAGTTAAAGACAACTAAGTGCTACTAGAGACATCGTAAAGAAAACATGTAATGGATTTTTGGCCAACCCAATAGAAAAAATAATACAAAATAGATTAAATGTGTCAATACGAGACCTGAAACAATAAATTCCATAGGAGAAGACATAGGTACTAAACTTATGGATGTTGGTGTTAAGAGAACATTTCATGAATCTGACCCCAAAGACAAGGGCAGTAAAGAAAACATGAAATGGATAGAAGTACATCAAACTAAAAAAGCTTCTGCGTAGCAAAAGAAACCGTAAAGAAAACAAACTGGCAACTAATCAAATGGGAGAAGACATTTGCAAAAAACAGCTCCAACAAGGGTTTAATATAGAACATATATAAAGAAGTAATACAACTCAACACAAAGAATCCAATTAAAAATAGGCAGAGGCCCTGGCTGGTGTAGTTCAGTGGATTGAGTGTGGGCTGTGAACCAAAGGGTCACCGGTTCAATTCCCAGTCAGGGCATGTGCCTGGGTTGTGGGTTTGGTCCCCAGTGGGGGCCACGTCACAGTCAGCCACACACTGATGTTTCTCTCTCTCTTTCTCCCTCACTTCCCCCCTCTCTAAAAATAATAAAATCTTTTTAAAAATTAGGCAGAGGATGTGAATCACTGTTTTATAACTACTTATTAATAACTGCCATAGTTCTGACAGGGCTCAACTGTGTTAATTCAATGGAGCAATTTGTTGTGGTACAGCTTGACTTGATGGAGCAATTTGGGGGGAACATTTATTGAGTGTAGATTGTGCTGGTGGGGAGGGGAAGAGCACAGCATGGCTGAGTGCTGGGTCACCGTGCCTTTCCTGGGATGGAGAACTCTAGGGCATTGGTTGACTGTGGAGTAAGCGAGAGTTGTCTTTGGAACACTTTTAAGTCAGACAAAGTTTACTGATGTACGTTTTTCTAAGTCGCTGAGGCTGTTCTGTAAAGAGTGCGGAAGGGCAGGCATTTTGGGAGGCAAATAAGGGACAGAGAAAACTGATCAGGGCCAAGGGGCAAGGCTGGGGGCTCCGGTGGGGAATCCTGGTAGTGGTTGGTGCGTTGGAGTCGCTCAAGAAACCAGAGGGACAGAGCGAGCCACGGAGCAGGGTTTATTAGCGGGGAATAAGAGGGAAAAGTGGAGCCAACCAAGGGAAGTTTGGACTCGTGGAGAAAGTAGAGACACTCAAAGGAGGTTGGGGAACCAACCAAGAGGTTAAGACTCACTCGGTTGCTCTTAGGGCGGGGTTTTTAAGCGCAAAACCCCGAGAAGGGTAACAACTGGTTGGGATGTCAGAGTCTGATTGGCTAGAGCGGGTTTCAGGGTGCCCTTTCTGCTGACCATTTTCCTTGATACATCTTGTCAGGCTCAAGTTAAAGCTGCATCCTGTTATGCCGGGTAGGCCGACCCCAGACCGCAATCTTAGCAGGGCATTTGTTCGTCCTGGGTAGGGTCGGCAGGCAGTTTCCCAGGCAGGCATGTTCCCAGGCCACAGTTTCCCACGGTACAGTTTTCCCACCCGGCGACTTTCCATTCCTGCTGGGCCTGCCTAGGTCTGTCATTGGTGAAAGGCTTTATCTTTTCTGCTGCGTAAAATGGACGACCTCAGCAGGGCTTTCAGTGTGACCACAGTGGATCAAAGGCCTGTTGTGTAGAGAACACGTTACAGAGTTGCCAGATTTAGCAAATAAAAACAGAGGACGCCCTGTGAAATTGCAATGTCGCATCAACAATAAATACTTTTGTAGCAAAGTATTTGGGTTTATACCTATGCTAGAAATACTGTTGATCTGAGATATTCAAATTTAACTGCTGTTCTGCTCCGCACCAGGCAAACCTAGCACAGCAGCAGGTGGATGCAAGGCCCCTGCAGGGATTCCAGGCAAACGGAAGGGGTCAGAGTGGCAGCAGCTGGAGGGGCGAGGGAGGCCCCAGAAAAGGCAAGAGTGGCCCTTTCGGTGCGCTTTCCCGGAGACCAGCTCTGGAAAGAGGAGACTCTCGGATCTCCCAAGGGTTAACCTCAGGCTCCGCGAGGAAGTTTTACCAGTACCTTCTAAGCCCCCGATGTCCCCCATCACGCGCCGCGGGGAGGCGTGGCGACCCGGGCGAGGATGCGGGCGGGGCGGGGCACGGCGGTCCCCCCGCCTACCGTGCCCCGCAGGGGCGGAGCCAGAGCCAGCAGCCTGTGCCCGCATCCGTCTCTCTCCGCAGACGGCTTGTGGCGGGACAACATGGAGCCGGGCAAGATGGCGCTCCCCAAGAACTCTCCGAGAGATGCCTTGGTAAGTTCCGACGGTGACAGGCGGACGGGAAGCTCGGCGCGTCAGGAGCCGGGGCAGGCAGGCCCCGGGCGGACGGCCTGAGCGGCACGGTCTCGCGCGCCGGCTTCGGCCCGAGCCGGGCGTCCCTGACGGAGCGGGATGCGGGTATCTGGCTGCGGGGCGCTCTCCTGCCAGTCCCGCCGGACTGCTCAGGCCAGCGGGCCGGCTCTGTCGGCGGGACCTCGGTCCCGGCCGCCTCGTCGTGTCTGCGAACCCCGACTCTCGAGTCCGCGGTTCTGACGCTCACTCCCCGCATCACATGCCGGAATGACAACCAGCTGTAGCCACCCCTACCTCCGCCGGGAAAACCGACCCCCGCCTTTTTCTTCTCTCTTTGCTCCCGCTCCCACCCTCACCCCCCGCCAAAAAAAATAAGTTTTCGGCAAAGAGGGTACGACGGCATTCGGTGTGTTTTTCACACTCACGGGGCACGGTAAGGATAACTAAATCTTGGCGGCCCAGGGAAGGGCGACCCATATCATGAATATAGATACTACCTTGGGTCCAGTCTGGATTTCTAATTCCCAGATTACACAGCTGGCGTTTCTTATTTCGTTCCACAGGTAATGGCACAGATCCTGAAGGATATGGGAATTACAGAGTATGAACCAAGGGTTATAAACCAGATGTTGGAATTTGCGTTCCGTAAGTTAACAGAACACCAAAAAATCTGCCTAACTTGTGAATTTGAGAAGATTCCTTGAGTCCAAGAACATTTTCAACTACATTACTTTAACAGTATCACCAAATTCAGCCTCAAGTAGTAAAAAAGAGCTCAAATAGGGGAAGATAGTATTTATATTGTGACATATTTTTAGGAATTGAGCCCCGACTGGTGTAGCTCAGTGGATTCAGTGTGGGCCTGCAAACCACGTGATCGCGGTTCGATTCCCAGTCAGGGCACGTGCCTGGGTTGCAGGCCAGTTCCGGGCAGGGGACTCACAGAGGCAGCCATACATTGATATTTCTCTCCTTCTCTTCCTCTCTAAAGATAAATAAATAAAATCTTTAAAAAAAAGAATTGATCATACACATAGGACAACTAGATACCAAAATCAAAATGCATAAACTTTCTAGAAATTAATGGACTCTCTTCCATTAAGAAAAGTAGCCATAAATGTTAAGATATTATCATATCTGTAAGAAAATAATGTTTTGTTCTTCAAGGATATGTGACTACAATTCTGGATGATGCAAAAATTTATTCAAGTCATGCTAAGAAACCTAATGTGGATGCAGATGATGTGAGACTGGCAATCCAGTGTCGTGCTGATCAGTCTTTTACCTCTCCTCCTCCCAGAGATGTGAGCAAACTTTTATTTTAAAGTTCACTTTACTTATGATTTCTGCATTGTAGGTCTAATAACGATATTTTATTTTTAGTTTTTACTGGATATTGCAAGGCAGAAAAACCAAACCCCCTTACCTATGATTAAGCCATATTCTGGACCCAGACTGCCACCTGACAGATACTGCTTAACTGCTCCAAACTATAAGCTGAAGCCCTTACTTAAAAAGGTAAACTTTTTTTGGTCAATTGAGCTTTTTAAAAACTGGCAATATGTTAGGTCCACTTGTAAAAAGCAAATATCTGTACATAGATTGATTAAAAGTGAACTTACTAGAGTTTTTGAAAGTTGACTGCTTTGGCCCTGGCTGGTGTGGGGGGAGCATCGGCCTGTGAACCCAAAGGTCGCTGCTTTCATTCCCAGGCAGGGCACATGCCCGGGTTGCAGGCCAGGCCCCCAGAAGACACAGCCAATCCATGTTTCTCTTGCACATCAGTGTTTCTTTCCCTCTCTTTTCCCATCCCTTTTCCTCTCTCTAAAAATAAACTAAATCTTCCCAAAAAATAGAATTCCTGCTTTGAAAATACTATGTATTTTAGCTGCTGTATTAAAATGTAAAATATAAGATGTTTAGAGCTAAAAGGAATCTCAGTGTTCATCTAACACAACACTTACTTTTCACATCAGGAAACTGACCTTAAACTTACTCATTGAATTAATACTAAAGCTAGGATGGATTCTCAGGTTTCATAACTACCAGTCTTTCCACTGTACCATAGGTTTTGTAGCAAAGCCTGATAACAGACTAAATGATATGCTGTCAGGAATTGGACTTGTTTTCAGAAACATGACCTAAGGCTCCCCACCACTGAGAAAGTTCTGACATGGGACTGCATTTGATGTCTGAAATTCCACTATAGGAGAGTATTTATTTAAGGGACTTAAAGATGTTGATTAGGCCCTGGCTGGTGTAGCTCAGTGGATTGAGCACTGGCCTGTGAAGCAAAGGGTCACTGGTTCAATTCCCAGTCAGGGCACATGCCTGGGTTTCAGGCCAGGTTCCCAATAGAGGACACATGAGAGGCAACCACACACTGATGTTTCTCTCCCACTCTTCCTCCTTCCCTTCCCCTCTCTCTAAAAATAAATAAATAAAATATTTTTTAAAAAGATGTTCATTAGTTAAGATTTAAAATTACAAGGAATTTAGTTGTTATCCTAAAAAAAAAACTCTACCTTAAACCAAATACAATATAGAATTATATATATGTACATACATGTAGACTCATATCTGCTTCTGAAAACCCTAGTTTTAATGTCCAATTTAGAACACTCAAAGGAAAAAACCAAAACCAAAACAACAGGACATTCTTGCCATGCGTTATCCATGAAGAATTCACAGCAACAATCCTGATTTCATTCCTGGTGAGTCGAGGTGTCAAATCTGAACATTAAAGCGAATTTGTTTGTTAACCCCCCTAGGGACCTAACCAGGGAAGACTAATTCCACGGTTAAGTGTTGGTGCTGTTAGTAGCAGACCTACCACCCCTACTGTAGGTAAGTGAGAAAGGGAAACACCTTTTCTGGCGGGTAAAGAAGTGCCTCAGCACTTGGTTTTGAGCTATAATCCAAGTCAAAAGGTGAGTCAGAAATACCCACCTGTACGTTGCCATCATTATGTTTCCTCGTCCTCTAGTAAAACTGTAGACATACATTCTACCAGACTTCAAAATGAGAAAGCCACAAAGAGGATCCAATCCCAAATGAGGATAAATTTGGACATTACCCAACCTCCCCGTTGGTATAAGCTGTGAGGCCAGAAACAGGAGTTTAAGTTATGTTTTCAAAACAAATGATGTTGCCAAACACACTGATGGCAGTAGTCAACTTATCAAAAATTAAAGAAATTTCGGAGTACGTTGGCAAGACAATGCAGTCAAAAGAAAGTTCAGAAATGTACAAGAAGCTGAAGGCTATCAAAGGAAAAAATTACTGTGTTTATAATACTAACCTTTGCAAAAGTAGTACTGATTGTTCTTTATCGCCTCTTCATCTGTGCTCACCTGTCTCCGTCATTCTGCGACCATTTCTTGCTTTCTGGCACAAGGTGTTCTGAGCTAATCTTGATTTTTAATCTCAGTCCTAGAATCAGCCATTTCTCCAAAGAGCTCTGATTCTTTTTCGTGGAAAACAGTGTTTAGAAACCATTATTTCTCTTTTTTTAATGTCCTTGTTTAGGTAATAAGAAAAATATAAATAATGGACTCAGAGTTCCTGATTTTATTTTTTGTCCTAAATTCTTGCTGGATTTTTTTCACAAAATGTTTTTAGAAAACAGTTCCCTTCTCTTTGATCAGCATTGTTGTTTTGGCTCTTACTGCTTATAGCCGCGTCCTGTAGATTTCACGTAGCTGTAGTGCAGGTCACATTTGATCCTTCAGGGGTGTAGGGAATCTCTCCACATTCTAAGGACGTGAATTTACATTTTCAGACCGGCCTGATATAGTATTACTTACACACTTCTAATTACCTGCATGTGACCTTCGTGGACAAATTTGCATGTATAATTTGTGTAACTTTGTGGTCATAAACTGTTTATCTGTGGATTCATATTAAGTGAATACCAATTTTTTTAAGTCTAGGCTGTGGTCCGTATGTACACACATGTTGACAAGGTAACCAATTTTAGGTGTCAGTTGTCATTTTTTGTTCCCAGTTAGAGCGCTTCTCAGTCTTTTTGCTGAGATCAGTAGTGTATTCCTAGTTAGATATTCTTAAATCCTCAGTTGAGGGAGCTGCCAAAAACTATTAAAGCTGCAGTTTTTAACTTTAAACATTTTTTCAATGAGTTTTATAACACATAAGACCTAAGCATCTATCCTGTTGAATTTAAAGCCTCCATTCCATACTTACCTAAATGGTAACAATTCCTTATAAGTAATGGCCAGGAAAACTACCACCTGCTATGAATTTCCTTGACCAAATAAAATACTTACAGTGATTGCTTCGTTAAGCTTCGCCAGACTCTTTGGAGCAAATACATGAGAAAACTTGCCTAGGGATGGAGCTACATTAAAGTCTCACTTCCTGGGTTTGGGAAAGAAAGCACTAGAGCCCACGATTCCTGGGGACCTTTGGGCTTCCTTCCGGTTAGGCTTTCTTCTTGTAGCTGGTGAGGAGGAGAGTTGTAGGGTTTTTTCAATGATAGTTTTAGGTTGTTGTGGGGTTTTTTTTTTCAGTAACTCTATCTGTGGGCAGACTTCTGGTTCCAGGGGGAAGGGATGTGTGGAAAGCCTACATCCCCAAAGGAAAAACTAGGAAAATACACGTTTTCTGCAAATGAATTTTTTTGAGGGAGCTGTGACATCGGTGTACATGCTGAGTCTTGAAAAATTCATTCATTAATCAAATGTTCCTTGAGTGCCTGTTAAAAGCAAGGCACAAAAGCCACGAGCTCTCAAGAATAAAAACCATTAGCTAAGGCTTATAATTTAGTGAACAATATAAGACACTACTAATAAGGCGCCTACATCAGATTAAGGGAATTTCAGAGGCAGGCAATGACTCATGAATAAGTCAAAAAGTTTATAAACGGGGGTGGTATTTGAATTTTACCTTGGAATAAAGGATAGAATTAAAATGAGGGGGAGCTTGGACTACTTTTATCTCCAGGATCCCTTTCTACTGAAAAAAAAAACCTAGATATAGAAAAAGAATATTGTTGTGCCCACCTGGGGACCCCCGGTGGCTGTATTTGATAGACTTTTGTTAGACGCATGTTGATTTAGCTTCACAGGCATAGTGGACATGATCTAATTCTCAGCAAGTGACCAAGATTAAAAATGCCACGTAGCATAACTGATAGAAAACTTGGGTTTTCATTCTGCAAGCTTATTTCAGTGCTTACCTTTATGACTTCCTGTCATTAAAATTCAGTGGCAGCAGCTGTTTGAAGAGCTTTACATGGATGGATTTCTTTTGTTTAATTCTCACAAGAATCCTGTGAGATAGGTACTGTTGTCCCCATTTGACAGATGAGAAAACAGGTATAAAAAGATTAAATAACTGGCCCAAGGACACTCAGCTAGTAGGGGATAAAAGCCTGATTTCAAACACAAATATATATATATATATTTAGTTTTTTTAGCGAGAGAGAAACATCCATCAATTGCCTCACACACGCTCTGACTGGGGTTCAAATAGACAATTTTTTCTTTTTGGTGCCCAGAATGACACTCTAACCAGCTGAGCCACCCGGCCATTCTTTACTAGTACACTGTCCTAAACTTTTAGCATCTAAAAGCTACTTCTTTAGCATCTTTAAAGCTACTTCACTCTTATATTTCTAATGATTTTTTTCTCACCTTTTATTAGTTTCCTGTGCTTTGAAGGTAGTTTCTGGCAAGCTAAGGAGGGCAGAATATGAACCTGTATAATAAGTCACCTAACTAATACAGTCTGTTGATTATAACTACAGCAACCCCACAAACAGTGTCTGTCCCAAATAAAGTTGCACCTCCCGTGTCCGTGACAAGCCAAAGATTTACGGTGCAGATTCCGCCTTCTCATCCCGCACCTGTCAAACCAGGTAACGTCATATACGGGGTGGGGGTGTGGTATAAGTGGTTCAAGTGGTTCTTTTAAAATACCTTTTCTGAATTCTAAAATCTCTGAGTAACATGTGATTATAGAACAGTTTGTGTTCCTGTAGCAAGAGTTAAATTGTTTTAATATCATACCAGAAAGGTGGCAGTAATGCTGCAAATCTTCAGGGGGTGGTCTGTGAGCCCACTAAAATTGTATCCAATTTTAAATATACATGTCCTTTGGGGGGAGGGAGAGTATATAGTGTGATCATCAGATTCTCCAAAAACCACTGAATGAAACTAAGCTACGGCCCACAAATCTAAGGCATCTTCAGGGAAAAGCACTTGGGGCCATGTGTTTAGGTTCGCATCTGAAACAGAAACACACACGGTAAACTGCCTGTATGAAATACTGGCATGTAGGGGAAGCAGGACTCCTTACCTGAACATAAATGTGCCTTCAGTGTGCGCTATGATCCAGTGTGCTGCTTCCCATGACCAAGTACTAAGTAAAATTTTAGGTAGCTAAGTTGAAAAACTAACAGAACTCCTTTAACCTTATACTAGATACTAATTTGAGTGTTTAAAAACGTAATTCAACTTTTAATGGAGCATAATACACAAATTTCTTCTGTGATGTAGTTACACTTCGTGCTCTTGAAATTACTAATTATGGTCAGCTCTGTTGAATAATGTTTATTTACCATATATTTCTGATCCTGGGTAATTTGTACCTTGGGGGTGTTTCTCCTCTGTTTACAGTTCCTGCAGCAACTTCAGTTCCAAATGTTCTGATTAATCCTTCAATGATTGGGCCCAAAAATATTCTCGTTACCGCCAACATGGTTTCGTCACAGAACACGGCCGGTGAATCAAACCCATTGAAGAGAAAACACGAAGATGATGATAATGATACTATATAAGGAATACAGTCTAGATGCACTTCAGATGTTTAGTTGGTTTTGAGCCCAATATACTGAACTAGAATGTTCTAGATCTCAAGTTTTATCTTAGAAAACTTAAAAGATAGCTGCAGTATTTTTCATATTCCTGCAAACCGTTAGATTTCTTAAGTAAGGTTGCCAGTGTTTTGGGTTTTTTTTTTCCCATTAGGCTTCAAGTAGAAAAAATTAAGCGCTCGTTTCTTAATAGTTTCACTAATGTCACGTCCTGCTATGGCGGTTGTATTTTTGGAAACAGTTTTCTGCCATGTGTCACTGACAGCATTTAAGTTGCAGTCTCTGCAACCTGATCAGTGGATTCATCTTTAACAGCATAATTTCTAATCTGCATTGAAGTACTCCTTTCTTTGGCAAGGTAAAATAGTCACTTTTATTGTTACCAGCTCTTTAAACCAAATCTCTCAATGTAGAAGACCTTTTTGGAGAGGATGGATTTAGAGGGATTCTAAATCCAATTTTGAATGTACTTAAGTCGTTTCTTGGCCTTTCCTAACCTACCTCCTCAACCCCATTTCAAACTCCCATTCACTTCCTGCACCATCTCCTCCCCACGAGCTTCAGTTTCTCCCCATTGCTCTTAAATTTAAAAGGCCAAAACTGGAATTTTCAAAATATCATACACCTTAGCATCATTTTTATATTTTTAAAACCTACTTGATATGCCTGCTGTTCTACAGTTCACTTTACCCTGAATGTTTCCATTTTTCCAGAGCGCTTGAGTTTTACCCCTTGTCTTCTATGCCCATTACACTGTACTCTGCTTTTGACAGGTAGTTTGGGGTCGGTTACATTCAGTTGCAGTCTTATATTCCAAGTAGATAACTCCACGATATTTCACATTTTGAAATTTCACACAGGTGACACTGTTGCTTAAAATCTGCCTTGATAAGTATATTTGCACTAGACCTGGACAAAACCACTAAAGGACAAGTGTTATTTTTCCTTTTTTACCACATGCAGATAGATACGCTTTGATCACTACTGCTTGAACCCTCCTCCTATTGGTATAATTCAGATCAGTTTTCTAGCTGATTTCTGAGGATGTCACACTTAAGATGGGATCATACATGAAAGTTTCCTACTGGTTTTCCTTCCTCTAGAAGGCCTACCATGAAAACTCAGTAGTGTGACATGAATTGCACTTAGTAGGTGCACTCTACGTAGGGCCCCCAGTAGAAACCCATCTATAAACACCATATTGGGATACCGTATTGGGAGCGATTTCAAAGCTTTCAAAACTATAAGCAGGTTTGTGCAGTTTTTGTTTAACTTGGACATACTCAACATCAAGCGTACTTTTGCAGAATTTTCTAAGATTAATTTTCATATTTGAAATTCCTCAAAATTTAAAACAAGTTAGTTTCATCTTAGGATGGTGCTTCATACATCTGAGAAAACCAATCCAGTAACAGGGAAGAAATGTCTCATCCTAGTTTGCGTGTTTGGGGATGTTAGGAAAAGATGGTATACTTACACAAACAGATCTGAGCGGCATCGTAGGAGAGAAATGTTCATTATTTATAGCACAGGATGTCATTACTTGAATGTTCTCAGGGAGGCAGCACGTCACAAGGCCTAGGTTCTAGCCCTGGATCCATCATCTACCAACTGTGTGACCTTATTACTTCACCTTTGAGCCTTGTTCTCCTTGCTAATATAATAGGAAGGTAACAGTGACCCTGCCTACCTCACAGGGATGTTGTGAGGGCTGAACTGGTGTATGTGGAAGTTCTTCCAAAACTGTAAAATGCTGTATAACGAAGGAATTATTAATGTATGTTCCAAGATTATTAATAAAAATTGATGTTTATCACTTATCTTTCCTTTCTGATTTAAGAGACTCAAGGAAGATGAACAAGACTCAGTAATCCTGAGGTCCAAAAATCAATTAACATATGTTACATGGATGAATTAATTATAAATCAGGGAAGTGCTTGCTTTTATTTAGAATCAACACAGGACTCCTAGAGAAGCAAAATAAAAAGGAAAGGATATAGGTTTAAATCTGTTAAAAACATAGCATGCTCTATCTTTCCTGGGAATTCGTACATGTAACTGAGCATTTATTCACTTACTGCATCAGCCAGCCAGTGGGTGGCTTGCTCTTTCAGATGAAGGCTGCTTTATCTTGCAGATCTCCCCTAATTACATGTCCTCCAGCTTCCAGGTGGAACTTTTTAAAAAATGTACTGATGGTAATTGTGGTGAGGACATTTCTTCTACAAGTAGGAGACAAGCACCTTTGATCTGAATATAGGAATGCTGCCAGCATGCTGGAGAATGGAAGCTATAATTCACACTGGTCTAAGGAGTCCAGAGTGAAGGGAAGTACTCAACAGTAGAGGAAGAAAACACGAGTCAGAATAGCACAAAGTCATGTGTCATATAATGCAGGGAACTGTTCCACATGGCATGGCAAATGTAGCCGAGCCCCTGGTTCGGAAAACTGACAGGAAGCAAGTTAGCACACAGGAGCGGAACCCACGGATCTGTTTCCCCATGGGGAATCAGGCCTACATTGTACCTGGGCTGCTTTGAGGTTTGCTTTTTTTTTTTTTTGATTTTATTTATTTATTTATTTTTAGAGGGGAAGGAGAGAGGGAGAGAAACATCAATGTATGGTTGCCTTTTGTGCATCCCCTGCTGGTAGTTAGTAGTTAGCCTGCAAGGAACCGGTTTGCAACCCAGGCATGTGCCCTGATTGGGAATCGAACCGCGAGGTTTGCTTTTTTTTTTTTGCTAAAACTCCCTCACCCTGGATTGAGGCAGCATATCTTTAAAATGGCTTCCTAAAGTCTGCTAAACCTCCCAAGTATGGAGTGTGACCAGTTCAACCACTTCCCCTTTGATGTGCAACATGCCTCTCTTTGAAGTAATTTAGCAACATTCTTTGTTATCTGTAAAAGGTAGTCACCTACAGCGAACCTGTGCATAATAAATGAGGACCATCCTGATGTCATCTACCGGGAAAAGCAATAAAAGCCTGTCCAGGCAGGGGTTGCAGCCATGCCATCCCCTTTCCTCCACAGGACTTATGTAGTCCCTGTGAATCTGTTTGTCACATCCACAACACATGGACCCCACAGGCCAGGGTCCACATCATCTGGCACCCAGGAACAGGGACACTGGGTTATGAGCCACAGTTGTGGAAAACGCACCAACTTGGTTGGAGTGCGCACGCATCAGCCCAGGCAAAGGACACCAAGTGCTTTTCGGCAAGGTGACAGGGTGTGTTGGATTTCAGAGGAAAAGTGATTTCTTCCAAGTTGCCCTCTCTTGTGGCTGCTTTACATCTGCACCCTCTTTAGTAAGCAGGAAGGAGCCTTGCACTCTCTCCCAAGCGTCTGCTGCAATCTCACAGGAATGGGTCGAGGAATTAAGAGCCAAAGGGCACTTGCCACAATAAAGACACCTGTGAGAGGATAAGCTGGAACGTGGACCGTGTCAGAACACCAGGTGTCCGGCCAGCCACAAGCAAAAGTCCACACAACAAGAGGCACACCGTAAAAACACTCAGAAGTCCATCCCCGCAGCACAACCCTCAACTAGGTCTGGGGTTGGAAGAAAGAGCAAAGACTTTCCCTTTAACTAGCTTTAAAAAACAGCAACTAGTTACAGGGCTATTTACAAGCACCTCAGAAGATTCTTTCAGGCTGCCTCTTGCAGTCCTGTCAATTTAGCCTTTTCCCTCCATCCACCTGCCTAAGGAAAAGCAGATAGTGAACAAGTGTTTCGGTTTTGACCAGACTCCAAAGATTGCTTTTCAGAAGAATTTCGTGTTAATCACAGGTTTTGTATGAGTGTTTGGCATTCGCCAAGCTCTAGAGACAAGAGGTACTTCCTCCCCTGGGCCCAAGAAATCGGGTGTTCCCACATGAGTCAGAACCTTGCAAGGGTGTCTAGGATCAATTCCCCAAGATATGCAGGGGCCTTATAGGGACCTCCAAACTACTTAATCTAATTTCTGGCTCGTTCAGGATGCGCAAAATAAAGATTGGTCACCTAGCACTTGGAACCCAGCCTCGCAGTCCTAAATGCTTGGGGAGGACCCAAAACCCATAAGCAGGGTTAGGGTACTCGGAAAGTGTGGTACCCCTCTCCCCGTCTTTCACCAACAGCACATTTCGACCCACTACATTCTCCTTGCTAGCAAGAAGTTACCATTTAAAGATGCAGACAGAATGAAAGCAAAACAAACGGGTTTTGTAATTGCCATGCTTGAGGCAGGAGGAATTTCAGAAAAGGTTCTTTTATTTGTTAAAAATTTTTCTTTAAAGGTTTCTATGAATCCTCTACCATGGGGAACAGGCTGTCTAAATAACAGGGACAATATTTTCAGCTAGTTCAGCAGCTTTTTAAGGCTGCTGGATGTCTCCCAGATAAAGGATCTATAGATTTGGAAATATGGGGAAAAAACAGGGCAGAGAAGCCCTCATAATCAGGAAAGCTTAGACAGACCGAGGAGGGACCTATGGGCACCAGCCAGGCCCTTCCTGTAGGTTGCCCCAGCTGTGGTGGGAGTCAAGGCCACGCCTGGTGCACACAGCTGGGGTGCCATCCAGCGCACACTTGCAGTGTGGTGGGCCGGGTCTCTCTGCCAAGGACGGTCAGCGGCAGAGGGGGAGTTAATCTCCCTCACCTCCCCCTGCACATGGTAGCAACCATTTTCCACACCCAGTGCGAGGCAGTCCTGACCCACCGGGTCCATCCCCGGGGCCATGGTTGCACAAAGCGCCTAGCAGCAGATTTAGAATTGACGCAGACAGCACGTCACGAGGGGCATTCCAGCCAGGTCATCCCTGAGATAAGGGACAGCAGTCCTTATGCTTTTGGAGGCTGCCAATGTGCTTAGTTTTGAAAAAGGGATTTCTATTTTGTTTACATTTCTATAACTGGAATAGGGGGCATCTCTCAACCCATAAAGCTGTGTGGTCTCTTAAATGTTTTGGTCCAAATAGGCAAGTTGGATGAATTCAGCCTTACATCCTTCTCGCCCCACTTAGTATCTGGGCAGGGACCTCTTCACTCTAGGGAATGCAAATCACCCTACTTCTAGGCGTTAACCCTAGAGGGTTGCAACCTCCAATAATGTGACAAACAGATGTTACTCACTGTCCCCCTATTCATTTCATAATATACTCCTTAAGTCAAAAGTTTGGCAATCTAATCAGGCTTAAGTTTTAAAAGGCATTATGCTTATTTTGGAATGTCATGTGGATTATGTATGTTGTAGAAAGTTTAAGTAAGTCATAGATGGTCTATAAGGAAGGAACTAAGAAAGTGAAGGAAAGTGTAATATTGTGAAGGAGAAGGAATAAAGGAAAAAGATACCACATCCAAGTGAGGCAGGGGAAGTGAAAGTGGAAAGGAAATAAGAGGAATAGTAAGCATCTAAGTCTTTGAAACACTGCAAATTCTAGACCTAGGAACTACCAGGATCCGAGAACAATTAGGTAATTAACTCCTTGCTCAAACTCATTGCACCTTACAGAAACAGCAGCGGGGCTGTCTTTCCAAGCAGACACTTACTCAGGTGCTCCACAGGCCCCTCCCCTCACTGGGGAATGAGCAGAGAATGTTAGAGCTGGAGGCCTTCAGCCACTTAGGCCGTCCATACGAAATCAAGACTAATAATGGCCCGGGATATACTGCACAAACCATTCAGGCTTTCTTAGAAAGATGGGGAATTCGTAATAAAACAGGTATCCACTATAATCCTACAGGTCAAGCAATTATTGAAAGAGCTCGCCAAACCTTTAAAACATTATTAAATAAAAAGGGGGGAGTCAGGAAACATCCCCCAGGAATTTACCATGCTGGCAATATATACCTACAATTTTTTGAATTGTGATGATAATTTAAAGTCACCCATAGACAAGACAAACACCTTGTGCAAAACAGGCCTGCATTCCTTACCCTTTGGTCTTATACAAACACCCGTTAGGGGAAGGAAAAGGCCCATTAAATTGGGGAAGAGGATATGCTTGTGTTTACTCTCCAGAAGGACCTTTGGAGCTACTGGTGAAGAGGAAGCCTCAAACAGCCTAGATACAACACAGGCCTGATTCCCCATGGAAAACCGATCCGCGGACGTGGACTCAGTTCTTGCGTGTCAACTCACTCCCTGTCGGTTTTTGAATCAAGGGCTGGGCTACATTCACCATACTACGTGGAATGGTTCCCTATAATATAGTTTTAAATATATTTATACAAAGTACACACATGCATATGCTTTTTATGTGCATTAAGTAGCTCCAGCTTGAAGGAAACTAGTCTTTGATTGTTTCTAAGGCCGGAAACACACAGCAAGGGGACTGAGTGACGAAGGAGTCTTCTTATTCTGTACCACTTTCTAACTTTCTTATGTGCCACAGGGAAGGTTTGGGCATAAGAAAAAGAAGAGATGCCGAAAACACTGAGCCAAAGAAGAGACTGAATTAGTTTAGGACATGAAGATTATAATCTTTTGTGTGCAGGCATGGTCATGTTATCCAGGGGTTAAATGTAAACTTGCTACAGTTAAGCCTAAACGTTTGTCACGTATCAGTAATTCATAATTCTACATTAAATCAGGAAGCACATCCTTGCACTATTCTATTTAAAATGCTCATAAGTTATCCTCCTCAACAGGTTGTACTTCAGAACATAAATGCTACCTTTTTTAAAAGATTTATTTTTAGAAAGAGCAGGGAGAGAGGGAAACATCAATGTGTAGTTGCCTCTCATGCGCCCCCTACTGGGGATAGGAGACTTGGCCCACAACCCAGGCATGTGCCCTAGACTGGGAATCCAACCAGCAACCCTTTGGTTCACAGGCTGGCACTCAACCCACTGAGCCACACCAGCCAGGGCCCAATGTCATCTTTTTTAAATAGAACAAAAAGTCATCATACTTGTATTGAACCACAAAAGACCCCAAAGAGCCAGAGCAATCCTAAGGAAAAAAAATAACCAAGCCAGAGGTATCACACTGACTTCAAATTATAACAGAGCTCCAATAATCAAAATAGCACGGTATTGGCAGACAAACACACACAGACCAATTAAACAGAGTTGAAAGCCCATAAATAAAACTAAATGTAGACAGACCAATTGTTTTTGACAAAGGAGCCAAAAACACAATGGAGAAAAGCCTCTTTAATAAATGGTGCAGGGATGTTTCCAGATCTTGGCAAGTGCCTATCAGTAGATGAGAATTAAAAAGATGTGGTACATTTACATAATAGATTACCATTCAGCCATAATAAAGAAGGAAATCTTACTCTTGGCAACAACATGGATGGTGGGCCTGGAGTACATTAGGCTAAGTGTAATGAGCCACTCAGAGAAAGACAAATAAATACCAATGACCTCACACATATGTGGAATCTAATGAACAAAACAAAACCAGAAGCATGGACACACGGAACTTACTGATAGATCTCAGAGGGGTGGGGGTGAGGAGATTGGAAGAGATTAAAGAACATACATGCACAAATGCATGGCCCATGGACACAGACAACAACGTGGGAAAGGTTGTGGTTCAGGAGGAAGGTACTGAGTGAAGGGGGACCAAAGGGGTGCAATGGGGGTATCTGTGATAGTATCAACAGTAAAAGCAAGTGAAATGGTACTGAGAGAATTGGAAAGCCACGTGCAAAAGAATGAAACTAGATTATAGTTTGTCCCCATATACAAAAATTAATTCAAAATGGGTCAAAGATCAAAATATAAGATTTGAAACAAAATATGATATAGAAAAATGGATACTAAATTATGGACTGTGGGCTTTGAGAACATTTTATGAATTTGCCACCAAAGGCAAGGGAAGGATAGATAGAAATAAATGAATGGGACTATTTCAATCCAAAAAACTCATGCACAACAACAACAACAAAAAGTCAACAAAACAAAAAAAAAAGCAACCAACCGGATGGAAGATGGTATTTGCAAACAGCTCCTACAAGGGCTTCATATCCAAAATATATAACGAACTCAACACCAAACAAACAATCCAATTAAAAAATGGACAGAGGACCTGAATAGACGCCTCTCCCAAGACACATAAATGGCCAACAGATACATGAAAAGATATTCACAGCTTCACTAGCTATTAGGGAAATGCAAATCGAAACCACAATGAGATACCACACCTGTAAGAATGGCTATTCTCTCGCCCTGGCTGTAGCTCAGTGGATTGAGTGTGGGCCTGTGAACCAAAGGATTATGGTTCGATTCCTAGTCAGGGCACATACCTGGGTTGCAGGCCAGTTCCCAGCAGGGGACCCGCAAAAGACAACCATACATTGATATTTTTCTCCCTTTCTCCTTCCCTTCCCCTCTAAAGATGAATAAAATCTTTTTTTTTATTTTATTTATTTATCCTTAGAGGGGAAGGGAAGGAGAGAAATATCAATGTATGGTTGCCTCTCGTGTGTCCCCCACTGGTAGTTAGCCTGCAAGGAACCGGCCTGCAACCCAGGCATGTGCCCTGACTGGGAATCGAACCGCGATACTCTGGTTCGCAGGCCCGTGCTCAATCCACTGAGATGAATAAAATCTTTAAAAAAAAATGGCTATTCTGAACAAGGCAAGTAATAAGTGTTGGAGCGAAAAAGGAACCCTCATTCGCTGCTGGTGGGAATGTCAACTGGTACAACCACTATGGAAACAGTACAGAGGTTCCTCAAAAAATTAAGAATAGTTACCACATAACCCAGCAATTCTGGGTATCTACCCCAAAATTTAAAAATTATTTGCAAAGATATATGCACCTGTGTTCAGTGAAGCACTATTCACAGTGGCTAAGACATGGAGACAACCAAAGTGTCCTTCCATAGATGATTGGCTACAAGATGTTACACAGGTGCACAATGGAATAGTACTCAGCCATAAGATGAAATACTGTCATTTGTGACCACATGGATGGACCTTGAAAATATCATGCTAAACGAAGTCAGACAGAAACAACCAGGAACCATATGATTTCACTCATGTGGGACATATAACTCAAACTCATGGCCACAGACAAGAGTAGGGTGGTTGCCAGAGGGAAGCAGGGATGGGGTAGTTAACGGGGTCAAATATTTGGTTGACAGAAGATGATTTGACTTTTGTTGCTGGGCACACGGACAATACACTGATGATGTATTACAAAAATGTACAGCTGGAACTGATACAATCTTATGAACCAATGCCAGCCCAAATTCAATTTTACGAAAAAGTACTTAAGTGTATGTAATCATAGCTTATGACATAGATCAGCTGTGAACAGTGTTCACAATCACAATGAAATCTAATCTGGAATTATGACAAAACTGTGCTGGGAGAATGAAGAACGGGCAGCAGTGTGGAATAGAGACGATAAGAGCTAAATCATCCCATGTAAGAAATAGATAACTTTTTAAAAATCAAGAATTTAACAGCATAACCACATTTCTTAATAACATGGGGGAGGAAAATGCCAGAAAAAGGCAAAGTTAAAAGTGGTCCCCTGTGGGGGATGGGAATCTTAAATGGGAAGAATGGGACAAGGCCTATTTTTTGTTATAAGCCTTAACTTTTTAAATTATATTCATGTGTAAAAGATACTAAAATTTAAAGTATCTACCACAATGTCTGCCATAAAGTAAGGACCTCAATAAGTGTAAGACGTTGATCTAATCCCCCTACCTCCCTGTCACTGCTGTGCCATTTCTCCCATTTGGAAATGCAGTTGATTTGATCCTTTTAAGAGTCTGTTCCCACCCTAAGAAAGTACAAGGACAAAAAAAATCCCAGTTTCAAATACTTTTATTATTGATTTAATAGACCTCCAAGTTCATCTCCCTCCCTCCCTATAACTGGAATTTTATCTTGTTCTCACGTAGCAAAACAATGACAATGCTAATCAGAGTAAGCTACTCCAAGAGGATTAAGCTAACAGGTTAACTGGCAAAATATAAATATATGCACTCTAGCATGCACAACGGTTTAGCCACTAGGAAATGCAAATGGGATCCTGAAGAATGTGGTCAGATCCAGGATGCAGTGAGGGTGTGCTGCTGTGCAGCTGTGTTACGTGTTCCTGGGCTGCATCTCTTGGCCACTAGCTGGGTCTTGCCAGGGGGGAAGACTGTAGCCAATACCAAGTAGAGATGTGGAAAGCACTGAGTGGAGTTAGAGGATGCGCGCAGGAACCATAAGGCGGGAGAAGTACTAAACATTGCTGAGAGCATCCACCCCAGGAAGGACTTTACCTGTTTTGAGAGACACACACACACAGACAGTGTTACTACAGGGTCCACCAGAGTCACATCTGCCACTTTCTATTTTCCCCAATAACAGGTCAGTTCTTCTTCAGCATATATGGCCAGGAGTTGGGTCCCTTTTACATTTTGGGTCCCAGGTCTATTGGAGCATAACCTCTCTGAGAATAAGTCATCCTATGGGCCCCAGCTAAAAATGACTGGTAATGACAATACTACCTACTACTATTACCTCCAGTCCACTCTACCCTCCTCTCGCCACATAATCCCCCATCCTCCCCCCAAACAGAGGGAAGAACCTCACCTTCCAGGAGCTCCAAACTGGCACCACCCCCAGTGCTGACATGGCTGACTTTGTCCTCCGTGTTCCATTTGGCACAGCAAGTGGCAGTGTCTCCACCACCTGTCAAATGAAAGCCAAGTAAAAATGGGGAAGGAGGGGAAAATAGGATCAGCACCAAAACTTCAGGGCAGTGCCCTCTCAAGCCCAAACAGAACCTAATGAAACCCCAACTCCATCCCATTAAGAACCTCCCCCATGAATTACATAGCTGTTCACCTCTCAAGATACACCCAGTGCCAATAAACCTAGGAAGATGTGCCCATCTCCCTCCTACTTTCCTCTGACCAGAACTCTGCCGGCTCACATGTATTAGGCTCATAAAGGACCACTTACCTATGATGGTGATGCAGCCTCTGGAAGTGGCTTTCACCACCTCATCCATGAGGGCTTTGGTCCCTCGGGCAAAAGCTTCCCATTCAAATACGCCCACAGGTCCGTTCCACACAATCTGCTTGGCCCTAGCGACAGCCTCAGCGTACTTCTTGCTGCTCTCAGGCCCACAGTCCAGGCCCTGTGGCACACAGGAGAGAGGATGAGCCACCAAGAAAAGCTACTTAGAGGAGCAAACGCCACCTCCACCACGACCAAAACTCAAGGCTGAACACCAGAGTGTCTTCTAAAACCAAGATAACTTTCAGTCTTTTTTTAAAATTCATTTTCTTTTTCTTTTTTCTTCAAGATTTTATTTATTTATCTTTAGAGGGGAAGGGAAGGGAAGGGAAGAGGGAGAGAAATACCAATGTATGGTTGCCTCTCCTACATCTCCTGCTGGGAACTGGCCCGCAACCCAGGCATGTGCCCTGATGGGGAATCGAACCATCGACCCTTGGGTTTGCAGTCCAGCATGTAGTCCACTGAGCTTTATCAGCCAGGGCAGAAGAAACATTTCTTATACAGTTTTCCAGGTATCAACATAATTCAGAACAGCCCAAACCAAGAATGTACACAGCACCTCCCCAGCACATAGTTAAATACGTAATAAACAATAGATGAAGAACCCCCCCAAAAATGGTGCTGTACCCACATTACTTACGAAGGCAACAGCGATCTGATACCACTGCTTTTTTTCCCCAGCCTGTAGAGATTCTTTTAAAATGCTTGTTGGTGGGTCAAATGAATGATACCCAGTATTTTGGTTCATTCACACTCCCATGCATCCAAGTGACTCACCATCCAGCCAGCAGGTATGCCAGAGGCCACAGTGGCTTGGCCAGTCTTGGCATTCTCATCAAACTTGTCAGCAGTGACGAAGTCAACCGGCAAGGTAATCTTCACACCGTTCTTCTCAGCTTTGGACATCAGATCTTTGACGATCTTGGCTCCCTCTTCATCAAACAGAGAAGTGCCAATCTACACAGGGGACCAGGATGATGGAGATCAGCCTCTATACTAAGACTGTGATTACCTCACGACAATACGACATGAAGGAATAACTCCAAGGCAAAAGGCAAACAACTTGCCAAAATGAATAAAAAATGGGAGTTTTTATGGTTCATGCCAAAAGCTGGTTTTCTTTTTAAATCTAAATCAATTTCTCCCATCAAGAGCCATCTTACATCCACGTGGCACGGTGTTCCTACCTCCATGTTGTTGAGCACCTTAAGGAAGGTAAAAGCCATTCCGCCACCAATAATCATCTCGTTGACTTTGTCCAACATGTTATTGATCAGCTGGATCTTGTCTGCAACTTTAGCTCTAGAAGAGAAAGCAAGCATCATCACCACAAGAACAGCAAAATGTCCCACAAAGTGACAAAAGCATTGGCTAAATCTCCCTATGTTTCTCTAACCCAAAAGGCCAACTAATTACTAAGAAATTCTGTTAGATCACGAAGGGCTAAGAAGACCTACTGTCATCTAAAGGAACCATGATTTACAAATGAGTCTATTTTGCCTCTTCTCCCCTCAAAATCAAACGGTCAAGAATGATTATGACTGAGCAAGACCGCTAATTGTGGGATTCACAAAGCCCACTCACAAATATGTTAACCCTAAAGCAAGGATCAGATTATGCGAGGTATGTACAGAAAAAGTCCAGCCACCATTAATATAATGAGAACGGTTTTGCACAGCATTGATATAACCGGGCAGGCAAGGAGAGTGGACTGGAATGTGCATGCCTGAACAGTGACGACCTCATTGTACTAGTCGGTAGATGCTGCTTAGTGAGCATGTGCACTGGGTGGCCACCACGTTCAAAATGACCAAGCGAGTATAGCCATGAATCTGCATCAGATTTTGCGTTAAGCTTGAACATACCTCTGCAGAAACTACTCAGATGATTCAGAAGGCCATCACTATAGGCAACTGGTGATTGGCAGCTTCATCATGACAATATACACACTCATGCATCATGTCTCATGCAGTTTTTTGGTGAAGCATCAAATCACTCAGGTGACTCAGCCCTCATACAGCCTAGATTTGGCACCCTGTGACACCTGGCTTTTCCCAAAACTAAAATCACCTTTGAAGGGGAAGAGATTTCAGACCATTGATGAGATTCAGGAAAATATGACGGGGCAGCTGATAGCAACTAGGAGAACTGTGTGAGGTCCCAAGGTGCCTACTTTGAAAGGGACTACTGAGGTGTCACTGTCCTATGGACAGTGTTTCTTGTATCTTGTATTTTCTTCAATAAATGTCTCTATTTTTCATAGTACATGGCTGGACACATTCTGTACAGACCTCATATACCAAATAAATACATACTGAGCAAAAATAGAAAGATATTCACACTCTCAAGTCTATTCTCACTGAGTGGGACATTCACTTTATAACATTCATTATTCTATTGGACCACATGATTCAATGTATTCTACTGCATGCCAAGCACTGTTCTAGGTCTCTGAGAACAACCAGCTGAGCCCTGGCTGGTGTAGCTCAGTGGACTGAGCCCGGTCAGTGAAAGCAGAGGGTCGCTGGTTTGATTCCCAGTCAGGGCACATGCCTGGGTTCAGGGCCAGGTCCCCAGTGGGGGGCACGTGAGAGGCAACCACGCATTGATGGGGGGGGGAAGAACCACCAGTTGACGAAACCAGACATCCCTATGCTTTGGAGCTTATATTCCAATAGAGGTTAATACAGACCTCCCTTCAGCTCCCTGTCAAAGACTAAAAGATCAAAACTAAGGAGAAACAAATTCACTTGAAGCCCAACCTTTAAAATCCTGCACTTAAGAGCTTGCTTTCCATACACATTCTTATATAATATCTAAATCCCACTTAAATAAACAAATCACCTTGGGCCCATTTCCTCTTCATTCAAAAAACAAGATGATGGCTCCCCTGAGACAGGCGCTGTGCTAGGATCTGTGAGATGGGGATTCAGAACCAGTGATGTGGGGGAATGGATGACGAGACTGTTTGCCTGGTTTGTAAAGACTGGTCATCATGAAGGGGAAGAATGGAGGGACTACTATACGGGGAGGGGAAGGAGAGTGACGGAGCAGGAGAAAACAACTGAGAAAGAGAAAAGAGACTCAACCTCTTCTAAACAATGTGGGATAGTCTATGGCTCAAACTTCCTGCTTCAACAAATCAATGGCATGAAAGTGCTATAGGACAGGAGACTATTACAGAATAGAAGATACCAAACAACCAAATGCAATGCATGGACTTTTTTTGGACCCTTATTCAAACAAACTATAAAGAGACATTTCTGAGACGATCAGTAACTTCTGAATACATTAGTTATAACATATAATTAGATGAAATTATTAAATTGTATTTAAAAGAAATTGTCTTATCAGTTATAAGATGCACATATAAGTATTACATGCTATCTAAGGCTTAAAGTAACTCCTGATAAAAAGTATTAGATGGTAGATGAAACCAGATTGGCAAAAATGTCAAAAATTATTGAAGCAGGGTGACAGGTACCAGGGGTTTATTATACTATTCTCTCAACTTCTGTGCATGTCTGAGTGCTTCCACAATGACATTCTTTAATAAAAATGCAAAAATTTTCCCCAAATCGTTAATGGTCTAAGAAGACTACACTGCAAGAAAGGTGGCAAACTTCCCCAAAACAGCTATTTCAGGCTGAGTCTAAAACCTACTCATGACCACTAGGTGGCACTCACTCCCATATTCCAGGTCTACAGAAGGCTGGAGAACAAAAATTAAGAGGGCTTAAATCCTCATCTCCAGGGAAGCAAAGATAAATCTGACCTTTATAACCAACCCAGTGCATAAGAGGGGCAATGCTCCCAGGACACAGATAACCTGTCCCCAACTGAATTATTTTTAGGACCCTGAAACTGGGCTCACGAAGCCTGGAGAGGAACTATGCTCTGGGAAATTGACACCCAAGTCCAGAGTCAGCTTTCAGAGGGGAATGCTGCGTGTGTTCATTCCCATGGGGGGAAAGCCCTGCTCACAGAAGGGTCCGAGGCATCCAGTCACAAAGAGGCAGCTACCTACAGAGCCAAACCAAGTGACAGGAAGTTGTCTTTTCCAAGCAGTACCAGCTCCCTGTCCCTACTCTATCGCCCAAAATGTCTCCTGCTAGCCTCTTGACCCACAATTCTGAAATTTCTATTTTTAACTAAGCCACCGCAATATAATTATCCATGTGATACCTTTAAAATAGGAGAAGATATAAAATGGTACATGATCTGAAGAAATGAGTTCTAAATGATATATTAAGCACAAATGAGCCCTGGCTGGTATGGCTCAGTGGATTGAGTGCCAGCCTGTGAAAAGGAGGGTCATCAGTTCAATTCCCAGTCAGGGCACATGCCTGGGTTGTGGGCCAGGTCCCCAGTGGGGGGCGCACAAGAGGCAACGAATCGATGCCTCTCCCCCACATTGATGTTTCTCCCTCTTTCTCAATTCCCATCTCCTTTAAAAGTAAATAAATAAAATCTTTAAAAAATTAAATAAACACAAATGAGAATTCTTCTAGTTACCCCTTGTCAGACAATGTATGTGAAAGCCTCAAATGCTTCAAACACTGTTGGACAAGCACCTATGGCCCGAGTTTTCCATTGTTCCCCGCAGAACCACCTTTTATCCCTTCTCGGCCCTGTTCTGTCCCAGGAAGTTGACCTGCATGGACATCATCAAGGGACTCCCTCGGCCTCTGGCTTCCGGCTGGGTCGCAGCCAACTGGGGGTAGGGGGAATACATCAGGAGGAAACTGAAGGGACATCAGAATATGGCCCTCCTGCTCCCTTCTTGCCAGATGGCCAATCCAATGTCCCTTGAGCAAAGGCTACAGTTCCTATCAGAGAGCCGTCTCCACACTCCCACCCTCTCTAGATTCTTGTAACCATGCCCTCCTCCCTCTGCCCCTGCAGGCCTGGGGATGGTGACGCCTGTTGCCAATGCCAGATTACTGTACTGTCCCTTCTGAGTTTCCCCCTAAAGGCAACCTACACCTTTGGAGGTAGCCCCTTCACTAAATTCTCCTGTTACCTGGTGTAATGGTGCTGTGTGACAACGAACCACCCACATTACGGCCTCCTACCAGCCAACACACTACAGAAAGCAAAACTGTGAAGAGTTCTTCCTACCCGCCCAGGATGGCCAGGAAGGGTCGCTCCGGGCTTTCCAAGGCCTTCGCAAAGTAGTTCAGCTCCTTCTTCATCAAAAATCCTCCAGCTTTCTGTGGCAGACTGACTCCCACCATGGAGCTAGAAAAAACCAGAGACATTCCAATTGAGTACTAGTTCTCCTGGTCCTACAGACCGTCTACTTAGCACTGAAATATCTTCACGGTCTATCTTTAGAGAGCATGATCTTCATCCCGAAACGGCCACAAAAATACTTAGGCACAAGGTAAACATTTTGACCACCAGTGCCGTGTCCAGGGGAGCTAATGAAAAGCAATGACCTCACATAGATATTAACGGGCCCAATTATTTGTAGTCTCAGGCCAAGGGTTTAACTCCAATGAATAATCAGCCAGTTGATGACAGGAGAGGAGTCTTCGATCTGCTTCCTACTGACAGAGTTAGACTGATTGCACAGCGTTCACAGAGGATGAGCTATACATGCAATATCCCAAGTGAGAAAGAGCGACTGCTTACAGAAGCTCAACCAAAAGCTGCACAATTCTCAAGTTTTACTTTTATTTATTTCCTCTTTGGATCAGAGACACTCAACAACAGCCACAGTTGAATGAACTGGTATCTCCAACTAGAGGTAGAGGTCACGAGGCCCAAGCTGTAATACAGATTTCCAAAAGCAACCCAAAGCTTGGGCTGCTTGATAAATAGAAGCCTTCTGCTCCCAGCTCAATATCAAACAAGACTCTTGGTACCTGTGGGCCCGGTGGGCAGTGCCAAACGCATCGTTGACATACACATCCCCTAGTTTGGAAAGTGAGGCTCGGAAAGCTTCTATTTTAGCTGGCTCAGCTTTAACCTGCAGGGAAAAACAAAAAATGGAAAAACCAACAGCAGTGAATTTTGATGGCTGCAAAGACAACTATAAAAGCGTGTCATATCAAGAGTCCTCTTGAACATCTCTAAGGACCGTGAGTTGGTGGGACATCAATTTTTACAACTAGCAACGGGGCCTGTTCTTTCTTTAAAATATCCCAGGTCTAGCCTTGGCTGGTGTAGCTCAGTGGATTGAGCGCGGACCTGCGAACCACATGATCGTGGTTCAATTCCCAGTCAGGGCACATGCCTGGGTTGCAGGCCAGTTTCCAGTGGGGGACTCACGAGAGGCAACCATACATTGATACTTCTCTCCTTCTCTCCTTCCCTTCCCCTCTAAAGATAAATAAATAAAAAATAAAATCTTAAAAAAAACCCACAAAATATCCCAGGTCTTGCCCTGGCTGGTGTTGCTCAGTGCATTGAGCACGTGCCTGTGAACCAAAGGGTCGCAGGTTCAATTCCCAGTCAGGACACGTGCTTGGGTTATAGGCCAGGTCCCCAGTAGGGGACACATGAGAGGCAACCACACATTGATGTTTCTCTCCTACTCTTTCTCCTTCTCTTCCCCTCTCCCTAAAAATAAACAAACAAACAAATAAATAAGTTTTAAATGACCCAGGTCTTGTGGTCATTTCTGCATGTTTCTGCTCTCTTTGCCTTCCCTCACATTGCAAAGCAAAAATTCCTGAACCGTGACTTAACCTTGAATCACATAAAGCTAACCACATCCTTTCTTTCTTACGACAACACTGGAGGACATTTTTTTCATTGTTTTTGAAGAGGGGGGTGGGAAGGAGAGGGAGACACAGAATTAGAGACAGAGACACTGATGTGAGAGAGAAATGTCAACTGGTTGCCTCCTGTACGCACCCAGACCAGGGATCACATGCACATGGACCAGATATAGAACCCACAACCCAGATGTGGCCTGACCGGGAATCGAACCCATACCCTTTCGGTGTACAGGACGGTGCTCCAACCAACTGAGCCACCCACCCAGGGCACAGCCCATTTTTCACTGGCCTCTCTGAAACTCCTACAACAAAATTGTGATTATTCGTCCCTCTCCTTATCTTGATTCATTTCCTCATTTTTAACATATTGTCCTCATAAAAGAGGTGGAAGAATACTGGCCACCATGGCCTTTCTGCAAAGGGAGCCCTCACAGATATTCCTCATGAAAGCAACAGGGGAGGCAGACAGAAACAGGACACGAGAAAGGGCCCCAGAAACAGTTTATGTTGATTACAAGGAGGCATTTTATACCCTATGAGTTCATTCATATGTGGAATCTAATGAACTGAACTAACAAGGACAATGGGGACAGACTTACAGATGGAGAGCAGAATGACAGATGGGAAGAGGGGAGGATAGAGGGTGGAGGGATTGAGCAAAAAGGAAAAAAGACTCATGGACATGAACAATGGTGTGGTGATTTCTGGGGGGGGCAGGGAGGAGGTATAAGGGAAGTAAATGGTAATGGAAAAATACAATAAAAGTTTAAATTAAAGCCCTGAGTGGTGTGGCTCAGTGAACTGAACATTGGCCTCTGAACCAAAAGGTCGCTGCTTCAATTCCCAGGCAGGGCACATGCCTGGGTTGCCAGCCAGGTGCCCAGTTGGGGGTGTGGTGTGTGAGAGGCAACCACACATTGATGTCTCTCTCCCTCTCTTACTCTCTAAAACTAAATAAAATCTAAAACAAAGACAAAAGCAAAAGCAAAAATAAAAACAACAACAACAACAACAAAAACCCCTGCCCAAATGGCAAGCAATCTGGGTCCTAGATTCAGCTCTAACATTAATTCCTAGTGTAACTGTTGGCAAGTTACTCTCTTTCCCTGAAACCTGCCCATATACCAAAAAGGCGTAATTCCCCTACTCAGACTGTTTGAGGAAAAAATGGCAAATTGAAAGCTCTCGTGAAAAACATGATATAGAAATTAATAATGATAATAATAATTAAAACCTATTTCTCATTTTCTATTGTATTTTATTTTTATGCTATCACAGTTGTCCCTGCTTTGTCCCCCTTTGCTTACCTCCACCCAGCCACCGCTCCCCAGGCCACCCCCTCATTGTTGTCTGTGTTCATGGCTCAGTATACCTTTCTCAGTTTTCACCTGCCAATAACTAGGAGAGAATGCTCCTAAAAGACCAATGCAGGGACACTGGATAAAGAAAATGTTTTAGCCCTGGCTGGTGTAGCTCAGTGGATTGAGCACAGGCCTGTGAACCAAAGGGTCACGGTTCAATTCTCGGTCAGGGCACATGCCTGGGTTGCAGACCAGGTCCCAGCAAGGGATGCATGAGAGGCAACCATACATTGATATTTCTCTCCCTCTCTCCTTCCCTTCCCCTCCAAAGATAAATAAATAAAATCTTTAAAAAAAATAAAATGTTTTATGTCCTCACTTTGTTTTTTTTTTAATCCATTTTAAACCTGTGGCTGGCTCCTGGAACTTCACCCATTGAAAGCCACCGGACAACTTAAGGTTTGACCTCAATTTGCCAGCCGCCTCCTGCCATGTCTAAGCCCTGGAAGCTATGCAGCTTGAGTTTCAGTCTAAAAGGGCACCAACTTTTCAGTCAGCATTTGACTGCGACAATTATAGCAAGAGCATGCGAAAGGCAGGCTAAGGTAGGCCCGAGGCCCACAGTACTAAGAAAAGAAACTGCTTGAAAGCAGGCGCTCTGATGATCTTAAGCAATGTCAGGAGTACCACAGGGATGGAGACACTGGCCTCAGGACAGCTTGTTCCCCAAGATACTGAGGACCTCAACAGTGCAAATTACTCGGAGGGTGCCTCCAGCTTCCCTTCTACCAATACGGAGAATTCCAATCATCCTCAAAGAGCCAGCTGTATCATTTAATAGCTGGATTCCAACTGTCTGGCCAGAAGAATCTATTTTGTGAGTTACCTATGGTTGTTTTCGAATTTTTCTTTGTTTTAAACATTTTATTTTTAGAGAGGGGGAAGGGAGGAAGAGTGGGAGACAGCCATCAATGTGTGGTTGCCTCTCATGTGCCCCCTACTGGGGACCTGGCCCACAAACCGGGCGTGTGCCCTGACTGGGAATTGAACTGGTGACCCTTTGGTTCGTAAGCTGGAGATCAATCCACTGAGCCACACCAGCCAGGGTAGCTTTTGGATTGTTTTTGTTCCATTTTTATTTTTATTTGTTTCCCCCCCATCCATGGTTGTTTTTGTGTGGCAACAGTCAGGTTGAGTAATTCCAACAGAGATCATATATGGTCATTATTGAGTGTATGACCCACAAAGCCTAAAACATTTACTGTCTGCCCTTCTACAGAAAATGTTTGCTTCTCTAATGGACCGAGCTACACACAAACTCCAGAACAGAACCACAGACTCTAATTTTAGTCCAGTGAGTGCCGTTCTGAGGCTTAGTTTGTTTATGAAATGATACTTGTACTCCCTTATCTTGAGAAATTCAAAGAAAAATGCTTTGTACTTCTTAGGAAAAATGCCTTAAATCCAAGGCACTATCACTTACCAAAGTACAATCAATTGTCCCTTTCTACTTGACTTGGGAAAGTACCTTTTCCTACGCACAATTCTTTTATTAAAAAATCCACCCTGGCTGGCGTAGCTCAGCGGACTGAGCACGGGCCTGTGAAACAGATGAACGCAGTTCGATTCCCAGTCAGGGCACGTGCCTGGGTTGCAGGCCAGTTCCCAGCAAGGGACCCATGACAGACAACCATACATTGATATTTCTCCCCCTCTCTCATTCTCTTCCCCTCTAAAGATAAATAAATAAATCTTTTTAAAAAAATCCAACTTGGGGACTTCCGCCAAGATGGAGGCATAGGTGGAAACACTGTGCCTTCTCCCACAACCAAGTTTGGATACAACAAAAGTTTTGGAGAACTAAGACACACCCAGAGACCAGAAAACCGAATTATATGGAAGTCCGACAGCTACGAACCATTCAACGGGGACGGCACGAACAGCCCAAAAGATGGTGCAAGAACTCAAAGTCCAAGAGCCAATAACTCTAAGCGACCAACAGATTGCCAGCCTCTCAGAAGCCCAATTTAAAACACTATTTATCAGGATGCTCAAAGAATTGGTAGAGTACAGTCACAAATTAGAGGAACTTAGTCACAAATTAGAGGAACATATAAAGGCTAAACTAATTGAAATGAAGGGAGATGTCCAGAAAACCAATAGCGATGGAAAGGAAACTGGCACTCAAATCAATGGAATGGACCAGAAGGAAGAATGAAACATCCCACTAGAAAGGAATGAAGAAATGAGAATTCAAAACAATGAGGAGAGGCTTAAGAACCTCCAGGACATCTTTAAACGTTCCAACATCCAAATTATAGGGGTACCAGAAGGGGGAAAGAAACAGCCACGAGTGGAAAACGTATTTGAACAAATAATAAAGGAGAACTTCCCCAGTCTGGCAAAGGAAATAGACTTCCAGGAAATCCAGGAAGCTCAGAGAGTCCCAAAGAAGTTGGACCCAAGAAGGAACACACCAAGGCACATCATAATTACATTAGCCAAGACTAAAATGAAGGAGAGAATCCTAGAAGCAGCAAGGGATAAGGGGACAGTCACCTACAAAGGAGTACCCATCAGACTGTCAGCGGATTTCTCAAAAGAGACCTTACAGGCAAGAAGGGGCTGGAAAGAAGTATTCCAAGTCATGAAATCCAAAGACCTACAGCCAAGATTGCTTTATCCAGCAAAACTTTCATTTAGAATGGAAGGACAGATAAAGTGCTTCTCACATAAGGTCAAGTTCAAGGAGTTCATCATCACCAAGCCCTTATTATATGAAATGCTAAAGGGACTTATATAAGAGAGAGATGATGAAAAATATCAGCAGTGAAAGGACAGCAAACACACAGTTATTAACAACCACACCTAAAACAAAAGCAAACCAAGAGGACAGCTAGATCAGGAGTGGAACCATAGAAATGAAGAACACATGGAGGGTTAGAAACAGGGGGGTGGGAGGAGGAGAAGGGGGGAGAAGGCACAGAAAATAGCATGGATGGTAGGTAGAAAATAGATAGTAGGGAGGGCGAGAATAGTGGGGGAAATATAGAATCTAAAGAAGTTGAGACATGTGGTTATAAACTAAGGGGGAGAATGGTGGGGGAGGGAGTGTGCGGGTGGAGGGGAATGAAGGGGGGAATAGAACAACTGTAATGGTATAATCAATAAACTACATTAAAAAAAAATCCAACTTATGCCCTGGCTGGTGTGGCTCAGTGGATTGAGGGCCAGCCTGCGAACCAAGGGGTCACAGGTTTGATTCCCATTCAGGGCACATGCCTGGGTAGCAGGCCAGGTCCCCAGTAGGGGGCGTGTGAGAAGTAACTACACATTGATGTTTGTCTCTCTCTCAAACTAAATTAATAGAATCATTTTAAAAAATGACATAGAAGAAAAAAATTCCAAGTCAAGCTTTAGGTTTATTCCCCTTCTAAGTAAGAACAAACTGTCCTTCCATAACACACTAGGGCCTATTCAATAGAAAAGCTGTTCTAGCCTTGACAAACACAGATGAAAAATGGACTCTCTGGTGGAACCCCCGAGGTAGAACGACACTTCCCCCTACAATCGACACTTCCCCCTACAATCGTCTGTGAGTGTCTGCTCAAAGCACCTGGGGATCACAGCCTACACTTCAATAGGTTTGTCACATACTGTCAGAAACAAGTCAGTAACAAGGCGTGAAACAAATGGACAATTAGAAGCAGCATGTTCACTGAATGCTCTTACAGCCAAATCATGTTTACATATATTTCAAAGGTATTTTTTATCCTTACCCAAGGACATGCTTATTGATTTTAGAGAGGAGGGAAGGGGAGAGAGAGAGATTGATCTGTTGCCTCCTATATGTGCCCCAACCAGGGACCAAACCTGCAACTTCGGTATGTGCTCTGACTAGGGATTGAACCTGCAACCCTTCAGTTTACAGGATGATGCTCTGACCAACTGAGCTACGGAACCCAGGCAGGGCTCAGAGGTATTTTAAAACCACCTGAGCATATGGAAGGCTTCTAAGATGCTAGCAATATTCCATTCCTCGACCTAGGCGGCAGTTACCCAGGAGTTACTTTACTTTTTGATAATTTGTCAACCTGCAAAGTTGTGTATTTGTGCATTTTCTATGTGTTCCACTTCAATAAAAGATGTCAAAGGAAAAACAAACACAAGCTTCCTCTATGCTTCAATCACAGTCTCTTACAGACTCAGCGTTCCCACATCACTAACGTCAGACATCACAGGTCTTACCTTGTTCCCAGAAGCATCTTTTCCCTTCCCTTCTTCCTCCACATGAAAGCGAAGGTTCTCCAGAAGGATGACAGACCCGGCAGCTGGGTCGGCACAAGCTTTCTCCACTTCCGGGCCCACGCAGTCCTTCAAGAACAAGACATCCCTGGGGAAAGCATGGGATGGACAGACATGAGTAGTGTGAAAGGGAAGAACCAGTCACAACGCGCTTGATGCCAACTCCCGTGACGGAGCCCGCCTGCGCCGGAGCCACCACGTACTTGCCCAGCAGGGATTTCAGCTCTACAGCAACTGGCCCCAAGGAGTACTTGTCAGGCATGGGGACGCCGTCAGGCCGACCCAGGTGGCTCATGAGAACAACGGACTTGGCTCCATTGTCCAAGCAGAATTTGATGCTTGGGACGGCAGCCTTGATCCTGCAACCAAAAAGAGACAGCAGGTAGAGCAAAGTCACTCCTAGGAATTAGTGGGAAATAGTTTATTCAAGGCTTCATAAAACATAAAAACCCCCTTTTCTTCGGCCAATTCCTTCGAATCCCCTTTCGGCAACTCAACAATGGTCCTCAGGTACGTGCTCAGGGGAAGCAGTTAATTGTCACGCCAACCGTCCACCTAGGATTATACATTCTCGTCATGCTTTGCCCCTGATGCAGACACCACTAGCAGGCCTGAAGCTGCGATCTTCAGAAGGACCTGCCTGCAAGGTTGACCTTTGGTTACTGTCCAGAACTTGGCTTTCCAAGCGGTCCCTCGGTTCTTTAAACGACAAGGGCTGTTCACTCTTCCTAGACTGCCTAAAAAACGGTGATTTATGCTGGACACCTGCTTCCCTCTAGGGGTCCGGAATTTTAATAACTAGGCAGAAGGTACCTACATTAGCAGCTTCCAATAAAAACCTTGGAGGCTAGGTCTCTAATGGGCATTTCTGGGCATAAACATTACACAATTACTGCATTTTTTTCACTGCTGGAGAAAGGAACACACTCGGTGTGGCCCCCCCATGGGAGGGAGAAAGCATCAGAAGCCCATGAATAGATTTCTCCAGAGTCTACCTGTCTCTTCCCGCTGCTGACCCTGCTGTGTATCCTTTCAATGTAATAAACTTCAGCAGTGAGACGATGTGCTGTGTCCTGTGAGTCCCAGCAAATCACCAAATATGTGCCTGGTCCAAAACACTACTCTTATATGACTTTGGAAGACATATAAAATTCCTAAATCTTGAAACCATTAAAGGAAGTGTAAGGAGAACTGTAGTAACTTTTCTGTACCCACTACAGATCCTAAAACACTTTATTTAGGAAAAAAAATAAATGCATTATACAGAATGCTTATATAACATCACATTTACTATATTACAGTTTAACTAAAATATTATTAAACTTCTTTTAAACATTTCCAATTTTTGTTACAAAGCTGATACTAACTTTCCAGTTTTGCCAGTCTTTAAGAAATTAAAACTGATAATTAACAAAACTACTCATCTCGTCAACAAATACTACTGAATACTTCTTTTATGTCAGGTCGTGTTCCAGATTCTGAGAATACAACAGAAAATAAAAGTTTCTGCTCTCACAGAAGTGAAATTCTATTGATGGGAGGTATAATAGGCAATAAACAAACAAGGTATATCACAGATGGTGATAAAAGCTGTGGAGAGAAATAAAGCAAGGTAAGTGGGGGAGGGGGAATGATTGGGAATGGAGGTGGAGGGTATGTGAGTGGCCAGGGAAAGTCTCTCTGACAAGCTGATATTTCAGCAGTGTATGGAGCAATGAAAAACCAAGTTATGTTTCAAAAATAACTTAACCTACTTAGCAGATATAAAAACTAATTTTTGCCAAATAAAGAGGAAACCTTTACCAGGTATAAAGTGTGCCCAATGAAACCAAATTAATCTGCACAGCTATCCTTTATTGGCAAGTTCTGTTATTTCTTTTTTTTCTTTTTTAAAAAAGATTTTATGTATTTATCTTTAGAGGGGAAGGGAAGGAGAGAGGGAGAGAAATATCAATGTATAGTTGCCTCTTATGTGTCCCCTGCTGGGAACTGGTCTGCAACCCAGGCATGCGCCCTGACTGGGAATCGAACCACGATCGTGTGGTTCGCAGGCCCGCACTCAATCCACTGAGCTATACCAGCCAGGGCCTTTTCCTTTTTTTTTTTTTTTTTTACACTGTTGTTCAAATACAGTTGTCTCTACTTCCCCACCTCTCCCCTCCATCCCAGCCATCCCCACACCTCCCTTTCCCTGATTCCACCCCCCTTGGTTTTGTCCATGTCTCCTTTATAGTTGTTCCTGAAAACCCTTCCCATCCCCCATTATTCCCTCCCACCTCCCCTCTGGTTACTGTCAGTTTGTTCTTAATTTCAATGTCTCTGGTTCTATTTTGTTAGCATTGTGCAGTTCTATTATTTCTAATGCTTCATTGTTAATCGACTCCATGGGTTGCCAAAAATGAAGAGACCTACTCAGACATGTTTCTCTGTGGTTTATTCATAAAAGACCTTCATAGGCAGGCACATTTCCAATCTTTTCTGTGTTCTACAGAAAACAATGTGAATCACGAAGGGTCAGCACTACCTGTACAAAGACCTTCCACGTTGGTGCAGCAGGAATGTGCTTGGCAGGCTCTACTCTGGGGCCAACGTTCAAAAATGTTCTGGGTCTAGACCTGCACTGTCCAATATGGTTCCTCTCAGCCACATGTGCCTCTTAAATACTACAGATGTGACCGGCCCACACTGAGATGTGCTATAGTAAAAACACATGCAGGTTCTCAAAGATTTAATAACCTCCCCCCAAAAAAAACAAAAACAAAAAACCCCCTTAAATGTCCATTTGATTATTTTATCGATTACACATGGAAATGATTATTTTGGACTTACTGGATTAAATACAATATATTATTAAAATTAAGTTCACCCATTTCTTTTTACTTTTTTCCGGTGGCATCTAGAAAATTTTAAATTACATGTGGCCCACATTAGACAACAGTGGCCTAATGATTAGAAAGTGCCCTTCCAGCTCAAACCTTTCATTTAAAATTTTAAATAAAACATTCTTTTTTATAATCTAGTCAAAAGCAAGAACAGAACTATCATTTAAAATTTCTCCTTCTGAATCTAGGAGCTGCAAACATTTGAGGCAGCTTCAACAGACCAAAGAAGATATTACTTCTGAAGTCTTTTCCCTCAAGTCAAAATTCTCATAAACTCATTTTTATCTGGACCATCTGGAATGGGAACATGTAAAACTACATGTAAGCTTAATAATTACCCATAGTTAAAAAAAATCCTTCTGTTGCAGTTCTTCATTTCGCAAATGAAGCCAGAGTACCCTGAAAGTTTCATTCTTTAAAAATACTTGCTAGCCCTTGCTAGTGTGGCTCAGTTGGAGCATCATTCTGTAAATTGAAAGATTGCAAATTCAATTCCCAGTCAGTGTACATACCTAGGTTGCAGGTTAGATCCCAAGTCGGGGGCGTGCGAGAGGCAACCAATGTTTCCTCCCTCTTGCCCCCTTCCCCTCCCCCTCTCTAAAAATCAGCATGTCCTCAGGTGAAGATTAAACAAATACACAAAAATACATAAAAATAAAAATGTAGGCCCTGGCTGATGTAGCTCAGTGGATTGAGCGCGGGCCTGCGAACCATATGATCGCAGTTCGATTCCCAGTCAGGGCACATGCCTGGGTTGCACGCCAGTTCCCGGCAGGGGTCAGTTCCCAGCAGGGGATGCACCCGAAGCAACCATACATTGATGTTTCTCTTCCTCTCTCCAGATAAATAAATTAAAAAAATATTTTAAAAAAATGTATAACCCCCCCAAATTCTTCAGATTTTAAAAAAATGGAGGCATAAAAAAAATCACTTTCTTAAGATGCTTTTTTCAATTTCTACATTTTTGTAAGAAAGTAGACCAGGGGAGCTATTGAGATCTAGCTCCCCGGAATATGTCATCAGTTTGGCTCGAATAAACTCTTATTTAAGAGTTTTAAACTCTTACCAGCCAGGGCTGGTATAGCTCAGTGGATTGAGCACAGGCCTGCGAACCACACGATCGCGGTTCGATTCCCAGTCAGGGCACATGCCTGGGTTGCAGGCCAGTTCCCGGTTCCCGGCTCCCGGCAGGGGACACACAAGAGGCAACCATACATTGACATTTCTCTCTCTCTCTCTCTCCTCCCTTGCCCTCTAAGATAAATAAATTAAAATAAAAATAAATTTATTTAAAAAATAAAAAATAAAAATAAAAAAAAATCTCAGCTCTGGCTGGTGTGGTTCAGTAGATTGACCACCAGCCTGTGTACCAAAGGGTAGCTGGTTCGATTCCCAGTCAGGGCACATGCCTGAGATGCAGGCCTGGTCCCCCCAGTAGGGGGCATGTGAGAGGCAACCACATTGATGTTTCTTTCCCTCTGTGTCCCTCCTTTTCCCTCTCTCTAAAAATAATTTTTTTAATCTCAAAAAAATAAAAAAGCAGACTAGAGGATAGGTTGGTAAAAATCCAAGACGATATAAGCTTAAGTTACCACAGTTCCACAATAAGAAAGGAAAAGCATTTCATCCCATAGAGCCATACCAATGTACACCTTAAACCTAACTTGATGCTCAGCAGGTACCTTACCTCTGGTTGTTAGTTATCTGGTTGTTCTTCATAGGAACATTGAAGTCCACTCTAAAAAAGAAAGAAAGTTTCAGGTTCAGAGCCATGCTCAATGTATTATTCCCTCAAAAATAAGAGAGGCAGTTTTTGTAAACCAGGTAAGTTGAAAGTTCAAAATCACCTTAAAAATAATTAGCGGTATTAGAAGTCAAGACAGCGACTGAATTAGGACCTCCGAGTGAATGTATGGGGTTCAGATGTTTTACTTCTTGACCTGGGTGATTGCATAAATATGCTCACTTTGAGAGAATTCTTTGAGGTTATGATTTGTGCCCTTTTCAGTATGTATCTCATACTTTAGAAGAAATCATTAAAAGTTTCAAAATAACACCTAACCTAAATCACAGGAACTGGCCCTGAAGACACCAGATATCCAGCTAAACACCTGTTCTATCTAAAAATTTCGTGTGGGCCTCACATGCGAGTATCGAATAACAGTGGCAGCTGGAGATGTAAGGGATAGCAAACATCCTATTTTTTGGAGAAAGCCTGGAGCCTCAAGACCAGAAGAAACCCTGTGTTCAAGACCAAGTTTACACAGTACCCTTCAAGCAAAACACAGACAATAAAAATCAGACAGGCTCCTTCAAAAAGCCCAAGAGGAGTGACTGGAGCACATGACTCTGCCCACCAGACAAGTGGGCAATGACAAAGGGAGTGAGCAGGATGGTACAAGCAGAAATTTACTACAGTGCCTCCTTTCTCACCCAAGTGACAGAATACTGCTTTACCATTTTTAAGAGCCAGCGACTCCTTCCCCCTTCTTCTGAACTCCTGGAAACCTCGGTCTACTTCATACTTCAGTCTGACTAAAACCAACAAGGTGTGGCAGGTCTTTGTAAAGTTTTGCCTGTTAAGATCCTTTTTAGGGGATTTCTTTCTCTGTCTGCAGAATGTGGATGATATTATCTGCCTCACAGTTACTGTGAGAGTAAATGAATTGGTGATTCGTAAAGGGCTTAGAAGAGGCCTGGTGTACAGTAAGTACCATTCAAATGGTAACTATCAGCCCTGGCTGGCATAGCTCAGTGGATTGAGCACGGGCCTGCGAACCAGACAATCGTGGTTCGATCCCAGTCAGGGCACATGCCTGGGTTGCAGGTTAGTTCCCGGCAGGGGCCAGTTCCCAGCAGGGGATGCAGGAGAAGCAACCATACATTGATGTTTCTCTTCCTCTCTCCTTTCCTTCCCCTCTAAAGATAAATAAATAAAATATTTCAAATGGTAACTATCATATATGTTGATGCTTCTCCCAAAGATAATTCTACGGTTTAAAAGGCAGACCAACCATTACTAGTGTTAATCTAAAAATAAGAAATATTTCAAAGTGAGAGGCAACAAACATTCACAGAGATCATTAGGAATGCTATTCAGGACTCACTCGCTAAGGCAGAAGCCCAGTGTTTCGATTAGGAGACAGAGGCAATGGGTGATTTATAAGAAACAAAAGGGGAACAATTACATCAACAGAAGGAATGCATCTCTCTTGGTGCACATAATACAACATAGTGATGGACATCCTAAACAATGTTTTGAATTTTCAGTGCAGTAGTCATCAGCCCCCAGTGACAATAATTGACTTCTTGTTATCACTGCAAACAGTTTTGGGGAACAAAATGTTGTTCTAGGCGCAGCCTAAAGGTTACTGAGCCCTGGTCTATCACTCAGCATCACACGCTGAGGGGCTCCAGGGAAAGTAGGACCTACCAGGGGTGTCCAACCTGTGTCCCATGGGCCACATGCAGCTCAGGATGACTGTGAATGTGGCCCAACACAAAATCGGAAAGTTACTTCATGAGATTTATTTTGTGTGATTATGTGTCACAATGTATTTAATGTGTGGCCCAAGACAACTCTTCTTCCACTGTGGCTCGGAGACGCCAAAAGGTTAGACACCCCTGCTTGCTGCCATGCGTGGCCATAAAGCTCCTTTCCTAGTCCTTCCTCTCAAAGACCGAGGCCTGGTACATGATTATGAGATCCTAGACCCAGTAAGATGCCCACCGACATCCTTCTCCCTGGTCCTGTACAAGCACACCTCAGAGGTACTGCAAGGTCCGTTCTGGACCCTCACAACTGAGCGAGTATCACAATCAAACGAGTCTCACAATTTTTGTTGATTTCCCACTGAATATAAAAAGTACGTTTATACTATACTGTTAACTATTAAGAGTACAATAGCATTACATCTTTTTTAATAGGAATATTTTATTTTTTAAGATTCTATTTATTTATTTTCAGAGAGGGGGAAGGGAGGGAGAAAGAGAGGGAAACAAACACTCATGTGTAAGTGCTTCTCATGTGCCCCACACTGGGGGGCCACCCTGCAACCCAGGCATGCGCCTTGACTGGGAATTGAACTGGCAACCCTTTAATTCGCAGGCTGGTGCTCAATGCACTAAGCCACATCAGCCGGGGTCAATAGCATTACACCTTAAAAAACAATGTGCAAACCTTAATTCAGGTATACATTACTGCTAAAAAATGCTAACCATCATCTGAGCTTTCAGCAAAGTCATACTGTTTTTGCTGGTGGAGGGTCTCGCCTGGATGTTGATAGCGCTAACTGACCAGATGGTGTTTGCTGAAGGCTGGGATGGCTGTGGCAGTTCTTAAAATAAGACAGCAACGAAGTCAGCCACATTGACTCTTCCATTCATGAAAATTCCTCTGTAGCATGCAGTGCTGCTGGACAGCAGCTTTATCGTAACAGAGCTTCTTTTAAAATTGGAGTCGATCCTCTCAAACCCTAGCCTGCTTTATCAACAAAGTTTGTGTAATATTCTAAGTGCTTTGTTGTCATTTCAATAATCATCACAGGGCCCTGGCAGGTGTGGATTGAGCACCAGCCTTCAAATGAAAGGGTCTCTGGTTCGTATCCCAGTCAGAGCTCATGCCTGGGTTGCAGCCCAGGTTCTCCGGTATGGGGCATGTGAGAGGCAACCACACATGGTTGTTTCTCTCCCTTTCTTTCTCCCCCCTTCCCCTCTCTCTAAAAACAAATAAATAAAATATTTTTTACATTGCGCGTTTGATCCCTGGTTGGGGACAACAGGGGAGCAACCAATTAATGTTTCTCTCTCACACTGATTTTTCTCTCTCTAAAAATCAATAAACATATACTCAGGTGAGGATTTAAGAAATAAATCAGTTTCTTTGCTCATCAAAAAGAAGCAACTCCTCATTCATTAAAGTATTTTTTAAAGATTTTATTTAAGCCCTGGCTGGTGTAGCTCAGTGGATTGAGCGCGGGCCTGTGAACCAGAGGATCGCAGTTCGATTCCCAGTCAGGGCACATGCCTGGGTTGCAGGCGGGTTCCCTGCAGGCCAACTCCCAGCAGGGGACGCACAAAAGGCAACCATACATTGATGTTTCTCTCCCTCTCTCCTTCCCCTCTAAAGATAAATAAATAAATAAAATCTTTTAAAAAAAAGATTTTATTTATTTACCTTTTAGAGGGGAAGAGAAGGAGAGGAGAAAAGTATCAATGTATGGTTGCCTCTCGTGAGCCCCCTGCTGGGAACTGGCCTGCAACCCAGGCGTGTGCCCTGACTGGGAATCGAACCTCCATCATGTGGTTTGCAGGCCTGCGCTCAATCCACTGAGCTACACCAGCCCGGACTCATTCATTAAAGTTTTAACGTGAGATTGCAGCAATTCAGTCCCATCTTCAGCCTCTGACTTATAATTCTAGTTCTCTTGCCATTTCCACTAAAGTTTCCATCTACAGTTAGTTCCTCCACTTAAGTCCTGAGGCCCTCAGTCATCTAGGATGGGTGGAATCAATTTCTCCCAAAATCCCATTGATGTTGATATTTTGACCTCTTCCTGCGAATCATGCATGTTCTTAAAGACATTTAGAATAGTGAATGCTTTCCAGGTTTTCAATGATCTTTGCCCAGGTCCATCAGAGGAATCGCTAGTTATGGCAGCCAAAGCCTTGCAAAATATATTTCTTAAATAATGAGAATTGAGAGTTGAAATTACTCCTTGATCCATAGGCTGCAGAGTGGACACTGTGTGGGCAGGCATGAAAACAACACTAACCTCACTGTACATCCCTGTTAGAGAGCTTGGTCCACCAGGTGTATTGTCACCGAGCAGCACTGTTTTGAAAGGGTTTCTTTTTTCTGAGAAGTAGTTCTCAACAGTGGGTTTCAAATATTCAGTGAACCATGTCATAAACAGATGTGCTGTCATTCAGGCTTTTTATGTCATGTATCGAGCAGAGGCACAGTAGATTTAGCCTGATTCTCAAGGGCCCTAGGATTTCCCAAATGGTAAATGAGCACTGGCTTTAGCTTAAAGCCAACAGGTGCCTTAGTCCCTAACAAGAGTCAGCCTGTCCATTGATGCTTTGAAGCCAGGCACTGTCCTCTCCTAACTATGGAAGTCCTAGATGGCATCTGCTTCCAATGTAAGGCCATTGCATCTGCATTGCAAATCTGTTATTTAGCGTAGACACCTTTAACTATCTTAGCTAGGTGTTCTGGAGAACCTGCTGCAACTTCTACATCAGCACTTGCTGCCTCCCCTTGCACTTGTATGTTATGGAGGCTGGTTCTTAGAACTCACGAACCAACCTCTGCCAGCTTCCAACTTTCCTTCCTCCCCTCTCTCAGCCTTCCCAGAATGGAAGACAGTTAGGACACTGCTGTGGATTAGGATCTGGCTTAAGGCAATGTCGTGCTGTGACTGATCTGGTCTCTCTAGGCCACTACAACTTTCTCCATACAGGCAATAAACCAGTTTTGCTTTCCTATCATCCACGTGTTCACTGGCATGACACTCACAATTTCCTTCAAGAACTTTGCCTTGCATTTACAACTTGGCTGGCTGTTTGGCACCAAAGCCTAGCTTTTGCCCTATCTCAGTTTTCAGAATGCCTTCCTCACTGAGCTTAATCATTTCTAGCTTTGGATTTAAAGTGACAGGTGTGTGACTCTTCCTTTCACTTGAACACTTAGAAGCCACTGCAGGGTTATCGATGGGCCTAATTTCAATATTGCTGTGTCTCAGGGAAGAGGGAAGCTCAAGGAGAGGGAGAGAGAAAGGGAAACAGCCAACTGGTGGAGCAGTGAAAGCACACATACTATTTATTCAGTTCACTGTATTAATATCGGGAGTATGTGGCACCCCAAATCAATCACAGTGGTAATATCACCGTAACAAATATAATAACGAAAAAGCTTGAAATATTGCTAGTATTGCCAACATGTGAGAGACACAAAGTGACCAAATGCTGTTGGCACATGGCACACAGGGTGTGCTTGCTCAATGCCAATTGCACAAACCTTCCGTATGCAATGAGAACAGCGTCTGTTAAGTGTAGTAAGACAAAGCGCAATAAAACAAGGTCTGCCTGGAGCCCAGCCTACCTAACCGGAGGGCAGTCTTTCCAAAGGTGGGTTGAGGGGATAATTTGGTATTCAAACATTTTAATGAAAGAAAAGTCTTCAGAAATGACAGCAGTATCTGTATGCCTCTGAAAAAAAAAAAAAAGAACTACACTCTCCTTAGCTTCAAGGTACTTGATTCTGATTTGAAGCATCTTCTTTAAATATCTTGCCAGCCAGAAAGTGCATTCCGAAGAGGAGAGAGGATCCCATTACCACGGGTCATATTCTCCCTCTGAAGCCTCCCAGGAAGCCTGTGGCTAAAAGGGCTAAGAGAGCAAGAGGCAGAGCACCAGCCACCCCTCATGGCGCTTACTCCCTAACCCAAGCCCTTTGAAGGAGGAGATTCTTTGGGCAGAAACACTCAAGATTCTGTCTTATCTATCCAAGCTGACACAGCGTACTGATGAGAACCGGACTTCTCTCTTCTCCCTGCACGAAGATTCCCTCCTCTCACCATCTCCTAGACTCTCAGCAACAGCTCTCCTTTTAGCCCCTCCTCCCTGTGGACCTCGCCACAGAATCTGCTCTTGCCTACCCCTTCCACCTATGTACATCCTATGTACATTCCGCACCTCTTCCTTTTCCACTTCCCTGAACACTAGGGCATGAAATCAGATATCACTACACACCTATCAGAATGGCTGAAATAAAAAAATAAATGACAACACCCAATGCTGGTGAGGAGCCTGAGACGGACCACTTGCACGCTGCTGGTGGGAATGTAAAATGGTGGGGCTGCTTTGGAAAAGTGTGGAAATTCCTCAGAAGGTGAAGCGTAGGATCCAGCAATTCCACTCCTAGGTACATTACCCAACAGAAATGACAGCCTATGTCCATATCAAGACTTGTGCATGAATGAATGTTCAAGGCTCACACAGCTTTATGTGTAGTAGCCCCAAACTGGAAACAACCCAGATATCCTTTAACGGGCTAAACCGGTAGAACATCCATACTACAGAATTCTATTCAGCAATACAAGGACTAACTGAACTACTGATGCACGCAACAACTTGGAGAAATCTCGAGGGCACTGTATTGAATGAAAAAAGCCAAAGGCAGCCCTGGTTGGTGTGGCTCAGTGGATTGAGTGGCAGCCTGTGAACCAATGGGTTATGGGTTCATTCCCAGTCTGGGCACATGCCTGGGTTGCGGGCCGGGTCCCCACTTGGGGGCATGTGAGAAGCAACCAAACATCGATGTTTCTCTCCCTCTCTTTCTCCTTCCCTTCCCTCTATCTAAAGATAAATAAATAAAATATATATATTAAATAATATATATATTTTTAAAAGCCAATGGCAGAATAGTCATTAGCAGAGGTCAGGAATGAGGAAGAGGGACCATGACTCTAACAGGGTGGCATGAGGGAAACCTTAGTGGTGATCAAAGGAAACGACTGTGGTGGGAGTTACACACATCTGCACATGCACTAAAATAGCATAGAACTATACACTTCATTCTAAAGTCAACTTTCTACTTTTACTATTGTACTATAATTATGTATCATGTATACAAAGGGGGAAATTGGGTAAACACAGGCCCTCTCTACTATCTTTGCAATCTCCTGTGAATCTATGATTTCAAAATAAAATGTTAATAATATTGACTTAGTAGAAATATCAAATCTTTATCTCCTGAAATCTCGGGTGTCCAGGCCCAGTTCCATTAAAAGGTCTCAAAGGAACCATGACCACCCTTGCTTCACTGCCCCTGACTGGAAAATTGGGATATTATGTCTGTCTTAAACACTTTTTAAAATCTGCTCTCCTTTTTCCCTGTTTCTTTTTCTACTACATCAAGGCTGTTCCTTAACAAGTTACAACAGGTCAGAGCAAAACACTGAGGCTTCTTTTTCTAAAAAATGGGGGGAGGGGCAAGCCAAAGGGAAGCATTTTACAGACAGCAAAGGGGTGTGACTGGCATCCTATGAGAGGAAGAAAATGACATCGCAAAAATAAGCAGAAGTTTCTTCAAAGGTAAAGTCAGCTGATGTCCTAAAGAAATGAGGTGGAAGCTGGTAACTATTCCGTCAGGTTTCTGGCTATCTAAAGTTTCCTCAACAAAAAAGTTCCCCTGGCAATTAAAGTAGGAGCCAGAAGACCTAATAAACAGTTCTCATTTGCAAGACAAAGAAGAGTTAAGCAAAGCGGCCATTACTCAGGAGAGCCCATTTCCAAAATACAGCCAGCAACCACCACCTAAGGGCATTGAAACAAAAAGAAATTTGAGCTCCCAAGGCATGGCCACCTCTGCTCCTCCAAAGAGTAATGCTACAATGTGACTGTGTTCAAAAGAGGCGTTAATAATCAGGGAACAAAGCGACTTCCTGCCCTTGGACCAAATAAGCACAGTGTATCCAAATTCCATGGGGGAAAAATTATAGATTGCAACCGCAGGAGACAAAAGGTCTGTTTTAACTGTCTTTGTTCACTATGTCCCAGTATTCAGAAGGTGTGGTCGGCTGCCAAGGAGACCCAGTTCCGGTCCTGGCTCTGCCACCAACGTGCTAGTTCAGTGACCTTGGACAGGTCATTTTCAACCGCGCAGGACCAGCCAATCATTTCAAGGCTCAGGATTAATCTCTGTCGAATGAAACTGAATCCTTGGGCAGGAAGAGATTTCATATTAGATCCAGAGTGAGAAAAAGATAAGCACCTTCTCTAGTCCCACTCCCAGTCAACCCAGTGAATCCCTCAAGCCAGTTTCCCAGGTGGGAGAGGAGGTATACCCCCAAACTGAAATTGTTAGGAAAGTAACCAGTATGATGCCCCGGCATGCATCTGGAAAAGTCAGGCTTGAGCACAGAGGAATAATTAAAACCTAAGATCTAGTTGCCCGTGTCCACCTGTTTTTCAAAGGATCTGTCCCCTTTCCTTAACATCCTCTTAAGGGTAGAAAGGGTCCTTGTCTATTATCAAGGTGACTGTAATTCCTATTTTGTCCCGATTGCAAAAACCTTGATCATTTGGGAAAATGTGGACACCAGGTCGTTTTCATGGCCATAAGGTATTGAGTTTTTTTTTATTATTATTTCCACAGCAAGGCACAGAAGGTCACTTACAAACTCATAGTGGTTATACAGAAATTAGAGGGAAGGAAGAGCTACATGAATTTTAGGGTACCCATACAGTTTCCTAATTCATAATGCTGAGGGTAAAGGGAGATCCCCTATTATTTATGTGTCTGTTAATGTCCAAAAGATGCCTTCACTTGAACCAATCGAAGTTGGGAAAGGGGCTCAATCACACCATTTACATGGCTGCCCATCAATCATTTCCCAAAAAGGGCAAGACTGCACAAGCTACCATAGCAGATCCTTATGATCCCCCCAAAGCACCACACTTGCATCCTCTGAAATTATGTAACAGTCAAGTGCATCAATCACGTACCTAACTCCTCATGCACTTTGCCCCGGCATATACATTTGTGCCATGCATTACAAGAAGAAATGTAAAAGCTCCATACACCATACTAGTAATGGAGGCAAATAAGGGAGAAGCTATATTCATTAAGTGACCGGGGATCCACATGTGCAGACTAAGAGACCCCCAAAGGGCATGGGGAGCTCTCCGCATTTCTAATATCCTGCTTCTCTAGCCACCTGTGGGGTGAGGTTGGAGAACAGTAAGAATGAGTAGCCACACCCTGTCTCCTTTTACGCAGCATGTGTCACGCTGCTGATGCAAACCCCACTGTCTGGAGTCCAACGACCAGGTAGGGCACAGAGGCCTGTTACATAAACTGGGAAGGGCTGCCTTTGGTGTACCCCACCCCTCTCCGCCCTCCTACCCCCGATGCTTTAGGGAGTTCTACTCCTGAACATATAAATCAAAGCCCTCTAGGATATACTTCCTTTAACCCATGGACTTTTGAAATATGGGCCGTTCCTCATTTGCTTGGGATGGTCTAGGGCAGCAGGAAAGGAAAGTAACCAAATGACCTTTCAAGGTCCCTGCCTTGGGGCCTAGGATTTTCCAGACTAAGCCTTAGGTGCCAACTCGCCGACTGGGAACTGGAGGAGACGGAAATAGTAAAGGAATAGGCAAGAGATTAAAGTGAGCCCCGGCAATCTGAGCTGTGCCTCCGTGGATCCACCCCAAAAGGGCAACTACAGCTTACTTAGTGGATTGGAAGAAACGAGGTTAGAAGCCGCCCAACCCGGGGAAAGTCTCAGTCACCATGGTCAGTAGCCTCGCTCCGCATGACTAGAACCCATAAGACCGAGTCCAGGGCTTAAAGCAACTTTGGGCAGGCGGAGAAGCAAGTCGGCCGTGGCCTGAGGGCTTCGGGAGAGCCCCGAGGGCGCGCGGGCAGGTGTATGAATTACCTCATGACGACCCGCTTCCCCTTCACGTCCAGCTTGTCCAAAGTCAGCTTGTTAGAAAGCGACATCTTGGCAATACAGCAGCGGCGAGTGGGCGAGAGACCGCACAGCGAGGGAGACAGTAGCAAATGCGCGCTGGGGAACGCGTGCCGACCCGCTGTGATGCTCGCGGGCCTCACCACCCCGCCCCCAACCCCGCCCTAGCCCCGCCTATTCTCGGCAGCAGCGCGCAGCGCTCCACTTAGAGCTGCTGCTATTGGACGCAGCGGGAAAGCGCCGGCGCGCTTCCATTGGCTCAACTCTCTGTCAGTTTGTGAGGGAGGTGGTCGGACGTGTGGCTACCGTTTGTCACGTACCGCACGCAACGACCCGGAACTTTCCTGGGAACCTTTCTGAAGAAGGGCACCACCGGGAGGTGGCGCCACAGGGCCCCTGTAGAAGGAGAAAGGAGCACGGTGGCGCCACGTGAAAAGAGTGGAAGGCGACAGGCTGCCGCCTCACCCGGAGCAGTTGCAGCTCCCCGAAAACCTACATTCTGGGTGAAAGCGCCACCCCCAAGCCCATGGAATTCCGGGCAGGCATACCGGGATCCATGCTAATGGCACCTCCCTTTGGAAAATTTCTGATTTCCTGGTTCCCCAAAATAGTTCAGCCTACGTGGAAAACAGCTGGGCGTTTTCCTATAAAACTAAACCTACACTTACAATATGACCCAGCAATCCCACGTGTTTATAGCATCTGTATTCATAATTGGTGAAAACTGGAAACAATCCAGGTGTCCTTGAATGGATACACAAACTAAGACACATCTTACTGCTCAGTAATACAAAGTAATGGACCATTGATATAAGCAACAATTGCCATGGCAATCATTTTTAATAAAAGAAGGCATATTCCAAGAGTTAACATAGTGTATAAGATTCCAAATGTGTGATATTATGGAAAAGGCAAAAGTAGATGGAGATCAGATCGTTGTTTGCCAAGAACTAGGAGTGGGGGGAATGTGTGACTACAAAGAAATGCATGATGAAGATTTCTGTGGTAATGAAACTATTCTGTGTCCTGAGTGTGGTACGGGTTGCACGTGTTAAAACTGATAGAACTGTCCCCAAATAAATAAGTGGAAAAAAGAAAAACCTTTACAGGCTAGCATTGCATGACTCAGACAGAACATGTGTAGCAACTGGATTCACCCCATGAGCCATGAGGTTGTAAATTCTGCTCTTTAGTTTGTAGTGCAAGCATTAAAATACAGCATCTCAGAATAATCTATAGTGTTAGAAGTCAGGATAACAGTTTCTGTAGGACAAGAGGAGTGGGTAGTAACTGATGAGCTATATGAGGGCTTCTAGGGTACTGGCAATGTTCTATTTCTTAATCCGAATGGGTTAGGTTAACCAGCTTTTTGGTTTGCCCAGGACCAAGGGGTTTCCCAGGAAGCAAGATTTTCAGTGCTAAAACCAGGAGAGTCCTGGGAAAACTGGAACACCAGGCCACCCTAGCAGTTATATGAGTGTGTTCACTTTGTTAAAATTTATTCTGTTATATATTTATGATTCATGCACTTTCCTGTATGCATGCTATAAATATCGTGCCTTGAACTGGAAACAGATGAGCTCTGGTTTGCACAGCATACAGTACAACTGTTCTTTTCAACAACCTAGACATCTATTGACTCAGCTTAAGGTTGCGGTTGCATTACCATTTTCCTCAGTTATGTCATACAACTAAACCTTCTGGTAAATTAAATCATTTTTCACATAAACTGCTATTTATTTTTTTACGAAGTTATTTATTTTTAGAGACAGGAAGGGAGGGGAAAAGAGAGGGAGAGAAACATCAACATGCAATTGCCTCTCACACACTCCCTACCAGGGACCTGGCCCACAACCCAGGCATGTGCCCTGACTGGGAATCGAACTGGTGACCATTTAGTTTGCAGGCTAGCGCTCAATCCACTGAGCCGCAGCAGCAGGCCATGAACTGCTATTTAGACATGCTCTCCTTCATTTATACAAATAATTTCTAAACCTAGAGACAGGTTTTTAGATTTTTCCCTATTAATGTTTGACCTGTTTCTGCTCTTATTCTGTTACATTTTACTGAAACATATAATGGCTTTGGGGACTCAGTGTTTTACCCTGGACCCCCATGATCTTTTGCATGCTATGAAAAGGTATGGAAGTGCTCTCCAGCCACCCCACTCTATCTCCCTCACCCACCCTTGACATTATAGAGCACCATCACCATTTCCCCCTAAGTAACACCTCCCAAACACCAGTTCAAACAAATACATGCACCCCTATGTTCATAGCAGCGTTATGTACAATAGCCAAGATGTGGAAACAACCCAAGTGCCCATCAGTAGATGAGCGGATCAGAAAGCTGTGGTACATTTACACAAAGTAATGCTATGTGGATGTAAAAAAGAAAGAACTCTTACTTTTTATGACAGCATGGTTGGGCCTGGAGAACATTATGCTAAGTGAAATAAGCCAGTCAAAGAAAGACAAGTACCATATGATCTCGCTTATACATGGTATCTAATGAATGGAACAGACTAGCAATCAGAAGAGAGGCAGAGGCATGGGTGCATGAAACAGACCGACAGCTGTCAGAGGGGAGAGAGGGGAGGGGAGACTGAATGAAAGAAGGTGAAGGAATCAGCCTAAGAACACGTGTGTATGACCCAAGGACTTGGACAATGATATGGGGATGGCCTGAGGAAGGGGAGAGGAAGCTGAGTGCAAGTGGGCAAAGGGAGAAAAAGCAGGGACAATTGTAATAGCATAAACAATAAAATACAATAAAAAAGAAAGAGACAGAGATTGGAGTGATGCAGCAATGAGGCAGGAATGGCAGGCAACAGCCACCAGAAGCTGGAAAACTCAGGGTACAAACATTGTCCTCTAGAGCTTCTTCAGGGATTATGGTGCTGCCCACACCTTGATTTTGGACTTCTGGCCTCCAGAACAGTGAGAGAGTAAATCCCTGTTGTTTTAAAGCCACCATCCTTATAGTAATTTGTTACAGAAGCCACAGGAACCGAATACAATGCATCATCACGCTTTTCTCTCAGTTAACACATTAGGACTGGACCATGGGAGAGGGCAGATGTGGGTCAGAGGAAGAGGGGAAATAGTGTGATTTCTCAAATAAGCACCAGGTGGCAGTGCTGTGCAAGGGAGCACGTAAAAACCTGTTCCAAAGTTACCTTCTCCCTCTTCCCTCAGAAATCAACTTTCATCATTCCAACCCAAAACTTCTTTCTGGCCCTAAAAACTGCACACCTGGGCCTTGGACGTCCACAGGTTAGATGATAGATGTTAGGTTGACCATGCCAGGGATTGGTAAGCAATGAAAGGAAAAATCTGTCTTTTAGTACTCTACAGTTTTAAGCACTGTCAACATTGTAACCTTCGGAAACAAACAACCTAGGATTCCCTTCAGGAATGGCCTTTAGCAGATGGTGAGGTGGACAAAGCTGCTGGCCTTTATATTTCTACTTGCTTCTCTTCAGTAAGCCCATCCTCTGGCACCCATTGCTCTTTCTGCCCCAGGTCCTCCGATCATGAGGAAGTAGAATTTCATAGCTAACATCTATGGGCCGGCCAGGCATCCTGCTAAACCCGCCTATACCTTATTCCATTCGATCCTCAAAGCAGCCTAGAAAAAGCTATTATAATTATTCTGATTTTACAGAATTAAAAACAGGTTTAGAGAGGTTGGGTAACAGGATTACAGTTCCTAAGTGGTTGAGTCAAACTGCAAACCTTAGTCAGCTGATATTAATTGCCATACTTAGTGCTATCTGGCTTCTACCTTTCAGGGTCAAGGCCCAGTTACAAGGCCAGGAAAGGAACACAGGTGTGCTGCTTCCTTGAGTGGTGGGATCCAAGACACACTCCATCTCCAGGGAGGTGATAGCATTTCAGGAAGGAACGGCTGTGTCCAGTGTCAGCAAAGATGCCACGCGAAGCATAGCCTGGGGGCAGAAGAGCCCTCAGATTCCCGAGATCTGGCTTGGACAGTGGGCATGCAAGTGGTAATTAGTGCGGACCCAAGACTGGAGAAACTGCCCCAAGTTTTTTGTTTTTTGAAGGATGCAAAAGAACAAAAGGTCAGTTTTAGTTTTTTAAAACCCCTGACCGCTTTTCTGCAGAAGCTCTGCACTTTTTTTCTTTATGCAAGAACATGACGGGTTGGTGTGTAAGGGTGAGGAGCCCACATTGATTCGAGCTTGAGTTTTCCACCAGTCTTGCAGAACAGGACCTCAAAATCAGGTATCATTTCGATTTGAAGAAAATTAAGTAATATGATCTTTCTTGCATGGCCCATATGGCAGTTGTAAGTTATGTCCTGCTACAATGTAATATTTACCCCATACGCATCTGGCTGATGACATCATCTGCCACACAAATCGCCTTGCATTATTGTTTACATTTTTAAAAATGTTTATCCATTTCTATGCAGTTCAGGAGACTGGAAAATGTTCGAGTGCACCTTGAAGGATGAATAAGATCAAAATATAGGATATCAGTCATTTGGATGCAGGGAAGACTGAAGTGATATTTACTGTATTTTGCTGTGTCCAATGTGCATTTTTGTGCCCAAATTTTTTAGGGAAAAATAAGGGTGTGCATCATACATGGGCATGATGATTATATACCATGGACATGATAATGGGCATAATAATGTATAATATTCTATTAATGCGCACAAAAGCATAGACGCACATTATACATGGCACAATGCAGTATTAATGTAGGGCTTGGATATGTAGTTTTATTTTATTTTATTTTATTTTATTTTATTTTATTTTTTAGATTTTTATTTATTTATCTTCAGAGGGAAAGGGAAGGAGAGAGGGAGAGAAACATCAATGCATGGCCGCCTCTCGGGGGTCCCCCGCCAGGAACTGGCCTGCAACCCAGGCATGTTCCCTGACTGGGAATCGAACCAAGATCGTCTGGTTCGCAGGCCCGCACTCAATCCACTGAGCTACACCAGCCAGGGCAATTTTATTTTTGAGTCAGTTCTCCAGCTCTCACAGAACTTCCCACAGGAGGATGGTGAGAGGATGGCAGCCAACTGGATAAGCACTCATCAAGTCTGACACAACGCAGTCTCCATGCCCTGGATTGTTTGCTATCAGTTTAACAAAGGTCTTGTCCAAAACATGCTCACCTGTCTTCATTTATGTTACAAAGAGGCCTGGATGGGATCCACTGAAGTAATCATTCGGTTATCCCTGCCACTAAACATTTTGCCCTTCGGGGCCATTTCCTCAACAAACTCTTCCCAAAGCCTTAGGGATCAGGGGAAGACAGAAGGAGGAAGCCAGCAACTAAAGACCAGGTCCTTGCAGAGAGACAATCACGAAAGTGTTGGTGCACTACCACTTGCGCTACAGGCTAACATCCTTTGGGTCCCTATGGTCCCTCTTGCTCCAGGAATCTGTAGCACTTTTCCTGAAGGAAAGTCCTGCGTACAGAAATTTGAAGCACTTTTGCATAATACAACAGCCACAGCCCCTAAGCTGGGTGTTGCTTCTGCCAGGCATCACCTGCTACTGGAACACTGGTTTGTGTCTGGTGTCTGAAGCAGGAAGTCAATAGAGAACACGCCCCTGCTGGAAAATGCTCTATGAAGGCTGTTTTATCACAGCCAGGTGATCATTTCTGCAGCCATCATTGCACTGCTAGTTCGTCAAGGCTGCTTTCCATGAAGTAAGATGACGGGCCCAAACTAGGCCTCTCTTAACTCTTGGGCTCTGACTTAAACAGAGGAAGAAGCTGACCATTGGAATCTCATGCTCCAAAGAAGAATATACCAAAATCTCATTGTCTCTCTCTCTCTCTTTTTGCTTTTATTGAGGTCTGTATGCAGTCTTTCTATTGTTACGGATTCTTAAAAGAAGTACAATTTCTTCTATCTTGATAGGAACTGATTTGGAGAAACTAGGTGGACAATGTTCTCAAGCACCTATGAGGGCTCTCCTGATCACTAGAATGTCAGGTGACATGTCTTCCAAGTCTCCTTAATGAAACAGATATGCTCTCCAGATAACTAATCCCGTAGAGTGCAGACACCATTCCTCAAGCAGCCCCTTCACTCTTCCAACTGCCCAAAAGACATTAACCACACGATCTTGGGTCTGATGGCCATAAGGAGCTCACATCCTTTTCCCTGCAGAACATGAACACTCAGTCACACCCTTAGCCTCTGCACACCTTGGACAACATTGCACTTGAGATCACCAAGACTTCCAGTCACTCAACCACAATTAGCTGTGCATTGTCCTTCTCCACAGATTTGTTGCCCAGAGCATTTCTAATACGAGCCCAGAAGAGTGGCCTCTCATGGACACTGTCTGGCCAGGTGATAAACGTCTGCCTGTTCACAAGTTTCCTGAGTCGGTGGTAGCTGGATAACTTATAGTTTGGGATCTCTTCCAGGAAGATCAGGATGATGACGTCCTGGTGCTCGTAGAACATCTTGATGCTGGCCAGCTGCACTTCGAGGCGGCACCATTCGCTGTGCAGGTAGTGGTTACTGACCACACACAGAGTCTTCCTGCTGGTGTTGATGGCGTTCTGAATGTTCTCAAAGATGTCCATCCCAGGTTCAAAGTCCCGGTGGTGAAGACAGAGCTTAAAGGTGGGCTGGCCATCTTTTTCAAGGGCTGGAACAAGCTCTTCATATACCCACTGCTCATCAGTGGCAGTGAAAGAGACGAAGGCATCATAGAGGAACTCTTTCTCTGTCCTATGCCACTTGGCCAGGTACCAGGCTCGAAATATGTAGAGCCCATACCATAGAGATGAGGTTATTTTGGCACCAAACCAAGAGAAGACCATTGTCATGAGGACCAGACTGAAGGAGCAGAAGAAGTAAACCTTCGCCAGGTCAAAATTGCACAAAGCATCATCGAAATCTACCAACAAACTCTGGGTATTAGGCTGCTGACAAGGGTAGCTCCGGAGGTAAGGGATATGGACGTTTGCCGTGTTTATGGACCAGTTCTTGAGCCACACATTGTCACAGTTGCACCGAAGTTTGTTCCCATAGAGATCAAAGTATCTCAGGGACTTCAAGTTCTCCAGATGACTTTGATTAATGACTTGTAGATTGTTGAATCTTAAAGAGAAGACCTGAAGGCTTTCTAAGCCAGAGAACATGCCGGGAATCAGTGACTCAATGTTGTTGTTTTCCAGGCGCAGCATTTGTAGTCTTTTGAGTTTTTGGAACAAGGAAACATTTAAATAGAGACTCCGGTCTCCAGATTTTGTTCCTGAGATATCCAGCTTCGTGAGATTAGTCAGGCAGTCAAATTGGAGATGGTCCAAGAATACCATGGAATTTTGGCCTAGGAGTAGCTCCTGCAAGGCTTTTAGCCCATGGAAGAAGTTGGTCGGAACAACCTGAATCCCATGCATTTGTCCTTCAAGGTTGAGTTGTTTCAAAGACTTGAGGTTCATAAATGGGGGAAAGCTTAAGGTCCTGGTGGTTTCATATGTAATTTTGTTAAAACTGAGATTCAAAACTTCTAGATTTTCAAGGCCCAAGAAAATATTTTCACTGAAGCTTGACAAGATATTGTATGCCAGGTCAAGTTTAGTAAGGTAAGTAAGGCCAGAAAATGCATTCTTCTCTATACTATTCAGGCGGTTCTGGGAGAGAATCAGAACTTGGAGTTTCTTCAGAAAATGAAAGGTTTTGGATTTTAGGGTTCGAAGATTATTGTATCCGAGGTCTAAAATCTCTAAATTTGGAAACTGAGCAAAGAAATATTTGTCGATTTGCACTATCCAGCATCCAGCCACGTTGAGCTCCTTCAAAGAATACAGCCCGTAGAAGGCCAGAGCACTGAGTTCTGTGATGGGATTTTTAGAGAGGAAAAGAAACTGTAGGGACCTCAGGGGTGAAAATGCAAAATCTGGAAATCTTTGAAACTTGTTGTGACTCAGATCTAGGGTCGTCAAGTTCTGGAGGACACTCCAGGTCTGGTTGGTGACAAAGGAAAGTTGGCACCTGTCCAGTTGCAGCCTTTGGAGGCTGGGTAAGCCATTGAACTCACTGTCATTGAGGTGAACCAGATTAATGTTTTGTTTCAGGTCAAGGGACAAAAGCCTGGTACAGTTGGCAAGATGCTTTATGTCCCCTGCCCTAGTGGTCTTTTTCCTAAAGACCAAGGCCTCTAACATGGGCAAGTTTCTGAGGAAATGACACACACTGCTGACGTTTACTAAATGACTGCCTCTAAACTCCTGGTCGCTAAGGTCTATTTCGCTTAGATTCTGTAGGTGTTTGGCTGGAAGCATCTCCAGTCTCACCGATGTCCCACTCAGATTCAAGCTCCTCAGCTGGGGCAGAGTTTCCAGAGCCACATGCTGGATGTCTGCCAGGCTGTTCTGAGAGACATCCAGAGTGGTCACATTAGGCAGTGACAAAGCAGAGAAATTTAATTCCATTAGCTGGTTCCTCTGCAGGCTCAGCTGGGTCAGGGAGACCAATGACCTGGGGCTGTGGTCCAAGGTGCTGATGTTGTTGCGAGTGAGATCAAGGTATGCCAGGCATGGGAGATGCTGGATGGCTTCGAGAACATTTGAAAAATTGGTAATATGGTTTCTAGACAAGTTTAAGTGTTTCAATTTGAAAAGAGGGACAAAGGCATTTTTGTGAATATTGGTAATTTGATTATGGCTCAGGAGCAAAGTCTCCAAGTTGGACAGGCCCTCAAAGGAGTCATTCACACTGCGAATATTATTTTCTACCAAGTTCAAAAGGGTCAGATTTTCAAGTCCCCAAAAAGCCCTCTTCTCAATCTTCCAAATGGAGTTCCACTCCAGTCGCAAGTCTACCAGAGCGGACAGATTAGTAAAGCCGTAAGGAGGAAGGGTTTGAATTTGGTTTTGTGTCAGGTTGAGGTGAGTAGTGTATCCCGGGATGTCAGAAATGGCCTCTGTCAGGTTGGCGATCTTCTTCCGAATACAGAAAACATGGTGAATGTCCAATTCATACTGTGCACATTTACTGAATCCGTATGTCTCTGCCAAAGACAGCAGAGAAAATCCAATGGCAATGAGGCAGAGCTGCTGAGGAGGCAAGGGGTTCTCCAAGCCCATCTTGTCAGCCCCAGACGTCAGAGTTACTGTTAGAAAGAATACGCCTTCCGTGACTGATGCTCATTTTTGAAGAAATGATCCTTCCATGTGACTCTGCTGCAAAGAAAAGAGAGAGAGTCATTTTGTTTAAATTTCTCTGTCAATATCTCCTCGCTCCTTCAAGAAGATGAAACAAAAATTCTCGCCAAGTTAACTCCCGAAACAAATCCATTTCTTTTTAAAATTTTTAAATTTATTTTTATTTTTAAAAAGATTTTATTTATTTATTTTTAGACAGAGGGGAAGGGAGGGTAGAAAGAGAGGGAGAGAAACATCAATGTGTGGTTGCCTCTCATGTGGCCCTCACTGGGGACCTGGCCTGCAACCCAGATATGTGCCCTGACTGGGAATCGAACCAGCGACTCTTTGGTTCACAGCCCACGCTCAATCCACTGAGCTATACCAGCCAGGGCTGATTGACATATTTCTGAATATTTGAGATTTTAAGAGTCTTTCCATATATTTGGTAGCCATTTGGAGTTTTCCTTCAGTGACCTGCTAGGTATATTCTTTTTCCATTTACCAATGGGGTTTCTGGTATATTAATCCCTTTGTGGTTTGATGATTTAAAGATCTTCCATCACTTAACATTGTCTATGATATTCTTTGTTGACTAGAAATTTGTCATCACGATGTGATAAAAAGCCTTTTTTTCCTTTATGATTTTGCATGTGGCTTCTTTTTTTAAAGATTTTATTTATTTACCTTTAGAGGGGAAGGGAAAGAGAGAGGGAGAGAAATATCAATGTATGGTTGCCTCTCATGCATCCCCTGCTGGGAACTGGCCTGCAATCCAAGCACGTGCTCTGACTGGGAATCGAACCATGATCCTCTGGCTCACAGGCCCGTCCTGAACTCTTTTCTGTTCCTTTGTTTACTAATTATTTCCTACAAGGGTGCCAGGCCATTTTATTACTATGGCTTTAAAGTATATCTTAATATGGGAAAAATGCAGACAACTGTAATTGAACAGCAATAACGCAATTTTTAAAAAAGAATAAATTAACATAAAGGTAACAAAAGAAAATATATCTTAATATCTTATTTTTAAGATTTTATTCATTTATTTTTAGACAGTGGGGAAAGGTGGAAGAAAGAGAGGGAAACATCAGTATGCAGTTGCCTCCCTTGTGCCCCCTAATGGGGACCTGGTCTGCAAACCAGGCATGTGCCCTGACTGGGAATCGAACAGGAGACCTTTTGGATCACAGGCTGGTACTCAATCCACTGAGCCACACCAGCCAGGGTGTATATCTTAATATCTAATAGGATGAATCCTTTGTCTTTGCCCTTCTCTCTCAAGTTGATTTTTAGAGTAATAAGCAATTCATGAAATATCTTTCATAATTTAGATATGGATATATCTCCCAATATCTAAATACAATTCAGTCTACCAGCTTTCCCCTGAAGTCTTGCTGGAATTTGATTTTGCACTGCACTGAATTTGCAAGTTAATGTGAGGTGGATGGTACAATTATCATGTTAAATCACCCCAAGTATGGACATGGTATATCTTCATGTAGTCAAAATATCCCTTGTATTTTAAATAGTTTTTAAATATTCTCTGTACAATTTTGTGTTTTCTAGAAACTTTTTGATTTTATTATTTTAAGGGATATATTTTACCCCTATTTAATTTTCTAGTTAGGTATAGCAAGAGTACCATAAGTTTTGAGTTCTTTGTGTTATCGTTAATCATAAGTAATAGAAAGCTTTCTGAACTGTCTTAATAATTTTTAAAATGGGACTGTATAGTCTTTTAGGTTTATCTGTTAATGATTATATTCTCTACAAGTAATGGAATTTATATATCTTTCTAAAATTCATATTGAATACATTTCCTATCCTTTCTTTATGTTGATCTTACATAATATTGGTCACAACTTCCAATACTATGTTAAATTATAGTGATGATAGAAAATGTTTTTTTTAAGATTTTATTTATTTATCTTTAGAGGGAGAGGAAAGGAGAGAGGGAGAGAAATATCAATGTATGGTTGCCTCTTGTTCAACCCCTGCTGGGAACTGGCCTGCAACCCAGACATGTGCCCTGACTGGGAATCAAACCATGGTTGTTCGGTTCACAGGCCCACACTCTATCCACTGAGGTACACCAGCCAGGGCTGGAAAATGTTTTTTTTGTTAATAGGATGGCATCTATAGATTTTTCCATTGATTATTTTATTTGTTGTCAGCTTCGGTATATAGCAAGTCAGAGAAGTTTCCTCCTACTCCTAATTTGTAAAGAAAGAATATGGTTGAGTTTCACCAGAACACAAACAAGGGAGGGGGAAACAGGGCCATTAACTGAGGGAGAGTGTACAGGGAAAAGGACTTCCTTGTACAAATGATAAATTGGCTCTAATACAGCAGCATGAGCATGGGCATTGCTGTCTCACTACAAAACTCAGCAAGGCCAATATTCTTTTTTTAAATATATTTTATTGATTATGCCATTAGAGTTGTCCTATTCCCCCCTTCATTCCCCTCCACCCTGCACACCCCTCCCTCATCATTCCCCGCCTTTAGTTTATGTCCATGTGTCACAAGTTCTTTAGATTCTGTATTTCCCATAGTATTCTTGCCCTCCCCTGTCTATTTTCTACCTACCATCTATGCTAATTATTCTCTGTACCTTCTCCCCCTTCTCCTCCTCTCAATCCCCTGTTGCTAACCCTCCATGTGATCTCTATTTCTATGGTTCGGCTCCCGATCTAGCTGTCCTCTTAGTTTGCTTTTGTTTTAGGTGTGGTTGTTAATAACTGTGTGTTTGCTGTCCTTTCACTGTTAATATTTTTCATCTTCTTNGACTTGGTGATGATGAACTCCTTGAATTTGATTTTATCTGAGAAGCACTTTATCTGCCCTTCCATTCTAAATGAAAGCTTTGCTAGATAAAGCAATCTTGGATGTAGGTCTTTGGATTTCATGACTTGGAATACTTCTTTCCAGCCCCTTCTTGCCTGTAAGGTCTCTTTTGAGAAATCCCCTGACAGTCTGATGGGAACTCCTTTGTAGGTGACTGTCGCCTTATCTCTTGCTGCTTCTAGGATTCTCTCCTTCATTTGAATCTTGGCTAATGTAATTATGATGTGCCTTGGTGTGTTCCTTCTTGGGTCCAACTTCTTTGGGACTCTGAGCTTCCTGGATTTCCGTGAAGTCTATTGCTTTTGCCAGATTGGGGAAGTTCTCCTTTATTATTTTTTCAAATAAGTGTTCCACTCGTGGCTGTTCCTCTTCCCCTTCTGGTACCCCTATAATTCGGATGTTGTACCGTTTAACGATGTCTTTGAGGTTCCTAAGCCTCTCCTCATTTTTTTTTTTGAATTCTTGTTTCTTCATTTTTTTCTGTTTGGTTGTTTCTCTCTTCCTTCTGGTCCACTCCATTGATTTGAGTCCCAGTTTCCTTTCCATCACTATTGGTTTCCTGTGCATTTCCCTTCATTTCAATTAGTTTAGCCTTCATTTGTTCCTCTAATTTGTGACTAAAATCAACCAGTTCTGTGAGCATCCTGATCACCAGTGTTTTGAACTGTGCATCTGATAGGTTGCCTATCTCTTGGTTGCTTAGAATTATTGGGTCTGGGGCTTTGGGCTGTTCTTCACAAACCGTAATGTTTCGGTCTGTTTGCACCTGTTATGCGTCTGAGGCGCGGAGGCTTAGTTCTTCACGAGGGTGGGGCGACCCAAGTCGCTGGGTTATGACGCTGTATGTGGGGGCGAGGTCAGAGAGGGGCAGTGGCGTTTGTTTCCCTCTCTCTCTGATTTCTGTCCCTTCTGCGGCTTCCCACAAGCAAATTGGGCCCTTTTGGTGCTGCTTCCCAGGTGTGTGGGACTGTGTACCCTCCAGTACCCTGTGGGTCTCTCCAACGAACTCTCCTGGCCCCTTGACCCCGAAAGTCTTTCCAGTTGATGCTTTCAGGCTCTAATTCCTGTCACTGGGGCCCTAGCCTGAGCGGTCTGTGTCACTGTTTGCTCCTTTGCTTGGTTTATCTGCGCGCGAATGTGTCACTGCAGTCAGCCAGCTGCCCTGCACCCTCACTGGGTCCGCCCGTCACCACCCCTTGTCTGGGATCGCCAACCGCCTCTGCCTCCACTCCTGGGTCGGTCGGACCCAACTGTCTTTCCTGCTTGACCCGGCTCCGCCACTGACTCCGCCCCTCCCACTGTTCTGGCTGAATGGTTCGTTGTTGTCGGACTTCTGTACAGTTCAATTTTCTGTGTTTTGGTTGCATTTTTGTTACTAAAACTTTGTTGTCTTTAAACTTGGTTGTGCAAGGAGGCACAGTGTTTTCACCTATGCCTCCATCTTGGCCGGAAGCTATTGTTTTCTTATCTAATTGCTGTGGCTTTTAGCACTATGTTAAAGAAGAGTGGTGAAAGTGGACATCCACGTTTTGTTTCTGTTGATGTTAAAGGAAATGCTTTTAATTTTTTCTTGTTGAGTATGATGTTACGTGTTTGTTTTCACATATCACCTTTATTATGTTGAGGTATTTCTCTCTATTCGTATGGTGCTGAAAGTTTTTATCATAAATGGGGGCTGTTTTTGTCAAATGCTTTTTCTGGATCTGTTCATACAATTTTTATCTTTTATTTTGTTTATGTGGTATATATCACATTAATTAATTTGTGGATATTGAACCAAACTTGCATTCCAGGAATAAATCACACTTGATCATGGTGTATGATGGTTTTAATGTATTGTTGGATCTGCTTTGCTACCATTTTATTGAGATGTTTTGCATCTATGTTCATCAGGGATATTGGCCTATACTTTTCCATTATTGGGATATCTTTGTTGGTTTTGGAATTAGGTTAATGCTGGCCTTGTGAAATGAGCTTGGGAGCCTTTTCTCCTCTTCAATTTTACGGAATAGTTGGAGAGTAGGTGTTAAATCATCTTTGATTAAATGATAAAATTCACCTGTGAAGCCATCTGGTCCAGGACTTAAGTTTGTCAGGAGTTTTTTCAGTGCTCATTTGATTTTGTTAGTAGTTATCTATTTGTTCATATTTTCTGTTTCTTCTTGATTCAGTCTTGGAAGATTATATGATTCTAGGAATTCATACATTTCTTCCAGATTGGCCAATTTGTTTGCATATAATTATTTATAGTATATTCTTACAATGTACTATATTTCTTTGGTGTCGGTTGTTATTTCTCCTCTTTCATTTCTGATTTTATTTATTTGGATCCTCTTTCTATTGATGAGTCTGGCTAAAGCTTTAGCAATCTTATTTATCTTTTCGAAGAATCATCTCTTGTTTCATTGATCTTTTGTATTATTTTTTGTCTCTTTTTTCATTTATTTCAGCTCTGATGTGTATTCCTTGCATCTACTCACTTAGGGCTTTGCTTTTGTTCCTTCTGTTTCTTGTAAGTGTAAGGTTAGGTTGTTTATTTGAAATTTCTTTTTTTCTTGAGGCAGGCCTATATTTCTATGAACTTCTCTCAGAATTGCTTTGCCTGTGCCCCATAAAATAGGGTATTGTGTTTTCATCTTCATTTGTCTCAAAGTGATTGTTGATTTCTTCCTTGATCCTGTTGTTAAGCCATTCAATATTTAGTTGCATCTTGTTTACCCTCCAAGTGTATATGTGGTGTTTTTTCAGTTTTCTTCACATAGTTGATTTCTAATCTCAAACCACACAATCAGAGATGCTTGTTAGTATTTCAGTCTCCTGAAATTTATTGAGACTTATTTTGTGGCCTAACATATGGTGTGTCCTGGGAAGTATTCCATGTGCACTTGAAAAGAATGTGTATTTTGCTGCTTTAGGATGAAATTCTCTGAAAACCTCAATGAACTCAATTTGGTCTTATGTGTCTTATAAGGTAGCTGTTTTCCCCATTGTTTTCTGTCTGGATGCTTTATCCATTGATGTCAATGGGATGTTGAAGTCCAGTACTATGACTGTATTAGTCAGTCTCTCCTTTTATAGGTGTTAATATTTGTTTTATATATTTAGGTGCTTATGTATTAGATGTGTAAATGTTTACCAGGGTTATATTCTTTTGTTGGATTGATCCCTTTAACATTATATAATATCCTTCTTTGTCTCTTATTATAACCTTTGCTTCAAAGTCTGTTTTGTTTGATATAAATATTACTCCCCAGCTTTTTAAAATTTTCATTTGCATGAGACATCTTTTATCATCCCTTCACTTTCAGTCTGTTTGTGTCTTTCATTCTGAGGTGCGTCTCTGTAGAGAGCATATATTTGTGTTTGGTTTTCTTATCCATTCTGTCTTTTGATTAAAGCCTTTAAATCAATAACATTTAAAGGGATTATTGATAGGTACATATTTATTGCCATTTTTTTCTTTATAATTGTATTCCTGGCTTTTCTTTCTTCTTAAAGAAGTCCCTGTAAAATTTAATACTTGTTTGTTTCTAATGAACTTCTTTAGTTTTTTCTTGTTTCGGAACCTTTTTATTTCTCCTTTAATTATTTAAATTGTTTTTTATTTTCAATTATAGTTGACATACATTATTATATCAGTTTCAGGTGTACACCCCAGTGATTAGACATTACATAACTTAATAAGTAAGTGATCATCTTGATAAATCTCACATCTGACACCATGTGTAGTTATTAAACTATTATTGACTATATCCCTATGCCATACTTGACAATCCATGACTATTCTGTAACAACAAATTTGGATTTCTTAATCCCTTCACCTTTTTCACCCATTCCCTCAAATCTCCTCCCATCTGGCAATCATCAAAATGTTCTCTGTGTCTGTGATTCAGTTCCTTCTGTGCTTGTTCATTTATTTTGTTTTATTGGATCCTTTTGTTGATAGATGCATATTTATTGCCATTTTACTGTTCATATTTTTATGTTCTATTTCTCCTTAAAGAAAACCCTTTAACATTTTATATAAAATTAGTTTGGTGTTGCTAAACTCCTTTAGGTTTTTGTTGTCTTGGAAGCTCTTTATCTGCCCATCAATTTTAAATGATAGCTTTGCTGGGAAGAATAATCTTGGCTGTAGGTCCCTGGTTTTCATCACTTGGAATATTTCTTGCCAATCCCTTCTGACCTGTAAAGTTTCTTGTGAGAAATCAACTGACAATTTTATGGGAGCTCCCTTGTAGGTAATTACTTGCTTTTCTCATGCTGCTTTTAGGATTCTCTCTTTGTCTTTAACCTTTGGCGTTTTAATTGTGATGTGTCTTCGTGTGGGCTTCTTTGAATTTATTTTGTATGGTGTTCCCTGTGTTTCTTGGACTTATATATCTATTTCATTCTCCAGTTCAGGGAAATCTTTAGTAATTATTCTTTCAAATAGGTTTTCAATCTCTTGCTCTCTTTTTTTCTTCTGATACCTTAGTTGATGTGAATGTTGTTACACTTGATGTTGTCCCATCTGTCCCTTAAACCTCCTCATTAACTTTTTTTTGTTTGTTTTTACTGTTTCCAATGGGACGCTTTCTGCTACCTTGTTTACACATTGCTGGTTCATTCTTCTGCTTCATCTGATCTGTTGATTCCATGTAATATATTCTTCCTTTCTGACTTTATTTTTTATGGTTTTAATCTCTTTGTATAAGTTCTCATTGAGTTCGTCTGTTTGTTTGCTAAGTTCATTGATCATTGTTATAAAGCAGTGTTTTGAACTCCGTATCTGGTAGATTGCTTGCCTCCTTTTTGTTTAGTTTTTTGTTTCTGTCCTCTTACCCTGTTCTTTCCTTTGGGCCACCTTTTTTGTCCCATCATTTTGGCTGACTCCCTGTGATTCTTTCTATGTGTTAGGTAGATCTGGTACGTCTCTGAGGCTTGGTATGGTGGCCTTATATAGTAGGTGTTTTATAAGGCCCAGTCTTGCTGTCTCTCTTGCCACCTGAGCTGGATGCTCCGAAGATATTCCTTGTGTGGATTGTGTGTGCCGTTGTTATTGAGCCTTGATTGCTGTTGGCACATCATGTACCTGGGCTTGTTCTTCATGCTGACTGGCTGTGAAAAGCATCTGTGACTACAGTGAACAAGCTGTTGTATTGGGGCTCACTGCAGGGAGGGTAAGTAACTTTATCTGTGCTCTGGTGCTTGCTGAGTTCACCATTTGGGTGTCATTTATGCAGCTAATTATGCGATGCTCTGGTGTTGTCTAAAGTTAGCCATCAAGTGTGTTAGTTCTGGTGCCTGTTGGGTTGGGCCCTGGATGCAAGCCAGGTTTATCTGCTGCCTGTGCCTGGCCTGGGGCCACCTGGTAGGAGCTACAAAATAATCTGTGGTTGTTGGCTGCCTGTGCTGTGTTGGATATGCCTAGAAGAGGCTTTGCTGCAAACTTAATAGAGTTTTGATATTTTACGAAAGTCTAGCATAGCTGGAGGTGGGCTGCTTGTGTGAACAGCTGCTGAAAGAGGTTCTGGAAGGTGTGCTAGCTGGGTGTGACCTGGTTTCAGGGAATCTTGGGGTGTGGTGACTAGAGTTAAGTTAATGGAGACTCAGATCTGGCACTTGCCCACACCTGCAGGGTGTGAGCGGGGAAGGCTTCAGAGGAACAATGGTGACTGCCCATACTTCTCTCCAGGGCAAGCTGCCACTGCAGTCATCTCTGAAGCCAAAAAATTGAGTTCCTTTTTTTATTTTTATTTATTTATCTTTAGAGGGGAAGGGAAAGAGAGAGGGAGAGAAATATAAATGTATGGTTGCCTCTTGTGCATTCCCTGCTGGGAACTGGCCTGCAACCCAGGCATGTGCCCTGACTGGGAATCGAACCGCGATTGTCTGGTTCACAGGCCTGTACTCAATCCACTGAGCTACACCAGCCAGAGCAATTGAGTTCCTTTTTTAATGTCCCTGGTGCGTTTCTACCTGCCATCCCTTCATTGGAGCTTAGGGCAAGTGTTTGTGGCTCTCTGTGTGGTGCTTCAAGAGGACACATGGGTCTACAGCAGCTGTCTGTCTCATTCAGATGGAATTCTCCCTGATTTTCACACCCAGATGTTGTGGAGACTCTTCTTACTGGCATGGGTGCTCTGGGCTGCGGTGTCTAGTGTGGAGCGGGCACCTTTTGCATCCCAGGGATTACCTCCACAGCCAGTTTATCCAGCCAGTTTTGCCTCTCTGCCCCTTCTATCAGTCTGGACATGACTCCTTCTTCATATCCTTAGTTATAGGAGTTCTGTTCAAAAAGTCTGTTGGTGGTTTTCAACGTGGCTGTTCTATAATTTAGTTGTAATATTGATGTGGTTGTGGAAGGGGATAAGCACACCATTTTTCCTATTCTACCACCTTGATCAGAACTGTAAATACATTTTTCTATTATTACTATGCATTAGTTTTGTTAGTTAGATTTTATGTTCTGACAGTGTTTCATTATCTTAAAGGCTGTATTACCAAAAAAGTTATATCAAGTAACTCTACCACTGTGAAAAAGTGGGAAATGCCAATTTTACTATATACCTGTAGTACTATAATTATATTTGCTTCATCTTTTATGGGTAAGAATGGTTCTTTTTGTTTAATTTATATTTATCTGACCACTGATAAGGTTGAATATTTTTCCATATGCTTGCTAGTGCGTATCTGATTATGTAAATTGTTTTCAGCAAATATTTGCTTTAACCACTAATTAATTCAGTTTATTTTTTGAGTACCTAGTACTACTTCTGCTGCTGCTACTACTACTATTACTACTACCGTGATGACTACTAGTGCTGTGCTGAAGTAAGGTTCAAGAGGTGTTATAGGAAATCGTGTTAGAGAGAGGGTCTAACACATACACGTGCCATAGTAGAGCCAGATATGGTTCGCTCTGGACTTGTGAGTGATAATATTAATAAGTACTCCGTAATCTAGTTACTGTGTGAAAGACACTTTCTAAGTGTTTTTTCTTCTTGTATTCATTTAATAAACAGCAATCCTATGCAATAGGTGCTTTGGTTATCCCTCATTTTTAAAGATAAAAACAGGGAGACACAAGGACTTTAATTATTTCCTTAAGTAATTCCTTAAGAGAAAATGCCAATAAATGATGAAATTGGGATTAAACTCAGGGAGTCTGATTCTAAAGTGTTTATTTTTGATTACTAATCTATACCACTGTATCATAGTTTTTTATGTTGGATTTGCATTAGTAGTAGTACAGAATGTTCATTTTTATTATCATGAAAAAGTATCTTGAAATGCTTATTAAAGTATTTGTATACTCTTTTCAGTTATGATTAGCATATTTACTTTAATAATTATCCTGCTAACTGAACAGTTAATGCAAATGTGACTTCAGTCCCTTATCTTGTTATCTAACCATCTGTGTCAAATTCTTTTTTTCTTAGCTGTGTATGCCTTTTTATCCACTTGAAAGAAATAAACTTAAATAAAGAAATTGCCTTTCATAGCCATTACTGAATTTTTAGCAAGGAAATTTTAGGATGTCGATGTATAGGTGAAGATGTAGGTATGTAATAAACATGTCAAAAAGCACATTTTGAACTAATGAACTAATTCTTTAAGTAAAAAGAGTTTGCTGAAATATATACATCTCAGTTTTGCCAATTTTTTTATGTTAAGACTCTAGAGTGTTAAATAGTATTATGTTGAAAATTAAAGAATCAGAATAAAATTATGTCTGAGATTATGTCATAAGCATTTAAACCTTTCATAATTTTGTACCATTCTAAGCATTGGGTAAAATTTCACCTCACTGTGCAAAAGGCAATGTGTCTGAACAGTGTTTAACTTATAAAGTTGTATTCCTTTCTTACACACACACACGCACACACACACAATTGATATAAAATTGGAACATGTGCCGGTATTTGTTGGTAGTCTATAGAATAGTTTTGGCACATAACAGACATTCAGTAAATATATTTTCAGTGAGTGAATAATTGTATTATATGTCTCTGTTTTATATCTGATCAGTATCAATTTGTTAGTAAGAAGGGTGAAAACCTGGATGTTTACAGATTTAATTGAAACCAAACTTTATGGACATAATGCAACTGAACATATTTCGACAGTTTTAAAGAATTCTAATCAAGGAAACATTAAATTCACATGTAAATGATGATAGTTTTTAAAGTATTCTTGTTTTTCAGTATCTGTTAGAAGGAAGTGTGTGGTGAATTTATTTGCAATACAATGAATTACCATTTGATTAAAAATTGTTTTGCTATGCAAATAGAATATATATGACGAGCTTTCAAATGGTAAGCAAGGAAGAAAAGGATGCATCAAATCTCTTTTTCTTATTAAATTTTCAGGTGAAGGGAAGTGGCTCAGAAACATTGACTATTACCGTTTAGATGGTTCTACTACTGCACAGTCAAGGAAAAAATGGGCTGAAGAATTTAATGATGAGACCAATGTGAGGTAGGAAACCTTTTCCCTTTTGTAGAGCTATTAAAAATAATTTTAAATCTACATACAGTAATCATTACTCTTTTTAGTGTATGCTTATACACTTTTTGACAATTATAAGATACACTCAAGATATAAAATGATTTCATCACCCCTTGAGAAAATTCTCTCATGGAATCATGCAGTTTGTAACGTTTTGAGTCTCACTGCGTTCACAAAGCAGAATACATTTGAGATTCATCCGTACTGCTATCTATGTCAGTAGTTTGTTCCTTTTTATTGTTGAGTAATATTCCATTCTATAGATGTATTACAATTTATTTGTACTTGATAGACATTTAAGTTGTTTCTAGGTTTTGGAATTAAAGTTGCTCTAAGCATTCATGTGTAAATGTTTGTGTGATCCATAGATATTTACCTAAGTGAAATGAAAATCCTGGAGTGCAATTCCTGGGTTGTATGGTACATTTATGTTTAGCTCTGTAAGAAACTGGCAATTTTTGAAGTGCTTGTACAATTTTTTCATTTTCACCAGCAGTGTGTATTCCAGTTGCTCTTCATCCTTGGTTAGCACTTGGTATTACTGTGTTTTTTAAAAATTATTTTGTCCATTCTAATGGGTACACAATCACATGCTATTTCATGTGATTTTAATTTGTATTTCCGTGATGACAATTAATGTAGGGTATCTTTTCATGTGCTTATTTGCCATTTCTATGATCTTTGGTGACAAATTTGTTAACAGGGTTTGATGTTAACAAAGTATTCCTGATCTCTTATATTTATTTTAGAAGTTTGAGTCATATATAGTTGACTCTTGAGCAGTCTGATAGTTAGGGGCACCAACAGTTGAAAATGCACCTATAAGTTTTGAATTCCCCCCAAATTAACTGCTAATAGGCTACTGTTGACTGGAAGCCTTAGTGATAACACAAGAAGTCAATTAACACATATTTTTGTATGTAAATGTACTGTATTTTTACAATGAAGTAAGCTAGAGAAAAAATGTTACTAAGAAAATCATAAGGATCATATGGTATTTGTCTTTCACCGCCTGGCTTATTTCACTTAGCATAATGCTCTCTAGTTCCATTCATGCTGGTGTGAAGGTTAGGAACTCCTTTCACTCTGCTGTGTAGTATTCCATTGTGTAAATGTACCATGTTTTTTTTTAATTCATACATTTAGTGTAAAGTTATAAAAGTATATGTTTAAATGACTATTTAAAGAATAGTACAGCCCTGGCTGGTGTGGCTCAGTTGGTTGGGTGTTGTCCCACAAAGCAAAAGGTCACCAGTTTGATTCCTGGTCAGGGTACATGCCTGGGTTGCAGGTTTGGTCTCTGGTCAGGTGCATACTAGAGGCAACCAATAGATGTTATGTTTCTCTCTCACATCAGTGTTTCTCTCCCTCCCTTCTCTTCTCTCTCTAAAAAAAAGAATAGGTACACTATTATATTCTGTTTACTGTGTTTTTAAAAATTATTATTTGTGTGAAGGAGTAATTTTATTAACTGAGTAACCATAATTTAATTTGTCAAACTGAAACTAAACCATCGACTTTCTCAGTTTCCCAAATTTGTAAGTACCACAATAGCATATGATTTCTGTCATAACATTTCATATTTTATTAGCAGTAAGGAACGACATTGAAATGTGGATCCTGAGCTGTCAGCTTGGGTTACTCGCTAGCAAATTAACCCCCACCCCTCACAAATAATAAGCCAAAAAGTGTCTCTAATTCAAATTCATTTTATATACATACATATCATGTCTTCGATGGGTTACTCTTGAGTATCTAAACCTGACTGGATTATATTCACAAATGTTATAGATTAAGACTGCTGTCTGTGTTCTATTTTTTCACAACTCAATAATTTTCAGAAAATAAAACATAAATACAATATTTGTTTATGGCACTCCAGTTGAAAAATACATTAAGGTAAAACTTAGAGATAATGACCATTTCTAATATTGTCTTATGTGCCCAGAAGATAGTTTTCAACAGTCTAAGGGTGCTTATTTAGCTTGATACTGAATTTTAATACTGATAATGATATTGCATAGGGTTTTTAACTGTTTATTTATAAATAATTATAGATTCACTAGGACTTACAAAGATAGTATAGAGAGGGCCTGTGAATCCATCACCTAATATTTTTGAGAACAAATGTCTTACATACTTGAATATATCAGTGTATATACATATTTATCACATATGTAAAGATTCCTATAACCACCACTGCAGTCAAGGTACAGAAATATTCCATCACTGCAGAGATTGTTCTCTTATAGTCACACCCATTCTTATCACCAACCTGGCCATTATCCCATCCTCCTGGCAATAACTAATTTGTTCACCATCTTTATAATTTTGTCAAATTGAAAGTGTTGTATAAATTATATTATCCTATGTGTGATTTTTGGAGATTGGTGTTTTTCACTCAGCATAATGCCCTTTAGTTCCATTCAGGTTGCATATATCAATAGTCTGTTCCTTTTTATTACAGAGTCGTATTCCATGGTAGGGATATACCAGTTTATTTAATACAAATTGTACATCTATTGCATGGCATTTTAGTTGTTTACAGGTCTGGCTAGTACTGATAAACCTGTTATGAACATTATGTACTAATTTTGTGTGGACCTAAGGTTTCATTTCTCTAGGATAAATGCCCAGGAATGCAATTGATAGGTTACGTAGTAAGCGACTATTTAGTTTTTTAAAGAAACTGCCAAACAGATTTCAGAGTGGCTGTACCATTTTTTATTCACACCAGGAAAGTTTGAGAGATCAAGTTTCTGCATCCTCACCAGCATTTCATGTTATCACTGATTTTCATTTTAGATGTTCTGATAGGTATGTAGTAAGTAGTATATCATCATGGTTGTATTTGGCATTTCTCTTATGGTTGGTTATATTGAACTGTCTTCTGATGTGTATTTGCCACATGTGTATTATCCTCTTTGGTGAAATGTTTCTTCATGTCTTTGTTCATTTTCCAATTGGATTGCTTGCTCTTTTTCTTTTGAAAAATCCTCACCCTAAGATGTCTGTTGATTTTAGAGAAAGAGGAAGGGACAGAGAGAGAAACACTTATTGGTTGTCTCTCATACATACCCTGACCGGGCCTTGAACCCACAACCTTTACAGGACTATGTTCCAACCAACTGAACCACCCAGCCAGGGTAGATTGCCTGCTTTTTTTATTGTTGAGTTTTAAAAATTCTTTATATTATTTATTTATATATATATTTTTTATTGATTATGCTATTATAGTTGTGAAAAACAAACCAATTTCCCCCTTTGCCCCGCTTCACCTGGTACCCCCATTCTCTGCAGCAGTACCCTCCCATAGTTCATGTCCATGAGTTGTGCATGTAAGTTCTTTGGTTTCTCCATTGCCTGTACTGTTCCTAATATCCCCCTGTCTATTCTGTACCTGCCATTTATGCTCCTAAATCCCTGTACCTTTTCCCCATTCTTCCCCCCTCAGCTGATAACCCTTCAACTGAAACAAAAAGGTCACTTTGGGTGAGATCCAGTGAATAGAGAGGGTGGAGCATGGGGGTCAAGGCATTTTTGGTCAAAAACTGCTGAGAACTCAACACTCGTAAATCACCCATCATGAAATGGGCAAACACATTGAAAAGGCCTTCCAAAAAATTTCCTGAAGCCGAACACAATCTCTCATGACAATGCCAGCTGATACACTGATACAGATGGATTCCTAGAGTACTACCTAGTGGGGAAAGTCTATACCACAAGGGGACCATCCTCCAGAAGATAATTCTGGATTTTTTTGGTTCTCCCTCGTATGCTCTGTTTTCTGATTCTCTCCCAAGGTCTTTAACGTAGCAAACATTTTTAATTTTGATGAAGTCTAGTTTATCCATATTTTTGTTTTTATTTTTTATGTCAAGTCTAAGAACTCTTACCAAAGCCCTAGATCCTAATTTAAAGATTTTCTTCTAAACATTTTATAGTTTTACATATTTTACAGATTTCATTTATTTAGTTTTAGACAGAGGAGAAGGGAGGGAGAAAGAGTAATGGAACATCAATGTGTAAGAGAAACATCAATCAGCTGCCTCTCACACGCCCCCATATGGGGACCTGGCTTGCAACCCAGGCTTGTGCCCTGACTGGGAATTGAACTGTTGACCATTTTCCTTCATAGTCCTGTGCTCAACTCACTGAGCCACACCAGCCAGGGCCTCTTACCTATATCTTTAAAAATCTTGCAAGGATCACAACAGCAGTGCTATAGTTTTACATTTTACATTTAATTGTGAGCTGCATTTTGAATTAATTTTTGCATAAGATGTGAGACTTTAGCTGGAGTTTATTTTTCTCTTCTTTTTTCTTTTGACTGTTAATGTCCACTTGGTCTAACATCATTTGTTGAAAAAGCTGTCTCCAACCAATTGACTGTACTTGCTCTTCTATTCCCCATGACCCTTCCTTTGCCAGTACCACAGTCTTAATTATTGTAGCTATATAGTAAGTCTTAGTAATAGGTCAAGTGATATCCCCTACTTTATTCTAACTTTCCCAAATTCTTTTAGCTAGTCTAATTTTAATCTTTGCCTTTATATATAAATTTTGGAATACTCTTATCTATACCTTTTTTTTAAGGGGAGGAAGCATGCATTTATTTTTAGAGAGAGGGGAAGGGAAGGAGAAAGTGGGAGAGAAACATCAGTGTGTGGTTGCCTCTCATGTGTCCCCTACTGGGGACCTGGTGTACAACCCAGGCATATGCCCTGACTGGGAATCGAACCAGCGACCCTTTACTTTACAGGCCCACACTCAATCAACTGAGCTACACCAGCCAGAGCCTCTTACCTGTATCTTTAAAGATCTTGCAAGGATCTAAACAACAGTGCATTAAACCTGTTACCATGGGCCTCCGAACCAGAGGATCGCAGTTCAGTTCCCAGTCAGGGCACATACCTGGGTTGCAGGCCAGTTCCTGGCAGGGGACACACAATGTATTGTGTGTCCCCGGCAGAGGCAACCATACACTGATATTTCTGTCCCTCTCTCCTTCCCTTCCCCTCTAACAATAAATAAATAAAATTTTTTAAAAACCTGTTACCAATTAGGGAAGAATTAATATCTTCGCTCTGATGAGTCTTCCGTGAACATAGTATCTCTCTATGTAGATCTTTGATTTCTTTGGTCAATGTTGTGTAGTTTTTAAGCCCTGTATATATTTTGTTAGATTTATACCTAGATATTTCATTTTTTAAGTATTTGTAAATGATATGGTATTTTTTAATCCTCACCTGAGGATATATTTATTGATTTGAGAGAAACTTTGTTCCTTTAATCCCTTTGTCTCCCTCAGTTATAACTATCTACATATTTAATATCTAATATAATCTAACATTTATTAGATTTGATTTATTAATCATAATATATTTATTAGGTATGGCTTATACATCATGTAATATATTTATCTACATAAATATATTGACACATCAGAGAGTGTAATAATTTTTCTTAACCATCAAGCTTAATTTTGAAAACATAAAGAAAAATATTTTACCCACTCATATGTTTTATTCTTTTCATTGTTGTTTCTTCCTTCCTAATGTTTCAGCATTCCTTTGATCATTTCCTTTCTTTTTTGAGAACATTTTTAGTCATTTTTTCAGGGCAGAGCTACTGGCAACAGTCTCTGAGTATCTTCATCTGAGAATTCCCTGATGACTGCTTTGTTTTGAAGGGTGTTTTAGCTGGATATAGAATTTTGGTGTGGCCGCTCTTTTTCTAGCCCTTGAAACATATTGTACTACTTTCTTCTGGCCTCCATGACTTCTTATGAAAAACCTGCTGTTTTTATGAGTTTAGCTTTTTTAGATTCCACATGTAAGTGACTTGTCTCAGGATAATATACTCAAGGTTCATATGCAGAATTTTCCTCTTTCTCAGCTTAATATGTATATATATAGTGTGTATACACCATATCTTCTCTTTCCATTCATATATTGATGGGCACTTGGGTTATTTCCCTGTTATGGCCATTGTGAATGATATTGCAATAGACATGGGAGTGCATACATCCCACTGACACCCATTTTTTATTTCTCTTGTGTATAAACCCAGAAGTGGAATTGCTGGATTACATAGTAGGTCTAGTTTTAATTTTTTTGAGAAATCTCTATATTGTTTTCCATAGTGTGTGAACCAGTTAGTGAATATAGGTAACAAACAGTATTTAATTATCATAATCAAACATGCTCAGAGACTAGAACTTAATTATTCTAACCACTAAAAAATGATAATTATGGAATGCGATCAAGGTGCTAATTGTTGTTACAGTGGCAATCCTATTGTAACATGTAAATGTTGAATTGACCTGTGGTACACCTCAGTTTTACACAATGTTATATATATTTCAAATATATTTTAAAATTTTCTATTCTTTTTCCTCCAAAATTCTAATATTCTAATTCTTTTTCTCAAAAAATTAAGAATAGAGTTACCATGTGAACTAGCAACCTCTCTTCTTTGTTATCTACCCCCCAATTTTGAAGACATTTGGGAAGATATATGGACCCATATGTTCATTGCAGCATTCATTATTCATGGTGGCCAAGACTTGTGAACAGTTGATGTATCCTTCATTAATTGACTGGATAAAGAATATGTATGTGTACACAGTAGGAATCATATATCAATAGATGAAAAAAAGTATGTGAAAAATTCCATCACTTGTTTCTGATAAAAACTCTCAGCAAAGTGGGAACATACTTCAACATAATAAAGGCCATATATAACATACCCACAGCTAACATCATTCTAAATGGGGAAAAGCTAAAAGCGTTTTCTTTAAGGTCAGGAAAAGGATTGGGTTGTCTACTTTTACTTAGTGCAATGTATTGGAAATCCTAGCCACAGTCAGACAAAAAGAAGAAATAAATGACATCCAAATTGGAAAGGGAAAAGTAAAACTCATTATTTGCAGATGACATGATACTGTATATAGAGAACCCTACAGATCCCACCAAAAAATGACTAGAACTGATGAATTAATTTAGTAAAATAGCAGGATACAAAAATTAATATTCAGGTATCTATTGTATTTTTGTACCAATAATGAACTACAAGATCGAAAAATTAAGAAATCAGTACCATTTACAATCGCAGCAAAAACTAAAATAAAATACCAAGGAATATATTTAACCAATAAGATAAAAGAGCAGTATTTGGAAAATTACAAGACGATAAAGTAAGAAATCCAAGAAGATACAAATAAATAAAAGCATGTTAAAATGTCCATAGTATCACCCTTACAGGTGTGGCTCAGTTGATTGGGTATTGTCTTGCAAAGCAAAAGGTCACTTGTTCAACTCCTGGCCAGGGCACTTCCTTGGGTGGTGAGTTTGGTTCCTGGTTGGGGAGCATATAGAAGGCAGCTGATCAATGTTTCCTTCTCGCATCAGTGTTTCTCTCCCTCTTTTTCTCTCTCCCTTCCCCTCTCTCTAAAAGTAAATAAATTATTTTTTAAAATGTCTGTATTACCCAAAACTGTCTATAGTTTAAATGAAATCCCTATAAAAATGAACAATAGCATTTTTCACAGAAGTTAGAGCAAATAATTTTAACATTTACTTGGAGCCACAAAACACCCTGAATAGCCATAGCAATCTTAGAAAAGAACAAAGTTGGAGAAATCATACTACCTGATATCAAACTATACTACAAGGCTGTAGCAATAAAAACAATATGGTACTGGCATAAAAACCCATATAGATCAATGGAACGGAATAGAGAGCCCCAAGTTAAACCCATGCCTTTGTGGTCAGTTAATATATGACAAGGGAGGTAAGAGCATACAATGGAGTAAAGACAGTCTATTCAATAAATAGTGTTGGGAAAATTGAACAGATACATTAGAATATGAAACGACCACCTTACACTATATACATGAATAAACTCAAAATAGATTAAAGACTTAAATAAAACTCCTAGATGAGAACATAGTAAAATCTCTGAGCAGTATTTTTTTTCTGGTATGTTTTCTCGAGTAAGGGAAACAAAAGAAAAACAAATGGGGCTACATAAATTTGAAAGTGTTTTGCACAACAAAGAAAACCATCAACAAAACAAAAAGCCTGCAGAATGGGAGAATATATTCAGCAATGATATACCCAATGTGAGGTTAATATTCAAAATTTTTAAAATATATATTTTATTGATTATACCACTACAGTTGTTCTATTCCCCCTTCATTCTCCTCCACCCTGCACACCCTCTCCCCCACCATTCCCTCCCTTTAGTTTATGACGTGTGTCAAGTTCTTTAGATTCTATATTTACCCCACTATTCTTGCCCTCCCCCATATCCATTTTCTACCTACTGTCTATGCTATTTTCTGTACCTTCTCTCCCCTTCTCCTCCTCCCACTCCCCTGTTGCTAACCATCCATGTGTTCTTCATTTCTATGGTTCCACTCCTGATCTAGCTGTCCTCTAGGTTTGCTTTTGTTTTAAGTGTGGTTGTTAATACCTGTGAGTTTGCTGTCCTTTCACTGTTGATATTTTTCATCTTTTTCTTATATAAGTCCCTTTAGCATTTCATATAATAAGGGCTTGGTGATGATGAACTCCTTGAACTTGACCTTATCTGAGAAGCACCTTAACTGTCCTTCCATTCTAAATGAAAGCTTTGCTGGATAGAGCAATCTTGGATGGAGGTCCTTGCCTTTCATGACTTGGAATACTTCTTTCCAGCCCATTTTTACCTGTAAGGTCTCTTTTAAAAAATCAGCTGACAGTCTCATGGGAACTCCTCTGTAGGTAACTGTCCCCTTATCTCTTGCTGCTTCTAGGATTCTCTCCTTCATTTGAATCTTGGCTAATGTAATTATGATGTTCTTTGGTGTGTTCCTTCTTGGGTCCACCTACTTTGGGACTCTCTGAGTTTCCTGGATTTCCTGGAAGTCTATTTCCTTTGCTAGACTGGGGAAGTTCTCCTTTATTATTTTTTCAAATAAGTTTTCCCCTTCTGGCTGTTTCTTTCCCCCTTCTGGTACCCCTATAATTCGGATGTTGGAACGTTTAAAGATGTCCTGGAGGTTCCCAAGCCTCTCCTCATTTTTTTGAATTCTCATTTCTTCATTCCTTTCTGGTGGGATGTTTTGTTCTTCCTTTTGGTCCATTCCATTTATTTGAGTCCCAGTTTCCTTTCCATCACTATTGGTTTCCTGGACATCTCCCTTCATTTCAATTAGTTTAGCCTTCATATGTTCCTCTAATTTGTGACTAATATCAACCAGTTCTGTGAGCATCCTGATCACCAGTGTCTTGAATTGTGCTTCTGAGAGGCTGGCAATTTCTCGGTTGCTTAGAGTTATTGGCTCTGGGACTTTGAGTTCTTCTTGCACCATCTTTTGGGCTGTTCGTGTCTGTTCCATAGCAGGATCACAGCCCTAAAGTGTTCACTAGAACAGGGCAACTAAGTCGCTGGGTTGTGACCCTGTATGTGGGGGCGGGGTCAAAGAGGAGCAGTGGCGTCCCATCTGCCGCCTTCCAGCTTGGCCCCCACAGGTGGGGCACCTGCACCGTCACCGGGGCCCTCGCGTTTCGTCCCACTGCACGCAAGTGTGCCACCGCCGTCAGCTCTCGCCCCCTGGGGCCTGCGCGGTCTGTCTTACTGTGCGCAAATGTGCAACCTCGGTCCGTCTGCCCCATATGGGGATCTTTCCTGCCCGACGCTGCTCCGCTGGTGGCTCCGCCCCTCTTACCGTCCCTGTTGAACGGTTAGTTTTTGTCGGACTTCCGTATAATTCAGTTTTTCTGTTCTTTGGCTGTGTCTTTGTTCTCCAAACCTTTGTTGTATTCAAACTTGGTTGTGGGAGAAGGCACAGTGTTTCCACCTATGCCTCCATCTTGGCGGAAGTCCTCTTAATATTCAAATTTTATGAAGAGCTCATTCAACTGGACACCTGAAAAACCAAGCAAGCCAATTAAAAAATGGGCAGAGAACCTGAATAGACACTTCTGCACAGAGGACATACAGATGGCCCATAGGCATATAAAAGATGCTCAACATCACTAATCATCAGAGAAATGCCAGTTGAAATCACAATGAGATACCATCTCACACGTGTCAGAATGGCTCTCATCAGTAAATGAACAAGTGCTGCTGAGGATGTGGAGAAAGTGGAACCCTCATGCACTGTTGGTGGGAATGCAGAGTGGTGAGACTGGTGGAAAGTGGTGTAGTTGTTCCTCAAAAAATTAAAAATAAAGGTACCTTATGATCTAGCTATTCTGCTTTTGGGTATATATCTGAAGAATTGTAAAATACTAATCTGTGAATGTATATGTATCACTAGGTTCATTGCAGTGTTGTTTACAATATTCAAAATACGGAAGCAGCCCAAGTGTCTACCATTAGACAAGTGGATAAAAAAGCTATGGTACTAATATACAGTGGAATACTACTTGGCCATAAGAAAACAATGAAATTTTACTATTTGCTACATGATGGGTAGCCCTAGAGGGTATTATGCTAAGAGAGAGACAAATACCACATGATTTCACTTATATGTGGAATCTGGTGTAACAAAATGAACTAATAAGCAAAGTAGAGGTAGACTCATAGATTAAGCAGGTGGACAGCTGTTGTGGGGGAGGGGTGAATGGTTGAACAAAAAAGACAAAAGAACTCATGGACATGGACAACACTGGGGTGATTGCGGGTGGGGGGGGCGGTGTGAAGAGATAGAGGAAACTGAAGGGGGAAAGCTGGTGATGGATGGAGACTTGACTTGGGCTGGTGAATACAATACAGTGTACAGATGATGTATTATAGAACTGTGAACCTGAAACCTGTAGTATTTGTTAACCAGTATAAACCAAATAAATTCAATGAAAAATACATGTGATCTAAAGAACAAAAGAAATAAACATATACAACAAACAGGCTCATAGATACAGAGAACGTTTCAGTGGAGGATCATTTAGAGAGCTGGGTGAAAATGGTGAAGGGATTAAGAAATACAAATTGGCCCTGGCCTGGTGGCTCAGTTGCTTGGAGCACAGTCTCATACATCAAAAAAGGTGTGGGTTTTATACCTATGAGGGCGATACCTAGGTTGATGATTCCTAGAGGCCAATTGATGGTTCTCACATTGATCTCTCTCTCCCCCCTCCCTCCTCCCTCCTCCCTTTCTCCTTTCGTCTTCCTCTCTCCTTCCCTCCCTTCCTCTCTTTTAAAATCAATAAACATATTCTTGAGTGAGGATTTACAAAATACAAATTGGTAGTTAAAAAATAGTTACAAGAATATAAAGTACAACATAGGGAATATGGCCAATAATCTTACAATAACTATGGATGGTGTCAAGTAGGTACTAGAATTATTGGGAGGGTCATTTTGTAATGACATAATTGTCTAACCACTATGTTGTACAGCTGAAACTAATATGAAATAATGTTGAATGTCAAGTGTAATTGAAAGATAAAATAAAATGATAGTGAAACACCCCTGGCTGGTGTAGCTCAGTAGATTGAGCACGGGCCTGCGAACCAAAGGATTGCAGTTCGATTCCCAGTCAGGGCAAATGCCTGGATTGCAGGCCAGTTCCCAGCAGGGGATGCACGAGAAGCAACCATACATTAATATTTATCTCCCTCTCTCCTTCCCTTCCCTCCCTTGTAAAGATAAATAAATAAAATCTAAAATAAAATAAAATAATAAAAAATTTAAAAAATAGAAAGTAAACCTTTAAAAATAGTAGTGAAACAATTCGTTATTCATAGGCTGAAAATGAACCTTTACCCTAAGTCTCACCCTATTTTAAAATCAAGTGAAAATGAATTATAAATGTAAATCATTATACTTGTTAAGAAAACATGGAAGAAAATCCTCAGGAAGTAAGATTGGGCAAAATGCTCTTAGTCACTGTCCCTGGCTGGTGTAGCTCAGTGGATTGAACACGGGCCTGCGAACCAAGGGATTGCGCTTCGATTCCCAGTCAGGGCACATGCCTGGGTTGCAGGCCAGTTCCCAGCAGGGGACTCACAAGAAGGAACCATACATTGATATTTCTCTCCTTCTCTCCTTCCCTTCCTCTCTAAAGATAAATAAATAAAATCTTTTTAAAAATGCTCTTATTCACGATACCAAAGACATGTAATTCATGAAAGAATAAATCAATAATTGGACAATCAAAATTATAAATTTTTGTCTGTGAGAAACAGTGTAAGAAGAGGGGGAAAAGCCACAAACTTAGAGAAAATATTTGTAAACTGCATATTTAACACAAGACTCATATAAAGAATTCTCTAAATGTAACAGTTAGAAAACATTGTTCAGTTTGAAAAGGCCAAGGACTTAAACTGATATTTCACTGAAGGAGGATCTGTGTGTTGCAAGTTGATGACCACATGAAAAGATGTCCCATCATTAGGCAATGGGAAAATAAAAATTACTCACAAGGAGATACCATTTTATATCCATCTGAATATTTGAAATGAAAAATAGTGACAATACCAAATGTTGGCAAGGATACGGAGAAACTTGGTATGTCCTTCAGTGCTGGTGAGAATATAAAACGGTTCAACCACTCGTCCTGAAAAACAGTTTAGTACTTTGTTGTGTTTTTTTTTAAAGAAAACTGAACAGTTAAACATAATGCTTACTGTGCAACCCTGCAGTCACACTGTTTGACATTTATGCCAGAGAATTAAAAACGTGTTTTCACATAGAAACCTATTCATAGATGTTCATAGCGTCTTTATTTGTAATCACCAAAACTGGGAACAAGGCAGATAACCTTTAACATGAGAATGGATAAACAAATGGTGGTATAGCCATATAATAGAATACTGCTCAACAATAAAAAGGAGTGAGCTGTTTATATTGATCCAGTCAACACCTGGCACAGCTCTAAGGGGCTTTATGCTAAGTGAAAGATGCCAATGTTTAGAGGTTACGTACAGTATGATTCCATTTATATGGCCTTCTGGATGTGACAAAATTATAGTGATAGAGAACAGATTAGTGGTTGTCATGTAATTTGGGTTAAGGGTAGGTTGTAAATACTAGGGTGTTAACATAAAGGAGTTGTGTGTGTATGGTGATGGAAAATTCTTTACCATGCTGTGATCATGGTTATATGATTCTACATACATGATAAAATTTCACAGAACTGTACACCAAGCAAACAAGTACATATAAAATGTGAAATTTAAATGGGCTCTGTGCCTAGTATTATACCAATGTCAGTTTCCTGGTTTTGACAATGTGCTGCTGTTATGTAAGTTATCACCACTGGGAAAGCTGTATGGATGGTACATAGGAACTCTGTACTACTCTTGAGACACTCATGTGACCCTTGAACTATTTTCAAAGGTTATAATACAGAAAGGCAATACCATGAGTTGTCAGGGATCTGGAACAACTGGAACTCTCATACACTGCTGGTGGGGGTGTAAATTGGAATAGCCACTTTGGAGAACTATTTGTTCAGCTTTAACAGCACCATACACATACTGTATGACCCAGCAATTCTACCTTTAGGTATATACCTAATAAAACATATGTCTTTACCAACAGACCTGTAAAGCAACACTATTCAAATAATGGTTCATGTTTTATTTTGTTTTTAGTGTATGTATCCTTTAATAGTGATGGTTATTATTTTTTAAAAATCTAAAAATATCCTGGTTAGTGTATCTCAGTATAGACTTATATATATTCCAGCCTGAATAATATTAAAGGTTACCTGTATTTTTCAACCCATAAGACGCATCTAGGTTTTAGAGGAGGAAAATAGGAAAAAAAGTTTTGAAGCAAAAAATGTGGTAAAATGTTTAATAATATAAATAACATAGTATTTCACCAATGTAAATGTAAACAACTCGACAACAGCATTAAGAACCATTATTCCTCACCCTGGCTGGTGTACCTCAGTGAATTGAGCACAGTCCTGCGAACCACACAATCATGGTTCGATTTCCAGTCAGGGCACATGCCTGGGTTGCAGGCCAGTTCCCAGCAGGGGACTCACGAGAGGCAATCATGCATTGATACTTCTCTCCTTCCCTTCCCCTCTAAAGATAAATAAATAAAATGTTTTAAAAAAAAAGAACCATTATTCCTCCAGAATGGGGGGGGGGGTCATCTTATAGTCCAAAAATACAGTACATAGTTGGAAAATAATTCTTAATAATAGTTCAGTCACTTCTGTCTGTTTCTTTGTCTTTTTCTTTTTGAGGACAGACTCAAACAATGTTGCTTCCTATGGGTATGCTTTTAAAACCTAAATATGTCACTGGCCACATGTATACCTTATAAAAAATAGCTATTGCAAATTAGACTGCATTGCAATTGTTTATGTGTCCATTGTCTTATAGTCAGTAGTCTTCTTTAGTGCAGTGACCAGGTATTTTTTCATCTTTTATATTCCCAATCTAGCTTAGTATTTGGGATGCATAACAGTTTGATAAACATTCTTATTAAACCCATTCAAGTTTTCATTAGTGGATGGATACCAAAGAGTTGTGAAGTTCTCTATGAAGTTTCCTTTGTGTGTGTGTGTGTCATTTTAACCTACGTAGTTTATACTGTTGTATATGTTTGATCCTTTTGCTCGTACAGAATAGGTGTAAATAAATGGAATTTGGGAGCAGCATTTACCCATAAATCCTTACAAATGCTCACCAATTAAAGAAAGCACAATTTGTTCTCTGTAATGAGTATGTTTTGTTAGAGAAGTATAAAGAAGAAAATAATTATAGTGATGATAGTGACCAGGGATAACCATTATTAACATTATATGTATGTTTGTTTGTTTTTTAATGTAGGTCCAGTTATACTTTGTAAGATTCTATAGCCTGTTTTTTCATATAATATCATAGATTTTTAATTTTAATGTAAATAGTTGAAGAGCCAGAGTATAATTTAGTCCTCCGTGTTATACAGATTTTTGTTTTCAACCTTATGTTCTTATAAGGCTTTGTGTATAAAGGCATTTAGGGAGGTTGTGGAGAGCTTGTTATATTCCAGGGGTTTTCTCACTCTAAGTTGCCAACAGTGAACAAATTACATAGTTATTCAATGGAATATTAGGCAGCTACCAAGAATGATATTTACCAAGAAATTTGAGGAAATGCTCATAGTTCCTTGAACAACCCTTTCCTACTCTTGCAGGTAACCAGTATCAATTCTTGGCAGTTCATCTGGTGTTCACTTACATATACCTTTTCTTCCAGCCAAAGTGGGAATTTATCCACATGTACACATACACCTTTCCTATTTGTTTTCTCAATATATTTTATCATAATATTTGTCTAAATCAGAGTATTTATGTTATTGTGACTATGTAAATATTTACACTGAAGCCATTTGAAGTACTGTGATTACTTTTACTTTCTTGTATATCTGTTTGTTTTTGTTGAAGTAATAGTTTTTACTGTTTGCTTAGTTTTCTGTGAACCTATCACTCATTCTTAAATTCTTCTACAGAAATATAAATTCTGGTGTTCTGACACAGCAGGTAGCCAACCACTTTCATTTTGTTTTTCTCCCATTGAACACGTTCTACCCAGAGTTGTGTCTTCTTGATCCTGTTTTACCTTGAATCTATCTAACTTCTTTCCTTACATTCATTACACTGTATTGTAATTGCATATCAGTCACCCCCAGTACACTCAGCTCCTGGAGCACTGTGCTTCATTCTCATGTCCTTAGTGCCCATCATAGTATCGAACACAATACTGCCTGTTGAGGTACACACAAATTTCCTCCATTTACTCAGAAATATGTAAATACCTTGAATATATTATACACATGTGATCTCCATTTTTATCTTTATTTCTAATTCAAACTATTTCATTTTCCAGCAGTGCAATTCCTGGGCATGTATATCTTCAACCTGACTCTTTAGATATGTCTTGTTTTCTTCAGTAAGTGAGAAATGAATTCTCTAAACTCCTCATTGCTCAAGAAACTGCTTTAGGATTAAAAAGTTATAACGTAATTAAAATATATTTGAAACACTCATTACTACAAGCTTTTATATTTTCATTTTCAGAGGACGATTGTTTATCATTTCCACCAAAGCAGGATCTCTTGGCATTAACCTGGTAGCTGCTAATCGAGTGATTATATTTGATGCTTCTTGGAATCCGTCATATGACATCCAGAGTATATTCAGAGTTTATCGCTTTGGACAAACTAAACCTGTGTATGTATATAGGTTCTTAGCTCAGGTATGTTTATAATTTATATTCCTATTCCTTTTTCATATTGAAATGTTGGGGGAAACTGGTAATATTTGTGCAGTGCAGAATATACATGCTTTAGGGAGGCAAACAGTTGAAAACATCCTTCCTATACATGAAGCAGAGTAGTCAGTGTGGGCCTGTCATGATTTTCTGTTTTGTGCTTCATCCGTATCTATAATGCCAACATTCTCTGACTGAGATGGGTTTGATGCATAAACAGATTCAGCGTTTTCTTGCTGGTTCAGGGAAGTTAAACTTTTATAGTCCTTTAACTGAGTGTCCATAGAAAAGCCAATAATTAAATCTAATTTGCTTATAGACGTAAAGGTCAAATGGTTGTTGTTTTCAGTGGCCCCCAGAGTCTCTGAATTTGAAAGAGTGTGGGTAAATAAGAAAATAAGTAAGAAAACTTTAACTTGTAATGACAAATAATATAAAATGCTGTCTAGGTAAGACCATTAAAGTGATTACCTTTAAATATTAACTCAGGTATTTAAAAAACATACAGAGACTGAAATTGAAGAAAAAGAGTAAATCAAAGAGATGGATGCAGTTCAGGGCAATGCAGGTTTATAGAATCACATTGTACTTTTAACTGGTGCATCTGCTTTGGGAGCAGATGCTACCCTTTCCCCCTGCTTCCAAATCTGGGTTTGTCAACCAGAGGCTGCTTTTTATTGGTAAATCTTTGCTTATTTGATCTTGAGTGCATGATGTAATTGGTAACCTGCACAGGAAAATCCAGCCTACTATTTAAATGAAGAACTCCTTTATATTCTAATTTAGAATGCTAAATATGAAATAGATAGGACATTTTAGCCATGTTAATTTTCCTGAAATTATAGAAAGACTTGATATAAAGGCCATTTGTAGTGACTGCTGGGAGCTTATTTTAGTCCATTGAAAAGTAATTAAGCTGCTTTCTTGTATTCTTACTCAACCCCCTAAAATCTTATTTTATGTACTCTTTTATTTCTGTTTACCTTGGTATCTGACTGCTTTTCTACTTCTGCCAAGTTCAGAAATATATAAAGCAGCACATGAATCATATTAGTAAGATAATAGAGGATGATTTTTGTCAAGGCGAACTACACTGAACAAATGAAGTCTCATAAATTAAGTAGCATGGCTAATAAAATTTACTTTATGAGAGTTATTACTCTGAAGCTTTGCCATTTCATATTAACCAGTAACTATATTTCCAACTGATTAAGTTTTATATTTACAAATTTTATGTTTGCTTCTTTTTACAAAGGGAACCATGGAAGATAAGATTTATGATCGGCAAGTAACTAAGCAGTCACTGTCCTTTAGAGTTGTTGATCAGCAGCAGGTTGAGCGTCATTTTACCATGAATGAGCTTACTGAACTTTATACCTTTGAGCCAGACTTATTAGATGACCCTAATTCAGAAAAAAAGAAGAAAAGAGATACCCCCATGCTGCCAAAGGTAAACATCTTTAGATTATTAGCTCAAAAAAATTCATATGGACCAAGGAAATTTTACTATTATTGTAACAGTCATCTGACTAAGGCTGTATTTCCAAAATTTTCAAAGAGCATAAAACTGTTTAAATGAAGTGGTGCTTGGTTAGTTCTCCACAGAACAGCACAAAAACATAGTATAACTTGAAATACATATCTTAGGCCAAACAAAACGCCTACAGAAAGGTTTCTGGGTAGAAACCTTACAGAAAATATGGGGGTGGGCAAAAGTAGGTTTACAGTTTGTATGGAAAAGAGTACAATTGTTTTTAAAGATTTTGTTTATTTATCCTTAGAGGGGAAGGAAAGGGGAGAGGGAGAGAAACATCAATGTATGATTGCCTCCCGTGTGTCCCCCGCAGGGAACTGGCCCACAACCCAGGCATGTGCCCTGACTGGGAATTGAACTGTCATCCTTTGGTTTGCAGTCCCACACTCAATCCACCGAGCTACGCCAGCCAGGGCTACAATTTAATAAATAATAGTAAAAGAATAAACTATACTTCATGTACTCACAACTGTAAACCTACTTTTGCCCACCCTTGTAGTATGGATCTCTCTTAATAACCTCCAGTAGAGGGCGTACATAATTTTAAAATTATATGTGAAATTTAGCTGTCTCTTCCTTAACATTCTTTGCTGTTGTATAACAGTTAAGAATCAGCAAATGAAAGTGTCTCTTATTTGATGTTTTTTACTGTTATAAAGCAAGTAAAACTTGGAAAGGGACCTTAAAGGTAATTTAGTCAAGTCCTCTCATTCTGTAAGTAGGGAAACTTAGGATCAGAGACATTTAGTAACTTGCCTACAGTTTTTAGCTAATGAGGGACAGAGTCAAGAGTCAGGACTAGTCTCTACATGTCTTCTGGTTTGTTGTCCTTGGATAAGAAAACATTTTTAATATTAATATAGAAATTTAGTATGACAGTAGATACCACTTTGACTCTTTGAACATAACAGAAAACCATATGTTCTCTGAGCTAAATAAGGAATTTATATATTTAAACCTATTCTAGTTCTCTAAAAAGCCATTTTGGGAAGATGCTTTTCCTGTTGCCTTGGTTTCAAATTCAAGCACTTAATGTTCCACATATTTGCTAAGAGAATTGGGAAGGCAGCTCCTAGGTCATGGTGTCACTCTGTCAAAGTCATTTGAGTCATTTGTGAAAAAGTTCAAGTATATTAAACTCTTCATATGGTTGGACATGTTTAATTAAAATCAAAGTTTATAGGAATAATTGCTAGTGCTAAAGATAAATCAATTGATTTCTTTAATTTTAATGTACATGTCAATTAAAGTAACATGAACATTAAGTGTTCAGAAGTTTTAAAAATCATTTATCTATGTAAGCAAATTGTTTTTTATCATTGAGCTTTTTTTTTTTCTTCATTTAAAGTTCACTGTTAGAGCATTTAGGAAAGAAGTTTTGTGACAACCTCTGTCAAATCCCTTTGACTTTTTTAAAATTAATTTAATTTTTTTTTATTTAATACTTTCCCATTGCCATTTAGTCCTTTTACACCCTCCTTTCCCCAGCAATCACCACACTATTGTCCATGTGGCTTAGGCACCTGGGGACTTAAATCTACCATTTTTATATCACATTTAAAATCCTTTTTTAAAAAAGAATCAGTTCCAATTGCCATGATATGAAATATTAAATTGATAGTGATTGGGCTTTCTTTCTTAATTATACTATTACAGAATGTGAGTAGTATTCTTGGATAGTCTTCAGAAAATTTTCTGTAAGCAAACAAATTTGTTTACATACCTTTAAAAACACAAGCGCAAATGGAGTCATACCATACATATTATTATGCAATTTGCTCTTTTCACTTAGATTTTACTTGAACATCTTTCCATATTAATATGTATACCTCTACCTTATTTAAAAATACTGCATAGTGTTCATTTACCTTGTTTTGTTTAGCTCTTGTGTCTCCAATACCTTTTCTATCTGTTACTTAATTGTGTTTAGCAAAAACTACTCTTTTACAGACCTGCAAATATATTTATGTTTATAATTTTAAGGATAGTGAAATCCCTTTTCAATTTGAAAATGATCTTATATCTAAATAGCATATTTCCTAAAATTTCACTTATTATTAAGCTTTAACTTTTATGAGAAACAGTCCATGATTAGTAATATTTCTAATGGGAAGCAAACATTACACTTTGAAAAGGAGTAATTGATTTGAAGTTATTTGTTTATATGCTTAAATTCTGATTGTATGAAATCTGATAAATACTTATTGGTTATTTGTTGATTTGAGGTGTTCTGTGAGGGTGCACTAAGAAAAATAAGACTGTGCTTTGAAGAAGATTTTAAAAGTCAGCGGGAAAGAAATGCTATTTAATCATTATAGAATATCTGGAAAGAAACTGCGTGCTTTATAACGGCACTCTGAGTCGTCATAGATGTCATGCTTTTTGTATTTATAGACTTTACTGTGGTTTGACTTTGGTGCTGTTAGTCTTTGCTCAAGAACAAAAAGGAAAATGGTTATGGAATACTGTATTAGCACAAAGTATTTCCACTCTCCCACAGCTCCTCCCCAAAGGAAAACAATAGTTATCTATAGATTTCTTACTGGGTTTCTTCTTATTCTTTTGTTCAGATTATCTTCCATACTCCAGCAGCAACTGTAAAACTGATAGTGCTGTTTTCATTTCTGAGGTGAGGAAAGTAAGGCTTGGAGAGGTTATGTAATTCACCTAAGTTTATACATTTAATTAGAGGTGAAACTGGCCTTCAAACCAGGTCTGCCTAAATGGAAACCATGTCCTCTTAATCATCATACTTTATTGCCCCCTAAATGGAGATTAGAAAGTTAATTCCAAGTGTCAGAAACAAGGCAGAAGACCTGGGATTCCTAGAACTGAGTGGCATTTAGAATACTTTCTTTTATTTTAAATAAAGCTGGATTTTAAAATATACAGTGATTTCACAGACAATAGCATTGTGTGATATAACTGTTAAGATTGTATAATACAACCAGTTTAGCTCATGGCTTCTAAAGCTGTAAATTCCTCAAATTTATAGATGGCTATAAAGTTTACAAAGGTCTTTCTCATACAATATTTATTATTTGAAGAAACCGAAGCTTAGACAGTTTGTGATTACCCAAGGGCGCATGGCCAGTAAGTGTTAGAGCTAGAACTTAACCCAGCAGTTTTCAAATTGTATTCCCAAGATTCCCCAGGAGATCTGCAGAGGTGCTCCAGGGCTGCCCTGTGGCTGAGTAAGCAAAGAGAGGCCAGACAGGCAGCATTGCAAGCCCTGCATCCATTTCAGTCTTACTCCTTTTATCTCTCTTTATATATTTTATATATTGGGCTGCAAGGTAAGACTTCCTTTTTTTTTTAAGATTTTATTTTTAGAGAGGGGAAGGGAGGGAGAGAGGGACAGAGACATCAATGTGAAGCTTCCTCTCATGCACTCTACACTGGAGACCTGGGCCGTAACCCAGGCATGTATGTGCCCTGACTGGGAATCGAACCAGTGATCCTTTGGCTCGCAGGCCCACACTCAGTTGAGTGAGCCATACCAGCCAGGGCCATAAGATTTCGTTTAAAGAGGGCTGCTACTGCTTTTTAAAAATGTTTTTAAAACATGTAGTATATCATAGTCACAGTAACTACAACCTGTCAGGGATCTCAAAGGGAATACAATAAGGTACTTAGGAGATTTACCTAAAGAAGGTGATAATCCACTTGTGGAGAGACAAATAAACTATTACAAATCAAACAGTTAAGGCACGGAATGTTTTTGCTGTAGTATAATAGCACCCCTTATTCACGGTTTTGCTTTCTGCAATTTCTGTTACCCATGGTCAGCTGCAGTCTGAAAATATTAAATTTCCTCAGACATCAACATCATCATGGCTCAATTTTCCAGGGTCACCCAATGCAGATGATACTCCTGAAGTATTGTCAGAAGGTCAGTAGTAGCGTAGTGCTATATCACAATGCCTGTGCTATTCACCTCACTTTACTTTATCACATAGGCACTTTATCGTATCACGTCCACACAAGAAGGAGGGTAACTACAGTACAATAAGATATTTTGACAGAGCCCTGGCTGATGTGGCTCAGTGGATTGAGTGCCAGCCTGTGAACCAAAGGGTCACTGGTTCAATTTCTAGTCAGGGCACATACTTGGGTTGTGGGCCAGGTCCCCAGGAAGGGGGCATGTGAGAGGCAACCACACACTGATGTTTCTGTCCTTCTCTCCTTTCCTTCCCCTCTGTCTAAAATAAATAAATAAAATCTGAAAAAAAAAGATATTTTGACAGAGATCAACCATATTCACATAAGTTTTATTACAGTAAATTGTTGTAATTTTTCTATTTTATTATTAGTTATTCTTGTTAATCTCTTACTTTGCCTAGCTTATAATTTTTATACTTTATCATAGGTATGAATGTATAGGAAAAACACAGTATAGATTGGGTTTGATACTATCCACAGTTTCAGCCATCCATGGGATTCTTGAAACATCCTCCCTGTAGATAAGGAGGGACTACTATATATGCTTAAAAGGGGGAGGATGGGCATTCTGTTTTGACTGAAAAAGTCAGACAAACTGGTCCATAAAGGATGGTTAGGATTTCATTGTATTAGGGAATAATGAGGTGAGAAAGTAGGGTGAATAAATTGGACAGATAATGAGTTGAAATTAGGTGGGTATGGTGGGGTCAGCTTATGGAGAGCCATTTTGACTCTTTCTTGGAGAAGTTCAGGATGGGGAATTGACATTGGGAGGGCTTGAACTGATGCTGAAAATAGAAGCGGGTGATTGTTTGCATTTCTATGAGGCAGACGGTGAAGGCCCTTCAAGAACAGAAACAGAGGAAAAAATATGTGACAACACAGCATAGCAAGTTGTCGGAGTCTAAAGTAGTTAAAAATAAATAATGCAGTGTAAAGAAATAGCAGTAAAGTAGCAGTGAGTATGGAAAGAGGTGAAAACAGGCTGACCATGGACATTAAAGAGTTTGGACATTGTGTCATACAGGCTGTAAGATCTATTTAATGATTTGAAGCTCAAGACCAACATTAAATTTTTATGTTAGAAGAGTCACTTTCAGTATTAGTGTGCAGGATGGATTAGAGAAAAGAAAATGGATTTTAAGATCCTTGTTAGGAAGCTATTACAATTATCCACCTGAGAGAGGTCACGCAGTCCTGAAGTAAGGTGGTAGCAGTGGGGATGGAGAAGTTCCAGGCCCAGTGTAGGGACTTTAATGTTAACTTTGTTCCCTGGGCGTATATTTAGAATATTATGTAACTGTGCCCACTACTATTTGGTTTTTATTGCCTTTAACAAGAATTTGAAAATTGGTCCTCTCTGAAAATGGGTATAAAGTGGGTGTTTTTACATTCGTAGTGAGGGATTTCTTGGTATTTGAGCTTGCTCTTATTAAAGACATTTCAAAGTTGTTTCCTATTATTATGGTACCATTGCAAACACCTTCCTTTTTATACATAATTTTTAAAGATGAAAGACTGCTAAAAATGATACATTTTCATTTCCCCCTCAAATTGCTATTATCTAAATAATGATTAAATTGCATGCCTTTTTTACTTAATTCTTCTTTCTCCTTTGATAGTTCTGAAAGTGTTTATTTTCAGTGTACTTGCTATACAATTATTATATCTTTCTGCCTTATCACTTCCTGTTCAAGTCATTATTATATAATTCCTCTTCCTGTATTTCTCCTCTTGTTCACTTTCTTCTAGTTCTGCACATTGTAATTAAATATAATGTCAAGCTCAATTTATTAACCACCCGTTTCTTGTCTTTTCATTTTTGCAGCTCTTTAAAGGCAAGAATGATATGCTTTGCTACTTTTCTTTCATACATAGTGAATTATACAGTGCTAGCACTTTTATATGACCTTTCTTGAAATTTAGTCACCTTTACAGTGATATTTAACTGGACTTTATTGTTTCTTAGTGATCCATATATCATTGAAAAGTGGTGTTAGACTTAAACTTACATTTGCAAGCAGTAAAATGGAAATGAAGAGTGACTTGTCTGTCACAGAAGGTGTGTGAAAGCTAAAAAACTGGAGCTTTAATTCATGTCCTCAGTTCTATATACTGAGCCAGCTATCTTGGCCCTATTTGCCATTCCAGCCATGAATTATATTACTTTAAATCCTGTTGTTTGTTTGTTTGTTTGTTTTTACTGTTATTGGTGCTGCAGTTTTTCCTTTTTGGAAATTAATGGTCCTCTAAGGGATGTCTGCTTTCACCACTCTAATTCAACATAGTACTATAAGTCCTAGCTACAGCAATTAGACAAGAAGATGAAATAAAAGGCATCCGAAATGGAAAGGAAGCAGTAAAACTGTCATTACTTGCAGATGACGTAATATGGTATACAAGGAACCCTAAAGATTCCACATAAACAAATACTAAACCTAGTAAATGAATTTGGCAAAGTACCAGGATACAAAATATATGTCCAGAAATCAGTTGCATTTTCACACACCACTAATTAGCTATGAGAAAGGAAAACTAAGAAAAGCATCCCGTTTGTAATTCCTTCAAAAAATACATAGGAATATATTTAACCAAGCATGTAAAAGACCTGTACGTGGGAAATTATAAGACACTGAAGAAGATACAAATAAGTAGAAGCCTATACTTGTGTTCATGGATATGAAGAATTAACATCATTTAAATGTCCATATTACACAAAGCAATCTATAAAGTTACCAATTCCTATAAAGTTACCAATGACATATTTCATAGCACAAGGACAAATATTCAAAAATTTTATATGGAACCACAAAAGATCCCAAATAGGCACTGCAGTCTTGAGAAAGAGAAAAATTGGATGAATCACGCTTCCTGGTATCAAACTATACTACAAAACCATAGTAATAAAAACTGCATGATACTAGTATAAAAACAGATACATATATCAGTGGAATAGAATAGAGAACTCACACCTCTCTGGTTATTTAATACTTGACAAAGGAGGCAAAAGCATACAATGGGGTATAGATAGTCTATTGAATAAATAGTGTTGGGAATACTGGGAGAGGTAGATGTAAGAAAAATGAAACTAGACCATCTTATTACACCACACACAATAATAAACTCAAAGTGGATTAAAATTTAAATGTTAAACTTGAAACAAACATCTCAGAAGAAAACATACGCAGCAAAACCTTGGACATTTCCTATAGAAATACTTTTTCTGGTATAACTGTGGGCAAGAGAAACAAAGGAAAAAATAAGCAAGTGGGACTACATCAAACTAAAAAGTTATTACATAGCAAAGGAAGTCATTGTCAAAATGAAAAGTCAGCCCACTGAATGGGAGAATATATTCACCAGTGATAAATCTGATAAGGGGTTAATACCTAAAATTTATTTAAAAACTTGTATTACTAAACACCAAAAAGTAGAAAATTAAAAAGGAGGGAAAGGACCTGAATAGATACTTCTTCAAAGAGGACATGGAGATGGCCAGTAGACATGTGAAAAGATGCCCCATGTCACTAATCATCAGAGGGATACAAATGAAAACCACAATGAGGTATCACCTTACACCAGTCAGAATGGCTACCATCAATAAATCAACAAGTGTTGGTGAGGATGCCGATAAAAGGGAACCCAATGCAGTGTTGGTGGGAATGCAGACTGGTGCAGCCAGTGTGGAAAGCAGTATGGAGTTACCTCAAAAAGTGAAAAATGAAATTGCCTTATGACCCAGCAATTCCACTTCTGGGAATATGCACAAAGAAATGCAAAACACTTATTCAAAAGAATATATGCACCTCTGTGTTCACAGCAGTGTTATTAACAATAGCCAACATTTGGAAGCAGCCCAGGTGTCCACCAGTAGATGCATGGGTAAGAAAGCCATGGTACATGGTACACAGTGGAATACTGCTTAGCCATAAAAATGAAGTATATCTTAGCCTTTTGCAAGAGCATGGATAGACCTGGGAACCATTATGCTAAGTGAAATAAGCCGGTCAGAGAAAGACAAGTATCATGATTTCACTTACATGTGAAATCTAATGAAGAAAATAGAAACAGATTCATAGGTAGAGAACAGACTGACAGCTGTCAGAAGGGAGGGGGGATGTGGTGCTCAGTGAAAAAGGCGAAGGAATTAAGCAAAAAATAAAACAGACACAATACTATGGTGATTACCAGAGGAAAAGGAGGTTGGGGGGGAGGTAAAGGGGATAAATGGTGATGGAAGGAGACATGAGTTAGGGTGGTGAACACACAGTTCTGTTCACATGATTTATGGAATTGTACAGCTGAAACCATATAATTCTATTAACCAATGTCACCCCAGTACATTCAATTAAAGATATCAGAAAGAAATACAATGGTCTTCTAGTCTTGTAATCCTATTTCTTAGTATTGGTTTTAAGGTCTCTCTCAGATCATGTCTACAAAGAGTCTAAGCATGTATTTAGTTGTTTAGGGTAATAATGTTCCTCAGCTGTTTTGAAACTTCAACATGATCTAAACTTATGAATAGGTGTGACACAGGTTTATAATGATACATATTTGCTGAGTGATTCTTAACTGTTTTTTAAAGATTTTATTTATTTATTTTTAGAGGGGAAGGGAAGGAGAGAGGGAGAGAAATATCAATGTATGGTTGCCTCTCGGAAGTCCCCTGCTGGGACCTGGCCTGCAACCCAGGCATGTGCCCTGACTGGGAATTGAACCGCGATACTCTGGTTCGCAGTCCCGCGCTCAATCCACTGAGCTACACCAGCCAGGGCTCTTAACTGTTTTTTAAATATTAAGGTAATATCTAACCAAACCTCTTAACATTTATATAAATTATGTTAGGGAAAGTACCTTTTCTAGTAATAAACTTAAGAATTACACATATTACAGATGAAAATCTTGGTCGAGGTTATGCATCATAATATGATTAAATGGGTATATTGCTTAAGCTTTGTACCCTTTTATTAAGAAAACAAAAGTCCATAAAATGACATAGAAATATTTTTGCACTTCTTTTTTGTAGCCCTGTACTATGTGTGTCTTTTTAAACGTGGACTCTATGTTGGTAATTACAAGAAGAACAAACGGAGATTTAAACTAAAGTAACCAAAGTGAGGTTTTAGGTTTGCTTCCTGCCCCCTGATGTTGTGTCTGCACAGTTTTCTCCCTTTGTCTTTAGTCATTTACTCAAGTTTTAATACCCCAAAGCATAACTCAACAGGGATGTTACTGTTCAGTTTTATTAGCCAGCAGATGGTAGTGCAAGGTTGAACATTAGAGAGATATACTCCATTAAGATAATTTGGTGTGAAGTACAAAATAGCTAGTCAAGCTTATTTCAAGAACTTGCATACATTTACTTTGGAGAAAAAGAGATTCAACAGGGACCCATTTAATTGTGGGACAAGTATTAGTAACCTACAGCATAGTAACCACATGGTGGCATATGAACCCAATTTTTGTTGGTGTTGAAATGTACCTCTGAGGAGCCATGCTCAAAATTGAAGTATGTATGAGATTGAATGTCATCGTCTCCTGCTTCTCTGTGTCTTAAAACAAATTTCTGTGTTTGTATTCGCTGGCATAAAAATAACTATGTGAATAGGAATAGATCACCAGAAATCATAGTAAATTCTAGAGAAGTTGTTTCACTTCTACCATTTCTGTGTAGGTAACAAAAAGTCTCCTATTCAGTGTTGGCTGGAGTGGTTGATGCCAAGTAAAAAGAGCAAATAGTTTAAGTCGTGCTACTTTTCCAAGCAACCTACCAACCACCCTATTTTAGGGCATAATCTTAGGCAAACCATGTAAGCTTTCCAAGCCTCACTTCTCTTAATAAGATGAGAATGGGACCTACCTCACAGGAGATAATCCATGTAAAAGTATAGTGGATAGTGGATAGTAAGGGTTCATATGTTTGCTGTTATTTTCCTTCCATGGTTATTATTAAAATTGTCATTATACTTGGTTTATTTCTCTGAAACCAGTATAGACTTAAATTTCACAAGAGTGATATGAGGTCCTGATCCTTAGGAGAGGATTAAGCTTGGCATCACAGATTAATAGAAGATTAAAAATCATTTAGGGGCAGAGGCAGTAATCTCAGGTAGGTTACAGAAGAGGGAGGTATTTGAAGCTTAAATTCTTTTTTTTTAAAGATTTTATTTATCTTTAGACAGGAAGGGAAGGAGAGAAGGAAAGAAATATCATGTATGGTTGCCTCTCGTGAGTCCCCTGCTGGGAACTGGCCTGCAACCCGGGCATGTGCCCTGACTGGGAATCAAACCGCGATTGTGTGGTTCGCAGGCCCGCACTCAATCCACTGAGCTAAACCAGCCAGGGCTGAAGCTTAAATTCTTTTAGAGATCAATTATAATCAGAAGGAATATAATATTTAATTACTAGACATAGTTAAGTCACTTTGAATGATGTTAGCATGCATTTAACTGTCAAATGTTACCCTTTCTAGCCTTTAGGGTAATTTTTTCTTTAAATAATATGTACAATTTTAGAAGAATTGTCTATCTTATAGCCAGTTGGTACCTCTATAGTAATGTTTAAAAGTGAAGGAGTAGCCCTGGCTGGTGTAGCTCAGTTGATTGAGCATGGGCCTGCGAACCAAAGGATCGCAGTTCAGTTCCCAGTCAGGGCACATGCCTGGGTTGTAGGCCAGGTCCCAGCAGGGGACGCATGAGAGGCAACCACACATTGATTTAAAAAAAAAGGTGAAGGAGTGCTTCTAGGGTACCTCCCCAAACTACAAAATAAATACTTGTTAATAGACTGGCCATGCTTTATTTAAAGTGCTGCTCTGTATCTTATTTTGATTGTATCAAAACTAAGAAAAACTATCAAGGAGCGAAAGTGACCAAGTATTACAAGAAAAACATTTGGATTAAAGAGACCATTGTGCAAGTGATGCTCCTAAATTTCAGTCTCCCAATCCCTGGCATGTTCTTACAAATCACTGCTAATGGAAACATCAACATACATGAAGCTTCCTTGCTGGCAGAGTTGGGGGTGGAATGCAAGATTTCATTAGGGAGTATTTAGGGTAGACTTCAAGAAATATTTCCTTCTAACTTTTATTGAATTTATTGGGGTGACATTGGTTCATAAAATTATATAGGTTTCAGGTGTATAATTCTACAACACATCATCTGTATATCGTACTAGGTGTTCACTACCTCAACTCAAGCCCCCTCCCATCACCATTTATCCCCACTATGCCGTCTTCTACCTCCCTCACTCTTTCCCTCTGGTCATTACCATACTGTTTGCATGTGTCTGAGTTTTGGTTGTGTTTTTTTCTTTGCTTAATGCCTTCATCTTTCCACCCAGCCCTGCAATACCCTCTCCCCTCTGACAATTCTCAGTCTTTTTTCTGTGAGCCTGTTTTTATTTTGTTTGTTAGTTTATTTTGTTCATTAGATTCCACATATGAATGAGATCTTATGATATTTGGCTTTCTATGACTGGCCTATTTCACTTACATTAAAGCTCTCCAGGTCCATCCATGCTGTCACAAAGAGTAAGTAAGATTCCCTTCTTTGTAGCTGAGCGAAGTAGTTGTCAGTAACAGTAAGATTTCCCTCCTTTTAACAACCAAGTAGTATTCCATTGTGTAAATGTACCACAGCTTCTTTATCCACTCATCCATTGATGGGCACTTGGGCTGCTTCCAAATCTTGGCTGTTGTAATCATGTTGCAATGAGCATAGGGGTGCATATATTTTATTTATGTTTTTAAATTTTTTAAAGATTTTATTTCTTTATCTTCAAAGGGGAAGAGAAGGAGAGAAATATCCATGTATGGTTACCTCTCATGAGTCCCCTGCTGGGAACTAGCCTACAACCCAGGCATGTGCCCTGACTAGGAACCGAACCACGATCCTTTGGTTCGCAGGCCCGCGCTCAATCCACTGAGCTACACCAGCCAGGGCTATGTTTTTTAATTTTAAAGTTGATTTTAGAGAGACGGTAAGAGAGGGAGAGAGAGAGAAAGATGGGCAGGCGGAGGTGGGGAGGGAGAGCGAGAGAGAGAAATTGATGTGTTGCATTCGTCGGTTGGTTCTTTCATGTGCCCTGACTAGGTATCAAAGCTTGGTGTATTGGGATGACTCTGACCAGCTGAGCTACCCAGCCAAGGCGGCAGTGAATACATTCTCTCAAATTAGTATTTCAGGTTTCTTCGGATATATTCCCAGAAGTGGGATTGGTGGGTCATAATGTAGTTCCATTTTTTATTTTTTGAGGAAATTCCATAGTATTTTTCACTGTGGCTACACCAGTTTGCATTCCCACCAATAGTGCTCAAGGGTTCCCTTTTCTTCACATCCTCGCCAGCACTTGTTTATTGATTTATTGATGGTAGTTATTCTGACAGGTGTGAGATGGTATCTTATTGTGGTTTTCACTTGCATTTCTCTGGTGATTAGTGATGTTGAGCATTTTTTCATGTCTATTCATCCTTTTTTTATGATTGCTGTGTTTTATTTTCATGCTGTTCAGCATCCTTATAACCATTACTTTGAACTCTGGTTCTGATCAATTGCTTGCCTCCATTTCCTTTAGCTCTTTTACTGAAGATTTCTCTTGTTTTTTTTTTCATTTGTGGCATGTTTGTCTCCCAGTTTTGGCTGCCTCTATGTTTATTACTATGTATTAGATAGATCTGCTTTGACTCCTAGTCTTGGTGGGGTGGCTTTATGTTATATGTATCCTGTGGAGTCCAGTAGTCCAGTCTCCTTGGTCACCTGAGTTGAGTGTTCCGGAAATGTCCCTTGTGTGTGGGTTATGTGGGCCCTTCTGTTGTAATTCAGTCTTGATTGCTCTTGGACCATTCATGAGTGGAATCAGCCCTCAGGCTGGCAGACTGTGAGGTTCAACCCAGACCACAGCATGTGAGCTGCTGTGCAGATGCTGACCACACAAAGCAGAATTCGCCTCAGCGGGTTCTGGTGTGTGCCGGCATCTCTCTTTGGATTTGCCACCTGTGAAGCTCATTGGATTCAGCTCTGATAATGTTTGTAACTGGCCACTGGGTGTTTTGGTTTTGTGGCCTCATCAGAGGGACTGTGATGCAGAATAATGCCACAGGCTACTTGTGACTGGCCCTGGGCAACCTGTTTGGAGCTACAAGCGTTCCACAGTTTGTGGCTCCCTCTGCTGGGCCTGGGTGCCTGTGGGAAGGACCATCCTGTGCATCAGGGCTGGCTTTTAGCAGCACCGGGCTCAGGTGCCACATCAGTGAAAGTCTCAATCACCTTGCTAACTGCCTCTGCCTGTTATGCTGAGTCACTGAAAGAGCTTCTGGTGGTACTGGAGTTGTAGGAGGTGTGTTGTCAGTCACCAGGTTAGAGCAGGTGATATTCTGCAGCATGATACAGATTCAGTCTCAGGGCCAGTGCTTGGTCTGAGGCCACTCAGTAAATGTCCTTGGGTATACCAAGTCTTTGTGCCACTTGCTGGTTGCTTGCACATTTGTTTTGGAATGGGGTTTCAGTGAATCATCAGGGCTCAGCCAACAGAGTTTATCAGGCCCAAAGACCAAATTTAGTTGTGTTAAAGCCAGGGCTTTCCTCTGGTGGGGCATGTGTGGGAAAAATGATCCCTGTCTTAGAGCCACACAAGTCGTTTTGTCCCAGGTTGCACCAGGAAGAGATGGAGCTCCGCAGGGTCAGGCCTTCACGAGTCAAGAGGATAGGGTAGTACATCTCCTGTGATGGAGAGGTGCTAGTTAGACAACTTGGAATGTTGGGGGGCTGTGGCCCCCTTCCCAGAGCCACAAAACTCAGTCTGTCCCAGATTTTGTGTGGACTTTGGCAGGGCGGAGCTACTAGGAGTCAGGTGGGTGGGACTAGCAGAGCTCCCATGATGGGGAAGCTCCATTCAGGTTCACAGGAAAGTCAGGGTAATGGCCCCTGCCCAGAAGCCACATAACTCAATCACTGAGAATCTCTAAGTCAGCAGAGACTTCTACATCCTGTCCAAGAAAGCTGATTCCTCAGCAGAGCGTAAGTTCTGCTGTGTGTGTGTGAGAAGGAATCTTTAGGGTGGGCTCTTATTTTTCCCCAATATGATGTAACCCAGAGGGGAGTGCTTCATCCCAGGGAGGTGGCATCTGTGGTGTGGGACAGTGACTCAGCACAGGGATCCTAATGGCTGTTCCTTCAGCTCTCTCCCCTGAGCCATAAACCCCAGATGCTCCTCACATAACTCTAGTCCACTCCACCCTCCCTCTGTTGGGGCCCAGAGTGAGTGGCTAGAGACAAAAATTTTGTGTGTTGGCCCTTCAGGAATGCACCTGTGTCTCTAGCAGACTCCTATCTCTCCCCAGTGGACAGGAGCCCAGCTTTCATAGCCAGAAGTTACCTGGGCTCCTCTTCCAGACTTTGATGCTCTGGACTGCAGAGCCCAGCTTTCTGTTGAGACCCCAGCATCTCAGGGGAACCCCACAGCTGAAATGTCCTTCTAGAATGTTAGTCGTGGCCCGTGAGCTTGGCAGCCTTTTTCATGTCTCCGCCCTCCCTACCAGTCTCGATGTGGCCTCTCCTGTAAATCCTTGGTTATAAGACTTCTGTTCAGCTAGATTTCAGTTGGTTATTTTCTCTAATTTAGTTGTAATTCCACTTGGGTCCTGGGAGAAGGTGAGTATAACTACTTCACCAACATTTCTGGAAGTATCTCCTTTTGAAGTACTAGAAATATCTGCTACTCAAGATCATGGTAATTCTGAAATTTGAAATACCAGGTCTGTCTTTAGTAAATGCTCAATAAAATGAATGAAGTGGTGAGAACTTTTTGGCTTACTAGACAAATGAAAAGATTTATCTGTTCTCTTTAGATTATGAGCCTCCTACCAGTGTACGAGAGCAGGGAGTGTGTCAGTGCATCTTCATCACTGTATCCCTGGCACCAAGAATAATACCTAGCCATAGCAAGTATTCAATTAAAAATGCAATATGTGAAAAAAAGAAATTTATGTCCTAAAATTGAAAGCTGACCATTAAGCCAATGATTTACATGCCTTTAAGTAGCCTTTTTCCTTGTGTGTAGTCATTGGACTAATCTGCAGCTTGGTAAAAATGCTGATTCCTGACCTTATCCATGATGTACTGCATCAGGATCTGGGTGTGGGCCCTAGGAATCTATTTGTAACACATTTCACCACTGTTGTGGGTACATGCTATGTAGTGGCATGACTTGCCTTTATAATCATTATCAGTTAAACGTTTGAATTTAACATAATAACGAACAGTAGCTAACACTGGGTGCTCTTTATGCCAGGTACTGCATTGAATCTTAATCTTTATAGCCACCTTACAAAGCCAGTGCAGTTTATTTGTAATTTATAGATGATGAAATTATGGCATGGGTAAGTGGTAGCACCTGCCTTGGATCTCTGTGCTGACATTAACACGTCATACGATTAGACCTTTGGAAGAAGTAAATTGAGACATTCTCCTTTGATTTGACTTCACACTTTTTTATATCCAACTGTTTCCACTGGTTTTATGTTGAGATAAAATTGACATATGAGTACAACATAATCATTCTACATATGTATATATTACAAAGTGATCACCACAGTTAGTCTAGTTAACATCCAGAGTAGTGTCGTCTCGATGTTACATCACTGGAACTTACTCATTTCTTTTTTTATTATTAGTCTCACACAAGGACGTGCTCATGGAGTTTAGAGAGAAGGGAAGGGAGGGACAGAAGTGGAGAAACATTGATTACTTGCCTCTCATACATGTCCCGACCAGGGACAGAACCCACAACGTAGGTGTGTGCCCTGATCGGGAATCAAACCTGCAACTTTTTCATTAACAGGATGATGCTCCAATTAACTGAGCCTCATTGGCCAGGGCCAGAACTTACTCATCTAATAACTGGAAGAAAGTACTCTTTGACAAACATTTCTCCATTTCACAGATACACTCCCAGCTCCTGATAATCACAACTCTAATTTCTATTAGTTCATCTTTTCAAGATTCCAAATATAAGTGAAAAGATAGGGTGTCTTTCTCAGTCAGACTTACTTCACTTAGCACAATACATTCCAGGTCTGTCTATGTTGTTGGCTGCATAATATTTCTGTGTGTATGTGTGTAATTTTCTTTATCCGTTCATCCATCAGTGGACACATAGCTTATTTCCATGTCTCAGCTATTGTAAATAATGCTGTGGTAGATAAGGGAGTGCAGATACCTTTTCAAGTTAATGTTTTCATTTATTTTGGGTAAATACTCAGAAGTGGGTCTAGCCTTAATTTATTTTATTTTATTTTTTATTATTATTATTATTTTTTACCCCTGTCCCGGCACTTGAGGATAGAATCGGCGGACTGGAAACGGTTGGCACCGAAGACATGACGCCAAGGGGACTACAGCCCTTTCCCTCCGTACATTACTGGGATTAGCCTTAATTTTTTGAGGAGCCTCCATACTGTTTTTCCATAGTGGGTGCACACTGGTTTACAGTCCCATGAACAGTGCACTAAGGTTCCATTTTCTTCACATCCTCACACTTTCTTCTTAATATTGTGGGTTCATGGAAAGGCATTTTTAATGTTACTAAAGTATGTAATATTGGAGACTATAGATTTCATCATCTAGTCCCTGCAAAATCTTATGATGGTGTAGCTGGTCCTAGTCCTCCTTAATGATCTTCGATGCTGAACTTACTGTCCTTCAGCCCAGAGTCAGTATACCATGGCGGTTAAAAGCAGGGGCCTTTAGGCAAGGCCATCTGGGTTTGAATATTGACCTAATTCAAGTTATTTGACTTATCTATGCCTTGGTTTTTTGATGTATAATTCTGAAAAATTGATGTCTCTTCTAAAATCTCACCCTCCTTATTTTTATCTCCGTTTGAGGCTGTTATTACTGAATGCCTGCCCTTCTGCTTTTAGCTTCCACATCTTTTAGCTTCTCTTTTGCATTTCCTAGCTCTTTATCCTCTCCTGCCATCTTATGGAAGAGCGCCTTGGTCTGAACTCCTAGATCATTAAGTTATTCTTCAGCTGTACCTCTACTATTTATACTGTACATTGAGTTATTTACTTCACTGGTTGTGTTCATCCCTAATATTTTATTTTGACTCATTTTAGATAATTTTTTGTTTTATATTGAAAATGTCTTCCCTTGTTTCCTTGAGTATACATGTCATGCTTATTTTGAAGTTTTGGTACTGTATCTTTTTCAATAACTCTGCTTCAGATTATTTGTGGTGCCAGTTTCTTGTCACCCCAGGGATGTGTGTGTGTGTGTTAGTAAGTTCCTAGAATTCATGTGTTTTCTTTCTGTAGTTCGTGTAGGTTGGTTGTGGGGGAGGGAGCCAGCAGCCCATGCTGATTCATGGTCTTAGAAATCTCAACAGTACTATGAGCCTAACAGTAGTATATACTTCTTCACGTTCTTATGAAAATTAAGGTAGGCCCTAGCTGGTGTAGCTCAGTGGATTGAGCGCAGGCCTGTGAACCACATGATCTCGGTTCAATTCCCAGTTGGGGCACATGCTTGAGTTGCGGGCCAGTTCCCAGCAGGGGACTCACGAGAGGCAACCACCTCTCCCACCATTCCGCCCTTTTCGTTTATGTCCATGTGTTACAAGTTTTTTAGATTCTATATTTCCCATACTATTCTTGCCCTCCCCCCGTCTATTTTCTACCTACCATCTGTGCTACTTATTCTCTGTACCTTCACCCCCCCTTCTCCTCCTCCCACTCCCCTGTTGCTAACCCTCCATGTGATCTCCATTTCTATGGTTCCACTCCTGATCTAGCTGTCCTTTAAGATTGCTTTTGGTTTAGGTGTGGTTGTTAATAACTGTGAGTTTGCTGTCCTTTCACTGTTCATATTTTTCATCTTCTTTTTCTTAGATAAGTCCCTTTAGCATTTTATATAATAAGGGCTTGGTGATGATGCACTCCTTGAATTTGACCTTATCTGAGAAGCACTTTATCTGCCCTTCCATTCTAAATGAAAGTTTTGCTGGATAAAGCAATCTTGGGTGGAGGTCCTTGCCTTTCATGACTTGGAATACTTCTTTCCAGCCCATTCTTACCTGTAAGGTCTCTTTTGAGAATTCAGCTGACAGTCTGATGGGAAGTCCTTTGTAGGTAACTGTCCCCGTATCTCTTGCTGCTTCTAGGGTTCTCTCCTTCATTTGAATCTTGGCTAATGTAATGATGATGTGCCTTGGTGTGTTCTTTCTTGGGTCCAACTTCTTTGGGACTCTCTGAGCTTCCTGGACTTCCTGGAAGTCTATTTCCTTCACGAAATTGGGGAACTTCTCCTTTATTATTTGTTCAAATAGGTTTCCACTCATGGCTGTTCCTTTTCCCCTTCTGGTACCCCTATAATTCGGATGTTGGAATGTTTAAAGATATCCTGGAGGTTCCTAAGCCTCTCCTCATTTTTTTGAATTCTTGTTTCTTCATTCTTTTCTGTTTGGTTGTTTCTTTCTTCCTTCTGGTCCACTCCCTTGATTTGAGTCTCAGTTTCCTTTCCATCACTATTGGTTTATTGTGCATTTCCCTTCATTTCAATTAGTTTAGCCTTCATTTGTTCCTCTAATTTGTGACTAAAATCAACCAATTCTGTGAGCATCCTGATCACCAGTGTTTTGAACTGTGCATCTGATTGATTGGCTATCTCTTGGTTGCTTAAAATTATTGGCTCTGGGGCTTTGAGCTGTTCTTGAGCCATAATGTTTTGGTCTATTCATGCCTGTTTCGTATGAGGGGCAGAGCCTTAGGTGTTCACCAGGGCGGGGCGACCCAGTTGCTGGGTTGTGATGCTATATGTGGGGGCAGGGCCAGAGAGGGACATTGGGGTTTGTTCTGGCTCTCTTGGATTTCTGTCCCTTTTGCTGCTTCCTGCAAGCAAATTGGGCCTCACTGGTGTCAGCTCCCGGGTGTGTGGGCCTGTGCACCCTCCAGGATCCTGTGGGTCTCTCCAACAAACTCTCTGAGCCTGGGAGCCTCTCCTGGTACCTCAACTCCAAAAGTCTTTCCAATTAGTGCTTTCAGGCTCTAATTCTCGCTGCTGGGGCCCTAGCCTGAGTGCTGTATCTGCACTGTTCAGTATGGTACCTAGTGACTAATGAGCACTTGAAAATGTGATTAGCATGACTGAAGAACTATAATATTAAGTAATTAAAATGTAGCTAGCCATGTGTATCAACTGGCTCTTAAATTAGAAAGCACAGGCCTTCATTCCCCTCCACCTACACCCTCCCTGCCCCACCATTCTCCCCCCCTTAGTTTATAGCCACATGTCTCAAGTTCTTTGGATTCTATATTTCCCCCACTATTCTTGCCCTCCCCCCTATCTATTTTCTACCTACCATCTATGCTATTTTCTGTGCCTTCTCCCCCCCCCTTCTCCCCCTCCCATCCCCCTGTTTCTAACCCTCCATGTGTTCTTCATTTCTATGGTTCCACTCCTGATCTAGCTGTCCTTTAAGATTGCTTTTGTTTTAGGTGTGGTTGTTAATAACTGTGTGTTTGCTGTCCTTTCACTGTTAATGTTTTTCATCTTCTTCTTCTTAGATAAGTCCCTTTAGCATTTCATATAATAAGGGCTTGGTGATGATGAACTCCTTGAACTTGACCTTATCTGAGAAGCACTTTATCTGTCCTTCCATTCTAAATGAAAGTTTTGCTGGATAAAGCAATCTTGGCTATAGGTCTTTGGATTTCATGACTTGGAATACTTCTTTCCAGCCCCTTCTTGCCTGTAAGGTCTCTTTTGAGAAATCCGCTGACAGTCCGATGGGTACTCCTTTGTAGGTGACTGTCCCCTTATCCCTTGATGCTTCTAGGATTCTCTCCTTCATTTTGGTCTTGGCTAATGTAATTAGGATGTGCCTTGGTGTGTTCCTTCTTGGGTCCAATTTCTTTGGGACTCTCTGAGCTTCCTGGATTTCCTGGAAGTCAATTTCCTTTGCCAGACTGGGGAAGTTCTCCTTTATTATTTGTTGAAATACGTTTTCCACTCGTGGCTGTTTCTTTCCCCCTTCTGGTACCCCTATAATTCGGATGTTGGAACGTTTAAAGATGTTCTGGAGGTTCCTAAGCCTCTCCTCATTTTTTTGAATTCTCATTTCTTCATTCCTTTCTGGTGGGATGTTTTGTTCTTCCTTCTGGTCGATTCCATTGATTTGAGTCCCAGTTTCCTTTCCATCACTATTGGTTTCCTGTGCATCTCCCTTCGTTTCAATTAGTTTAGCCTTCATATGTTCCTCTAATTTGTGACTATGTTCCTCTAATTTGTGACTACAATCTACCAGTTCTGTGAGCATCCTGATAAATAGTGTCCTGAATTGTGCTTCTGAGAGGCTGGCAATTTCTTGGTTGCTTAGAGTTATTGGCTCTGGGACTTCGAGTTCTTCTTGCACCATCTTTTGGGCTGTCCGTGCCTGTTCCATAGCAGGATCAGAGCCCTAAAGTGTTCACTAGAACAGGGCAACTAAGTTGCTGGGTTGTGATGCTGTATGTGAGGGCGGGGTCAAAGAGGGACTATGGCGTCCTTTCTGCCGCCTGCCGCCGTGGCCCTCACCGGTGCCGCAGTTGCTGCTGTCACCGGGCCCACGCGTTCTGTTCCACTGCTCGCGAGTGTGCCACCGCCGCCAGCCCTCGCCCCCTGGGGCCTGCGTGGTCCGTCTCACTGTGCGTGAATGTGCACCCACGGTCAGTCTGCCCCGCACCCCAACTGTTTCTGGGCTGCCTGCGCGCCTGGGTCGGGGGACCTGTCCTGCCCGACCCTGCTCGCTGCTGGCTCCGCCCCTCTTACCGTCCCCGTTGAAGGGTTAGATGTAGTCGGACTTCCGTATAATTCAATTTTCTGTCCTTTGGTTGTGTCTTTGTTTCTCCAAACCTTTGTTGTATTCAAACTTGGTTGTGGCAGAAGGCACAGTGTTTCCACCTATGCCTCCATCTTGGTGGAAGTCCTATATATTTTTGTCATTTAAATTAAATCCTGCCCTTAAACTTTTTTCTGAAATTCAGAAGGCCAACACAGGTCTTATTACAAAATTAGTTGATTTCAGGAAAATTATATCAGTGTTTATATTTTAAGCAGTGTTTTGATGAAATTGTTGTAGAGAGAAACCCAGGAAGCAAGGCTCTATGTGTTTTCACTTTTTACAGTTTTATTTAGGGGAGTTCAGAAGGACATAACTAACACGTATGAATGATGAGTAGTCCTGAAATAATTCAGGTACTTGGGGGCCACAATATCTGTTTATTAATATCCTCCTACAGTGCGTTGCTCAGTTGGTTAGGGTGGCTTACGCAAATATGTTGTGTAACATTTCCAGGAGTAGGAGTGGTGGAAAATTGAAGCTGACATACTTTTAGGGGAATTAAGTAGGAGAATGTCTCACTTTTGTCTCTTCATTTACTGATGTTTCCATGCCCATGCTTTTTATATCAAGTTTAATAGTTTGGCCCTAAGGGAAAATAAAGTGTGAGAGAAATTTGGTTAATGTACAAATCACTAGATGGCCTTATTTGTTATTTTTTACCACTTTATCTTTTTGTGTTTTCTTTAAGATGTAATTTGGACTGCCACATAGCCGCATTCATGCCTATTTTGTATATCTTCCATTTCCTGTTTATAGCATACTTATAGTTGAGTTAGAGGATATAACAGTGTTTATGGAAATGTAGAGATAACATGAACCGAGAGTTGAATTCCAGTTCAGGCTCTGCTTGAAAAGCTGTAACCTCTCGAAAGTTACACTCCTTTAAAATCTAGACCAACACTCTACTTCACAATGATTGGTATGTGGCATGTGTTGTAATAATGGATAATTAATTTTTAAAGGTTAAATGCTAAATATAGTATCTACTTCTTTAAATGTTAAATTGAATACAAAACATTCCTATCAAAGGAGACTCTGACTTTTACCCTTCACCAAAGTTATTCCTGCCTTTTCTTTCCTTGGAAGTGACAAGTTCTATAGTTGTCACTATCTTATTCATATCTACAGTTTGGGAATCTGGATATATTTATAAATGTTCTTTGGCAAAGGTTATGTGCTCTTGACCTGAAAAATCTGATGCGAGCTGCTATGTGAACTTCATTCAATAGCTCTCCGGTTACTTATCAAATATGTTGAAGTTTTTTCCAGTGCAGTCTGGGCAGAAACAGGCTTCAAATTTGAAAGTAGAAACTTTTTTCACCAGTAATATTCAGTTGGTTTTTTTTTTTTTTTTACTAAGAATCTAGACTTATTTAGGTAATAAAAGGAATTCTTCATAGCTTTTTGAGTGGGTCTTATGGCACTTAAGTATTCTAGTGACATTTTATTTCCAGATATTATAAAACTGAAATTCAAAGTGATGGCAAGCAAAATATTTTGAAACATGGCAAACCCCCACCCCCACCCCCAGGCAAAGCCTTGATTGTTTTTTAAAAATTTTATTTTCAAGGTTGAATTTCAGAATTAATTAGATGGGAATTTTTGTCAGCTTGCCAAATACTTTAAACTTCTACATAAATTAACTTCAACTTTTAATTTATCATTAACTTTGTTTTATTAATTGAACTAGTCATTTTTAAAGCTTAAACTAATTTACATTGTTAGCTAGAATATAGCCCATGCTTTTCCCAGCTTGTAAGCCTTCTCACTTATTTAAGGGAAAAATAAAGTTTAGACAAAGAAAAGTAAAGGTACACATTTGGATGTAATTTAAACCTCATTTTGATGACTGTTGGCCTAGTGATTATAGATTCTGTTCCAGTATTGTTTTCAATAATAGTGTTACTATAGCAACTAATATAAATGCATGCTTCAAGGGGAAAAAAAAAAAAAAAAACCCTCTCCACCGATTGTGTTGTATATTGGGATGAAATTTTTCTTTATTAACTTTTGTAACTTGCCCTAGACTTTGCAAAGCTGTTTTTCCCAAAGAAATATTCAGAGGATCCTGTTACAAATACGTTTTTGCCCTCTTAATCACATCATCTGTTTCTTGTATTGACAGCATGCAGCAATTAATTTAAAAGGGAAAAGATGTAGAAAGAGTTTGTTTCAGAAATCCTGTATCTTCTCTTTCTTATTTGTGCTTCATGCAGTACTCTGGAGGAAAGAACACTTTCTTCTCTTCTGCTCTGAACTGTGTAAATGAATTGTGTTTTTGTAAAAGTTCGTTACCTTACATGTAATGTCTTGCCTTTGTTAAAATGAAGATTGTGGGAAAACATACTTGTTAAAGTCCTTGAGTTTTATCGGCATAATTATTGTACGAACAAATGGCTGAAATATATTAAAATTCATCCATTACCTGTTTCATTGCAGATTTGGTAATTTATAAAAGTGACTTAAATGTCTTAGTAAACCCTTAGGAGAAAAATAAATAGATGATAAAGTATATCTATGTAATATGCCTTGCGGCTTTTAAAAATGCTGGTTGTATTTGAGGTAAAATGATGTCAATAGAAAGATACTAAGGCAGAAAAGATTTCAGAACTGTAAAGTACAATCCCATTTTTATGTAAAAGTGTTTTAAGTATAAATGTGTAGAGGAATATACAGATGTTGCCAGTAGTTATCTCTTTATAGTAATAGAATAGTAGCATTGTTTTCATTAATTTTTTTAAAATTTCTTTGAAAAGAAGTGTGTCATAGCCAGTAGAAGCAGTATGAATTTTTTTTTTTAATTTCATGTTAGGAGGGAAGTCATGTGTACTTTTCTTCTGACCTTTTGACATTTTAGGTGATGTTGGTCAAAATGAAAGTTTACATGGGAAGAAGCTGAATCTCTACTATAATCTGACCTTAAGACAAGATACATCTTAAAACTGGAATTGGTTGGGAGAAGTCATTAAAAGCTTTTAAAAATGGGATTTCCTAAGATAAAAAATGTCCCAAAGATGAAAATGATGAAATAGTTCATGTCAGATTTAGGCTATGCCTGAACTGGCATGTTCAGAAGTTTGTATCTGAGAATTGTGTTAATTTCAGTTTTTATATTTTCTTTAAAAGTTAGCATATGCTTCTTTTTAAAAAATTCAAAAAGTAGCTCAGTGGATTGAGCACGAGCCTGCGAACCAAAGGATCATGGTTTGATTCCCAGTCAGGGCACACGCCTGGGTTGCAGGTCAGTTCCCAGCAGGGGACCCATGAGAGGCAACCATACATTGATATTTCTCTCCTTCTTTCCTTCCCTTCCCCTCTAAAGATAAATAAATAAAATCTTTTAAAAAATAAGAATTCAAAAAGTACAGAAGTGTTAAAAGTGGAGGAAAAAAGACCTACTTTGGTTTCTCCCTCACCCAGAGTCCTCCAGGGCATTCTTTTCTATCTAAGAGAATAGGTTTAGGAAATGGAAGAACCTCAAGAAAACTGTCATTCTATATAGTGTGATAGAATGATCACGGAATAGGAGTCAGGCAGTTTAGCTTCTAGTCTCAGCTACTCCTTAGCTGTGTAATTAGAAAAAAGTTACTTTGCCTTTCTGAAACTGAATCAGTTTCTACCATTTCCAAGATGATAATTTTGGACTTTAAAATGATAGGATGCTAATGACTGACTTAATAAAGGTCCCTAACATCTCAGACATTTTTTTTACTTTTCCTTTTTTTAAATCCTCACTCAAGGATATATTGATTAATTTTTAGAAAGAGAGGAAGGGGGAGAGAAAAAGAAACATTGATCAGTTGTCTCCTGTATGCACCCTCACCAGGGATCAACCCGCAACCTAGGTATGTGCCCCGACCGGGAATCAAACCCGCAACCTTTTGGTGTACAGGACAGTGCTCCAGCCAACTGAGCCACCTGGCCAGGGCTCTCAGATATTTTTTAAAAGAGTATATATGAGTTATTTTTGCTACTCTCAGTTATTCTGTTATACAGGTGATCAGAGAGTATTTCATGTTTCACTTACAGTCATAGGTAGACTAAGTTATTTTCCAGTATTACGGAGAGAATCAGTAGCATAGCCAAAACTAAATTCAGTTCCTAGCCTACAGTTCTCTTGGTCTTTCCTTCAGGTTGCTGTCTTAGAGAAATGAAGTGATTTTTAACTATATTTAAGAACATCACATTGCCAGACAGAAGTAAAATTAGGGACTATATCCATAGAGCATTTGTACCTTGAATTTATTTGACATTTTGTAGAACAGCTGAATTTTCTAATTGTATTCGGCATGATCACTTGCTAAAAGTATTAATCAGTGTTATCTGGTTTTATCATATACCTCTTTCTGGGGTTATGCTTGGGGAGTGCGCACAAGAGACACATGTCTACAAAAGCATTATTTTGAACAGAATTTAATTCAGACTGGCCTGTCTCCACACCTGCTTGGTCAGTAACTCTGAACTTTGGAGATCTATCTAGTGATCATAAACCTGCTCTGTATGCTGTGGGCCAGAGAAGTCAGCTTTGATGGCAGATTTCTACACTGGTACAGGAGAGAAAAGTTTAACATTTCAAAAGAACTGAACCTATTAGCGTCTGTGTGCTCCACCAGTAGACTTTCTTGAACGCAACACCCTCGTTTGTATGGTCTTGGAATGTTTTCTGTTTTCAACAAAAGAAATAACACATGCATGTCAAAATGAACTGTACAATCTCAACAGCAGTATTCATTAAGAAAATCAGTCATTTTCTTTCATGACATTATGAAGTGATTACTTCAGGTGTTTTTTATTGGGATAGCAAGATAAAAAGTTATTTACATGATATATATCAGAATATTTGGAGTTAGTGTCAGCATTTGCTATTGCATATGATTTAAATTTTTCATCTGCAGTTATTTAACAGACATTTGAGTTCCTACCACGAGTTGGACCCTGTACTCTTAAGTATGGTTAAAGATATCAGCAAAAGTTCTTTATAAGTGTGGGCTTTTTCTATGCCAAAACTTATGGGGGCATTAAGAATTCCTGACAAAACACTTCCTGGGAATTATTGGCCTTCAAATGTAAAGATGATGGTAACAATGGATGCTAAATGTGTATATATACACACATATATGTGATTATATATATGTGTGTGTGTATATACAGATATATAAACTTGCAAAATGAAAAGTTGGCAACCCCCCCAAAAAAAGAATTACTGGATATAAATTGAATTTAAATTTCATGTGCTGTATTCCTCCCTGTACTTTCTTTTGTCCAGTAATTATTTATGTTCCTTCACTGAGTTCACACTTAATTTAGAAAGCACGTTCTAAGGGGACTTGCTGTTCGAAGCTGTGGAAAATCATTTTGTGAAGTGAATTAATTTGCCTTTTATATATTCAGGTTTTCATCCGTGATTCTTAATCAAAAAAACTTGCAAACATTTTAATTTTTATGAACAAGTAACGTGTCTGCCATTCATTTTAATCCCCCTTTCCCAATCTCTCTTTGTGTGTGTCTCTCTGTCTTAATTACACAGAGCAGGAGTTTGGTGTTCTTAACTGAATATATAAATAATCCCAATTTTTTTATTTAATTCTTGTTCAAGTACAGTTTTCTGTCTTATATTCCCAGCCCTGCCCACCCACCCCCAGTGCTCCCCACCTCCCTCCCATTTCCACCCCCCACCTTAGTTATTGTCCATGTGTCCTTTATACTTGTTCATGTGAATCCTTCCCCTTTTCCCCTGTGATTCTCTCCACTCTCCCCTCTGGTCCTTGTCAGCCTGTTCTGTATTTCAGTGTCTTTGGTCATATTTTGCTTGCTTGTTTTGTTGTTTAGATTCCTGTTAAAGATGAGATCATATGGTATTTGTCTTTCACCACCTGGCTTATTTCACTCAGCATAATGTTTTTGAGCTTTTATTTTTTTTAACTTTAAAAGACTCACGTAAGACACTGTGACTTTTAAAAAAAGCATTACGATAATAAATTGATAAACAACATCGGTTTAAATTGGACCATGGGTCCTTACAAATGTAATTAATATTTGACTTCCCTACAATTGAAATATAAGCACTAAATGTTTCAGTTAAACTGTCTTGTGACTGTTTAATTTACATTTGGTTTTTGTTAGTATAGTGGTTGGTAGCTAAAGTGATTGTGAAAATAAACAGGTTAAGCCTTTATAAACAGGAGTAGCCATGATTTTTAGCATAAGCATCCAATGTAGTTTCTGATGTAAGAAGACTTACGTTAACATTTATTATCAACGTAGAACAAAACAAAAATATCTATAAAAATAGAAGTTGGAGAAAATACTTTGAAAGCTGAAAAGTAGTAATCAAAAAGTTAATCCATAAAATATGCTATGTAAACGTGTGCTTCTTACATAAGAGGCTGGTGTTGCATGTTTAGCAACTGTTTTCTAGGTAATTCATCATATATGTCAGAAGTAGGTGTAACAGCCAGTTTCTAGTCTTAACAGGAGGCTGAATATGATCCAGAGGGAGGAAATCATTCTTTGTTATTTCAACCCTTCTGAACAGGACACCATACTTGCAGAACTTCTTCAAATACATAAAGAACACATTGTAGGATATCATGAACATGATTCTCTTTTGGACCACAAAGAAGAAGAAGAGTTGACTGAAGAAGAAAGAAAAGCAGCCTGGGCAGAGTATGAAGCAGAGAAGAAGGTAGTTTATTTGCAATGTTTTTTGGTTTGGTTTGGATGTTAATCATTTGAAAGGCGAGTGAGGAAGAAAATGATTACCTTTAGAACAGGCGAATCTTCCCGAACAGAGTCCCAAGGTGTGAGAGTCTGTTTATAGGCTTTGGCCTCCTTTGGCGGCAGAGTGGGAAGAGAGGGGGGGTAGAAAATATTCTCCACGTAAAGAGTAGCAACCCCACTTCTGCTTAGCACTTGTTGAACTGAGAGATTAGTGGAAAGGTATATATTTAGCATCACTTAACTCCCATCAACACCCTCACTGTAGTAACAGACACACAGGAGCTTAGAGTTCGGAGGTAGGAGAGTGAATCTTGTTTTAGCATGTGTGCCATGAAATCTAAATTTTGACTGACTCTATCAGAACACAGAAGTATTTCACTGTTGGACATTAATGTCCATCTCCAGCAGAAACTTCATTTAAAATAGTTCCATGTCTATTTCAGACACCAACTCACTTTAGCAAAACTGTGCCTGAGCTTGGGAAACCTTATCCTAATACATGAATCCTTTTTAAACTCCTACCTCATTGTACCAAAGTTCTTTAACGTTAATGTGATGTTAGGAGTCTCATCAGAATTATGAGTTGCCCCATTCTGTGGGAATTATCAAAAAAGAGTATACCTTTAGGGGTTAAAGCTTTCTGTGTAATAAGATCTTGGTTTCAGGTAAAAAGGGTGTTTTGTTTGTGTGTGGAAGAGTGTTAATAATTTCCTAGATCTGAGAATATGGATTCTTTTCTAAACCAGTAGGTGATGTAGAATTTCAAGTTTTAAATCACAATGTGGAAAGTGCATAATTTTTTGTTTTTAGGGACTGACCATGCGTTTCAACATACCAACTGGGACCAATTTACCCCCTGTCAGTTTCAACTCTCAAACTCCTTATATTCCTTTCAATTTGGGAGCCCTGTCAGCAATGAGTAATCAACAGCTGGAGGTAAGTTGTGAAGTACAAAAGTAGTTTAACTTGAATTAAAGGCAATTTCAAGTGCCCTGTTGTTCAGGGTTCCCTATGCAGGAATATCACATTCTCGAAAAGATTACCTGTGAATAGACCAAGAAAATTTTCTTTTATTTGTTGACCTTTTTGAACCAGCACACTGTAGTACAATGTGGTTTGTTCACAGCACAAGGGAATCAGGCCTTCAATTAATGTAGTTTAAATTCTTTTAGTTAAGGAACAGTAGGGCAGCTGACTGGGTAGGGAAATAGCACTTTGTCCAGTTATAAGATATTTTGAATAAACAGATTACTTGCTTAATGTTTGAAAGCAGAATAAATGCACACCTCGATTTACATTCTAATTCCATGTAGATGCAGCACTAAGTATATGTTAATGCCCAGTATTATGAAATAATTGATTTCAAACAAGGATCAATTATGAAGTAAATGAGAAAGATTAGGTTTTATTGTTCCAATAATTTAATAACTTAATTGAATCTGTGGTCTCCTTTTTAAACTGTGCTTATGGAGTCATTGAAATTATTAAATTATTGATTCAATGAAACCCAAACTTTCATCTTCCTAACAAGACCTTCACTGATGAGTTTTACTCCACTTTATTGATGCTGAAGTTTGTGCTTCTTTTCAATTACTTCTATAAAATAGCAAGGGGAAGAGCCCCTATATATTAAAACTATACTGTCTGTTATATATCCTACATAGCTCATTTCTTACATTTCTTCTAGGACCTCATAAATCAAGGAAGAGAAAAAGTTGTGGAAGCAACAAACAGTGTGGCAGCAGTGAGGATTCAGCCCCTTGAAGATATAATTTCAGCTGTAGTAAGTTAATTGGCAATTGTCTTACTCCCACTTGAAATTTTTGTTCTTCTCCCCACCATTTGTTTTCATTCTTTTTTTATCCTCAGCCAAGGACATCTTTTTCATTGCTATTTTTTTTAAGCAAGAGGGAAAGGGAAAGAAGTGGGATAGAGAGAAATAGTGATGTGAGAGAGAAGTATCAGTTGGTTGCCTGCCATACATACACTCCCAGACCAGGGATCAAACCTGCAACATTTTGGTTATGGGACGACGCTCCAACCAACTGAGCCACACCAGCCAGGGCTGTTTTAAATTTTTTAAAAAGATTTGATGTGCCCTGGCTGGTGTAGCTCAGTGGATTGAGCACAGGCCTGTGAACCAGAGGATCGCAGTTTGATTCCCAGTGAGGGCACATGCCTGGGTTGCAGGCCAGTTCCCAGCAGGGGACACACGATACATTGTGTGTCCCCAGCAGAGGCAACCATACATTGATATTTCTCTCCTTCTCTCCTTCCCTTCCCCTCTAAAGATAAATAAATAAAATCTTTAAAAAAAAAGATTTGATGTATTTATTTTCAGAGAGGAGAAGGGAGGGGGAGAAAGAGGAAGAAAAACATCAATTTGTGGTTGCCTCTCAAGGGCCCCATTCTGGGGACCTGGCCTGCAACCCAGGCATGTGCCCTGACTGGGAATTGAACTGGCAACCCTTCGGTTTGCAGGTCCATGCTCAATCTACTGAGCCACATCAGCCAGGGCTATTTTTAATTTTTTATTATTATTTGCTTCACTATTTTGGGGGGCAGGGGGAAGCATAATTCTTATAACTTGATTTGTAATAGTAAAATACTAGTAAACTGTATAGTGGTGGCAAGCTGTAATTCAACAGTTTCACCCAGATTGTTGGCACACGAAAGAAATGGGTGAAATCTAAGAATTGGGAAACCAATCAGACATATGTGAATTGTTTACATAAACATATTTAAATGACTAGCTGCACAAAGTAAGTACAAATAGTTGTATTCCAAAGGTAGCCAACCCTTGTACACACAGTAGAAAACTTAGTGCCCTGCTTTTACATGGTTGTTTTCTTTTAAAAAGAATAAAGGGAAAGGGAGACAAATTTTAAAAATCCCAAATATCTTCAAGTAGTTTAATTCTTTTTCCTCAAGACTACTGCAATAGGAGTAACTAGAAACTTTTTCTTTTAGTGGAAGGAAAACATGAATCTCTCAGAGGCCCAAGTCCAGGCATTAGCATTGAGTAGACAAGCCAGCCAGGAGCTTGATGTCAAACGAAGAGAAGCCATCTACAATGACGTATTGACAAAACAGCAGATGGTAAGGATTCTATCTCTCGGTTTTGTTTACTTTTCTTGAATTTATAATAATGGGGTTATAATGACGTCTGTGTCGATAACCACCCCTTATATGGATGGATGGATGGTCATTGGTTATTTTTCAAAGAAATTTTGTCCAAAAACCTAATAATGTCAAAAAAAGGCAGTATCTTTTGTTACAAAGGAGCGATATCTTTCCAAATGGATTCTCTTGAAGTTTATATAGGCTGTCTCCCGTATAATTTTATTTTTTATACATCCTGGACATCTAAAAGGGACATTCTTTTTTTGCAAGTTGTTTCCATTACAATTTTAAAATTAAAATTGATAGCTAGACATAGCTATCCATTGTCCATATAATGGACATGCATATATATGTACACATCTGACTTAAACAAATGCTGATAAAACATTCTTAAAAAGGAATTCCTATGAAACTCCTTTCTTTTAACCATATACACCATTTTGAAACAATTCCTGAAAATAAGTATACTTTTTTAAATGGATTTAATATGAGGGTGGAACTCTAGATGGCATGACACAGGTCCCAACTACACAGCACAAGTACAATGTTGCTTTATTCAAAGAAAGAAAGAAGGCCAGCATATCCCAGGATTTGTGATCATCTTTCCCAGCAGTCTTTTGCCAGTCATCTGCCTTGTGCTGGGAAATTTCAGCTCCTGACATCAGGGAGCAAATTTCTGTGGCGTAAATTTTGCCTAGAAAGCGCTGTAGAATTGTGTGGTTTTCGATTATTGTAGGAAATTTCAGGCATTCCAGGTAGGAGTTATTCCCACTTGTGAGTGCCTTTTCCCTGTGGTGTTTGTCACTAAAAATGTTTATTTGTCTGTCATAATGTGAAATATTCAGAAGAATGACAAAGAAAGGAGAGCTGACAGAAAGTGCTGTAACTAATACTTGCGACTAATCACAGTGCAGGATAGGTTACTATGGCAACTAACCTAAATGCTCCTTGCAATACAATAGTCAAGTCATTAGGAGAATTTAGCCCTAAATGGTGTTACTAACTGGTTTCTACAGTAATGGTCCTGTGAATGCCATCAAATTAGTAATGGTGACAACAATAATGTGTTTTCCTTTTGGTATGGTACCCCCCTAACAAATTGATTTTAACTAAAAACTTGATACTTGCCTCTTTGAGACAGGTCATGCACTTGTAACAGCTCCCTTTTCTCTCCTTAGTTAATCAGCTGTGTTCAGCGAATACTTATGAACCGAAGGCTCCAGCAGCAGTACAATCAACAGCAGCAGCAACAAATGACTTATCAACAAGCAGCACTCAGTCACCTCATGATGCCAAAGCCTCCCAATTTAATCATGAATCCTTCTAACTACCAGCAGATTGATATGAGAGGAATGTATCAGTCCGTGGCTGGCGGTATGCAGCCACCACCGTTACAGCGAGCCCCACCCCCAATGAGAAGCAAAAATCCAGGACCTTCCCAAGGGAAATCAATGTGATTTTGCACTAAAAGCTTAAAGGATTGTTAAAATCATAGAAAGATCTTTTATTTTTTTAGGAATCAATGACTTAACAGAACTCAACTGTATAAATAGTTTGGTCCCCTTAAATGCCAATCTTCCATATTAGTTTTAAATTTTTTTAAATAGGGCATACCATTTCTTCCTGACGTTTGTCAGTGATGTTGCCTAGAATCTTCTTACACACATTGAGTACAGAAGATATTTCAAATTGTTTTCAGTGAAAACAAGTTGTTCCATAATAGTAACAACTCCACAGATTTCCTCTCTAAATTTTTATGCCTGCTTTTAGCGACCATACAATTGTCATAAAATTAACGAATTTAGGAAAGAATACAGATTTATATATTCATTCTTTACATTGAAAAACACAGCTGAGTTCTTAGAGTTGATTCCTCAAGTTATAAGATACTTTTGTACTTAATCCATTTCTTGATTAAAGTGATTGAAATGGTTTTAATGTTCTTTTGACTGAAGTCTGAAACCGGGCTCCTGCTATGTCATGCCTGTGACTGAAAGCTCAAAACTAAGGGTTATCTCTGACACAGAATTGTGTGCAATATTCTTAAATACTACTGCTCTGAAACTTGGAGGAGTCTCGCAGTGATCTTGGCATTGTATAAACAGCCTTAAGTACAGCCTAAGAAGAGAATTCCTTTTTCTTCTTTAGTCTTTCTGCCATTTTTTATTTTCAGTTCTATGTGCTGAAATAATCACTAGTAAAATTTCAGCATGGTGGATTATCTTCCACACATGGTTCCCTCCCTCCTGGCACTAATAGAGAGCACATCTCTCTAACTGCTGGGTGCCAGTGCCAGTGCTAGCGCCTCATCCTGTTGCTGGCAGTGGGATGTGGACTAACACAATCAGGTTCTAGTATTTTAGGAGGTTAAGGACGGCACTGTGGTTGTTAAGTTCACACCCTATTTTATAAACAGCATCAAGATGGCAGAACCATTGCTGACTTTAAGTTCACACGACTGTGCTGTAACAACTCCCAGGATTGTCAGTATTGTGAGTTAATTCTTTTTAAAGATAAGAATCACTGGCTTTGATGCTCCTTCTTTTCTCTCATCTTGTTCTTGCCCCCCAACTCCACTATGTTTTCTTAAATTATGTCTCAAAGTTTGATATTGTTTAAAAAAGTAGGTGTCTGAGGCAATTTTCTGATCCAAATGACCTCATCTAATACCCTTTCAAGAGGTTTTACTAGAAAATCCTTATTTTGTTTTTTTTTCCTTAATCCAGACCTGTAAAAATCACCTATAAAGTTTATTCATGTACAGTTGGGTTGCTTGAGTTTCTTAAAGGAAAACATCTTCAGACTATGGAATCAACTCAACATGGCAAAAACATTTCTGAGATGATGATGTAACAGGTAGTGGCAACAGCTAAGGAATTCCAGAAAAAAGAAAGCTGGGTGGAGGATTGATTTGCTCCAGATATCACTGGATTAGAGTAAGTTTAACATTAGCCAAAACTGTTTTGAGATGTTTAGATGATTCAGAGATTTCCATTTTTCACTTGAAAGAACTAGTGGTAAAACATCTAAGAGCACTAAGTTGGGGATAACCAAATTCATGAGCTTTGGTGGATTCACCCCCCACTTCCACACGCTGAGTTATCACTAACAAATGCCATATATTTGAATATTATGCCAGCCATATAATCTGTTTAATCAGTGGGGGTGGGGGAGATGTGTGTTTAGGAGAAATGAAAAAGACGAGATTTATGTGATAAATATTTGAAGACAGTACACTCTGGCCAACTGTTATCAGTTGGTATTTCTACAAGTCCAGAATACTTTAAACCTGATTTATTAGACCTGAGAACTTTTGACAGGGTCTAATTACTTGCTCAAAGACATAGATATGAAAATTTTAGCAACCTTCTAAACTGTTTTACCATAGATGAAACTATGACTTAAAGCATAATACGTAGAAGGATTATTTGGAAACAAGAGAGTTTGAAATAAAACTTGGACCACTTTGCATACACTCTTCTCACTTGACATTTTAGCTACATAATATGTACTTTGAGTATAACATCAAGCTTTAACAAATATTTAAAGACAAAAATCACGTCAATAAGATACTAAAAGGCTCATTTTTATATTTGTTTTAGATGTTTTAAATAGTTGCAATGGCTTAAAAAATGACGATTTAAAATGTTGCTTGTAATACAGTTTTGCCTGCTAAATTCTCCACATTTTGTAACCTGTTTTATTTCTTTGGGTGTAAAGCGTTTTTGCTTAGTATTGTGATACTGTATATGTTCTGTCCCGGTTGTATAGTAATGTTTCAGTCCGTCATCCAGCTTTGGCTGCTGAAATCATACAGCTGTGAAGACTTGCCTTGGTTTCTGTTAGACTGCTTTTCAGTTCTGTATTGAGTATCTTCAGTACTGTAGAAAAGATGTCACTTCTTCCTTTAAGGCTGTTTTGTAATATATATAAGGACTGGAATTGTGTTTTTAAAGAAAAGCATTCAAGTATGACAATAATACTATCTGTGTTTTCACCATTCAAAGTGCTGTTTAGTAGTTGAAACTTAAACTATTTAATGTCATTTAATAAAGTGACCAAAATGTGTTGTGCTCTTTATTGCATTTTCACAGCTTTGAAAATCTGTGCATATATTGTTTCATAGAAAAATGTATAGCTTTTGATGCCCTATTTAATGGTGGTTCTTTTGCACATTTAGTTATTTAATGTTGGGAGGTGAAGGAGTTTGGTTTTTTAATTTGTTATATACTAAATTCTGTAAAAGGAGATCTTTAACCTCAAAAATAATTTACATACCAGGAAACCTACGTGTGTTTGTGTTAGTTTTGGTTGTCTCTGTGTAATCCAGCTCCACCCTCTGCTTCCCAGGAGCCGTGGCACTCATTGCAGTCCAGCCGGGCCACCGGGCCACACTGGGTACAGAAGCTGCTTACCATCCCGAATGCGGCTGGAGGAGGTTGATGGGAAACCTTATTACCTTGGCCTCCCTAGAAGCTGACTATTTCGTAGTCATCCCTTAGCTATGTCTCTTCTCCCTCTAGTATCATAAAATCGGGTACATATTCTGGGCCCCAAGCAAAACTTTAAAAACAATTGTCTCAGTTAACCATTGTTTCTTTCGAGGGTGGCATGCTGTGAGGCTTCTAGATACTTACTCTGACAGTAAAATAGGTCATCCTTTTACATCCTTATTTCACTAAAATTCCTGTTCAGATTATTATCCACTTTATTTGACCAGAATGATCCTCAAGTGACTTGCCTATGTCCAAATCAAATCTGCCCTTAGAAATTGAAAACTCTTCCACCGTTGACTCCCCCCCCCAATCCNGCCCTTAGAAATTGAAAACTCTTCCACCGTTGACTCCCCCCCCCCAATCTCTGTATTCTGTGCCAATCCCAAAGGAGTGACCGAGTTTCAGAAATACTTTTTGTCTGTGCAACATTTTCTATATGCTGTTATATTGAGGTGAATAAAATTTAAAAATCCGAAATATATACTGTTCGTAAGCTCAGTATCTGCCAAGTGACCAGACTGCCCACATCACTCATGTTGGACTAATAACACCATGGCCCCTCTGGCCCCCGTGTAGGAGTTTTACTCCCCAGAGTGTAAACTGCCATAGAAATACTGTTCAGTGTGACACTGCCAGCCTCATTTTGCAATAACTTTCCTGACACCATTGGTGCCTGTTGAGCTAACTAAGGGAATTTCTCTTCTTCCCCACCTAGGGATCTTTCTGGTAGTGACCACTGCACACCTTTACACAGGAAGACAGTATAGGAATCAACTCTGTTATTAAAGTGTTAATTGAATGAAAACGTTAGACAAACCCTAAACGGCTGAAGACCGTCTTTAATACTTTGAACTAGCACATATTCCCAGCAGTGTCTAGTCAGCAGCACTATTCCACACTCTGCTCCGGACCATTCTGTCCTGGTTTCTCCCTGTGAAACACAAGGAAGAGGAAGCTTGGCTCCATTCTCCTTTAGCTAATCATATCCAATCACTAACAAGAGTCTTCTACTTATTAAAAAGACACCCCCCTGTGCCTCCTCTCCCTGTATAAATCCTTTTTTAAAATATATTTTATTTATTTTTAGACAGAGGGGATGGGAAAGGAGAAAGAGAGGGAAAGAAACATCAACATGTGGTTGCCTCTCTGTTTCCCCTACTGGGGACCTGACTTGAAACCCAGGCATGTGCCCTGACTGGGAATCGAACTGGCAACCACTTGCTTCACAGGCCCGTGCTCAATCCACTGAGCTACACCAGCCAGGGCTCCCTGTATAATCTTTATATCAAATACGAGTTGGTTTTCAAGAAAAGTGAAGAGCGATGACTTGCCAGATGCAAGAATGGGATTTATTTCACATATATGAGGAGAAAGTGTATTGAAAGAAAAGGAACACAGAAAAGGATCAGGAATGAGACAAGACTGGAGTGGATTGATGGAGGGCCTTGAAATCATGAATGAGTCATTCAGTAGGGAGGATAACGAGGGCTGGTGAGGTGAGGTGGCTGATGTGTTCAAAGTAGCTGGTAAAGGTGGTGATTTGGGCAGGGGTAATTTGAATGGTTCAGAACGCAAGGTGAAGAAAGATTGGAGACAGGAGGATAGATGACAAGTCCAGGCATTCAGTGACCAAACTACTGATCATTTTAAGGACAAAAGGCCCCAAACCATTAGAGGTTATATAGGATTCTTACATTGTAAGAAAAACCTGTTATTTCCTTTTCCCCTTTGCCCAAGGAGCCCACTTTGTTCAGGATTTTTTATTTTACAAGGACAATTTCACTTCTTTTGGTTACTCTCTCAAACCTAATGATAAATCTATCAATGGCATTCCTGTTCTTAATTTTTCATTACTGCTAATTACACTCTTACGCATTTGCACAAAGTGAGCTTGGTCCTTTTAACTAAGCTGAGTATAATTCTATTTCTTTCCTCAAGGTAGTTCTTCAAAGGGCCAAATCCATTCCCGTTCCATCCCCTCAAGACCCATCTGTTCCAAGTGCTAGTATCTATGTTTGGTAATGTTATATTTATAAGCTTCCCTTGGTATTTTCAAAGTGCTTTGCGGTTATGTATTAACGTGTGTACAACATCTGTGAGGAAAGTGAGGTGAATAATTACATTCTCCTCATGACAGTTAAGCTAAAAGACCAAAATCAAATCCATTGCGCTTAGGAGGCTCAAGACATTGTAGTTACGTCAACTATCTAGGTCTTTCATGTCTCATTTGGAAAATGGGACTATAATAACGCCTTAATTTCTTGAAGGCAAGACATTGAACCAGGTGATTTCCTGAGGTCTCTTACAGCTCCAAGCCTTAGGCTTAACCGTGAGCAAAGCACAGTTAGAAGCCAAAAGGCAATGTGTTTTCTAATGTTACATGGGAAGTTTGTGAACAATTAGGAATCCTTTCCCTTTGGCTAACCCTCTCCCTCCCCTAAGCTATACCTTTCTTTTCCAGTGTTTAGAAAATGAGAGGTCTGACAGGCATTTTAATGACAATGCAGATAAGTCAACTTGTAATTGGCTCTAATTACCACTTCCACAAACTAACCTCCTTTATCTTTTCCCGGCGGCACTCCCAGAGCTGGTTCCTTACTGCCTCTGGAGCTCTGCAGAAAGTTAAAAACATATTTAAGGATCTGACTCATATCTTGGTTGCCTGACTGGGTTATGTACATGACAAAACATCAGGGTAGATATAAATCACCTTTTGTAAAGTCAACTTTTAAGTATATGATTAACTTCCCATTCCATTGTTGAGGCCACTATTTAAATTGTCTGGTCTGGATGAAGTTTCTAGTGAAAATTCCTGCTCCTGGATGAAGCAGGAGTTTACATTTGTTTATACTGACTCATGTAACAACATATGGCGTATTTTTTTTTTTGGAACTGCAGATTTTATAAAGAGTCAAATCTTGTGACAAAAACTATGAAAACTAACAGAACAGAAGATTGAAATACTAATTTTTTTGTCTGTAGCTTCTTGTCCCCACATGCCAGTAGCAAAGCAGGTAGGAGCCTGTGTCTAGCCTGCTGAATACATTTCAATGAAAACAAAACCAAACTTAAAGGAATCGTGGTTAATATAATCATCTGAGGTCTTGTTAGTTCATTCCCAGCTCTTGGTAGGTTTTCAACAATACAGCATGGAGGTTGGGCTTCAAAGGTATTAATGATGCGGGCTTGTTTGGACCCTAGCCTTGGCAAAGTAAACATTTTATTCTTTTAGCAAGGTTTCCTGCCCCCTCTTCCCGCATCTCGCATACTCTACCGGATGTGCTAAGCTCAAATGAAGTGCCTGCCTGCAACTTTTATTTTTTTCCCTTTACTATCCAAACTATACCCCAGTTTTATATTCTAATAGCTCAGTGCGGGGAGGGGGGGGGGTGGATCACAGAACGTTAGAGATGCGAGAGGTCTTAGACACGCTGTAGCAGAGCCCTCTTTACAATCAAGGAAAAAAAATGCCCTGAGACGCTCAAGAGCACCCATGTCTTCTGGTTACTCATTCCACTCCATTAAGATTCCTCCTATTACTCTTAATTCCAATTCATTATTTCAATCCGCCAGACCACATTAAGCAAATTCTCAGAATTGGAACTGAACTAAGCTTTAAAATGAGAACTGTCTGTGGGAATTAGAGGAGTGTGTGAAGTAAAATGAAGGGGAGGACATTTCTGTGGGACAACTAAAATGGGAAGACCTCTGACATTCCGTAAGACTTTAATTTGCTATCCAGGGAATTAGCTTCAGGATTTTGTTTCAGAGGGGTATTTAGTTTGTTTAGAAGGTTCTCCTTTCGTCACACACAGCCCAGTTTAGACCAACATCTAGAAGCAATGTTTCTCCTTCCGGATGTCACTGTCTCTCAATGCCAAGATTAGAATCATTCAGCTTTCCTAGGAGAAGGCAGACTGCTGTAGCCAGTACTTCAACACCCTCTATTTCCAATTAGAAATGCTGCTATATTCACAAGGAAACCAAGTTGTATTAGTGCAGTGACCTCCATCAAGATAGGGGCGAGTATTCTTGAGTTACAGAGATACGCCACAAGGACCACGAATAGTTAATATGTTTCCAAAGAACTAGAAAACAGCAAAATAATTTTAATTTCTTAGAATTTTGGGGCCTGGTCCTATCTATATAGTCTCAGACAAGTTACTTCACCTCTGAATCTTCTCTCATCCCACAATGTTTATTGAACACCTGTTATGTGTCGGGCAGTATGAATAGTCACTTTTATTAATTCCTGTTTTACAGATGAGGAACTAAGTTTAAAATCATTACATTATTTGCCAGTGCCACATGATTCGCTGGAAGAGGCAGGATTCAAAAGCATGTATCTGATTCTATGTTTTGCCACAAGCTCGCCACTGTGCCTAGAACCATGACTTAATTCAAGCCCTTTACAAATCATTTACAGTATCTTGTTATTTTGTTCTTCTGCTTATCAGCTCTCACCTGTCTGCTTTTACTTTAAGGCCTGAAAGAAACATAATCCTCCCCTTTGGTGTTTTCAAGGCACCTCCTTCTGGCTGAGAGTACTTGGCTATCTCCTTTCATTTCCTTTTGTGATCCAAATGGCAGTGTCTGAAAAATACAGTGTGAATACTTTCAAATAGAATTAAAGACATCAAAACCCACTCATTTTAAAGATATTTTTAAAATTTATTTATTTTTAGACAGAGGGGAAGGGAGGGAGAAAGAGAGGGAGAGAAACATCAATGTGCGGTTGCCTCTCCTGTGCCCCCTACTGGGGACCTGGCCTGCAATCCTAGCCTGTGTCCTAGATTGGGAATCGAACCTGCAACCCTTTTGTTCACAGGCTGGCACTCAATCCACTGAGCCACACCAGCCAGGGCACAACTCACTCATTTTTTAATGTAGTGGTTTCCTCGCTAGTTCAGCTAGGCACCAATTAAGAATCCTAAAGGTAAAAGAAGTATTCTGAACTAAGTTTTTTTTTTCCACCTGATAAAGTCTATGTATCATGTAGGCGATGCCTAAAACAGCTAGAATGTGGCCAGGCAGAGACTAAGGAAGAGGGCATGTCAGAGGAAACTGCAAGCACAACACATGGAGGTGGCAAAGAACAGAACTCAGAGCCCTCTGTAAGCCATAGTGTCTGCAATGTGTAATTTGTAATTGTGGTAGGCAGAATAGTGGCCCCCAACATCATAACCCCGGTACCTGTGAATATGTTCAGTTTCAGGGCAGTGAAGAATTAAGGCTGAAGGAATGAAAGGAGTTAAGGTGGCTGGATGGATAGTCTAGAGATGGGGAGAGGCACCTGCCTTACAGGGTGGGCCCGGTGCAATCCCAGGGCGCTTAAATGTGGCAGAGGGAGGCCCAGGGGGAGGCACAGGTGGACGTGACTGGGAATGAAAGGCTCGGAGAGATGCCACAAGCTGCTGGGTTTAGAGGTGGAGGCAGAGGGTGCTGAGGCAGGGAATGTGGGTCCCTGTGGAAGGTGGAAAGGCTGAGGAGAATAATTCTCCCCTGGAGCCTCCAAACAGGAACACAGCTCTGCCGACTCCTTGATTTTAACCCTGCGAGACCCATGTCAGACTTCTGTCCTACACATAGAATGGTAAGATAATAAATGGGTGTTGTTGTAAGCCACTTAATTAGCGGTAATTTGTTCAGCGGGCAATAGGAAACTAATACAACTGGCTGTGTGATTACTTGATTAATGTCTTGCTCCCCTGCTAGATATGTGAGCTCCTGAGGGGTGGAAGCCTGTCTGTCCTGCTCACTTTAGTATCCTCAGTACGTGACAGAAAAAATGTGACACATGTTTGGTGAACTTATGTGTAAATGTCTTGGCCATCATATTTTACCAGAAAACATTATGATGATGTCAGTACCATCAAAATCTGTTCTCTGAATGTATATGGATGCCTTTCTCTTTTTCTTTGGATCTCTGTCTTTCTCCCTCCCCTTCTTTACTCTGTCTTGTCTTTTCCTGATTTCCGTACCTATGTCGTTTCTTAAATTATATTTATTGGCGTGACTGGTTAATAAGGTTATATAGGTTTCTTTTTTTTTCTTTTTAATATATTTTATTGATCATGCCATTACAGTTGTCCCATTTCCCCCTCTTCATTCCCTTCCACCCTGCACACCCTCTTCCCTGGTTATATAGGTTTCAAGTGTACAATTCTACAGTACATCATCTGTATATTGCGTTGTGTGCCCACCGCTCAGAGTCAAATCTCCTTCCATCACCTTATATTTGACCCCTTTACCCTTTACTGCCCCCACCCTTTTTCCTATGGCAACCACCCTACTGTTGTCTGTGTCTGTGAGCTTTTGTTTGTCTTGCTTGCTCATTTGTTGCTTTCAGTTTTAGATTCCACATACCAATGAAATCTTATGTAGAGAGCATGTTTTTTAGGTTTCAAAGTCTCTCCTACCCTAAAAGCAAATGCAAACTGTCCTTTCTCTGCTTCTCCCTCAAGCCATGGTCCTATCTTCCCCTTGTTCTTTTCTGCTAAACCTCAGAATTATGGTCTATCCTTGCTGTCTTCAGTTTCCTTCACCTTGGCTCTTCACCCCTTAGGCTCAGCAATATGCCTTCTGCTCCTACTTCTCCACAGAAGATCCTTTTTTGACAGGAACCCATGATATCCTAATCATGAAAACGTTTTTTTCTGAAAGAAAATCTCACAACTCTGTGAACTGGAGTCACGGCCAAGTCACGCTCTCTAAAGCCTGCTGCCTTTAAACCCTTCTCAGGGTCCCCGGTCAGCTGCCTACTACCCTCCTCTTTATATCCGGGAGATGCCCCACCTCCTAATTCACGGAGAAGGATGAGAGCCTCATCCAGTCAGAACCTCTCAATCTACTTTCCACCCAGTCCACTGCACAAACTTACCTCTCCTTTTCTAGTGTTTCAGGATCAGAGTTTCCCTCCTGGCAATAGGTGAATTCCCCCACCGGTGCTATGGAGCCAAAGTCCTCTTTCCTTAAATATCCATCATCCCCTGACCGGGAATCAACGCATCGACTGTTTGGTTTATGAGACAACATTCCAAACAATTGAGCCACACTGGCCAGGGTGCAGCTGATTTTGATTCTGCCACTAATTAGGTATGTATCCTTAAATATATTTACCCCCTTTGGGTGTCAGTCTCCCCATTGTTAAAATAAGGAAGTTGGAGCAAGGCAAATGACTTTTAAACAGATGGAAAGATGATTAATCTCAGTCATAAAATGAAAATGAGGCTAGCATAAATACATCTTTATCATTAGCAAAGATAAAAACTTTTTTTTGGTTGGCAACAGTATGGAGAAACAGGCATCCTCATAAATTATTGGCAGTACAATAAATTGGCATAACTTGGCACTGTATATTGAAATTGAAAATGCTCATTCCATTTGTCCCAGAACATTTCACTTCTAGGAATTCATCCTGCAGATATACTCACATGTATCCACAAAAACATATGTACAAGGATATTCACATGAATGTCGGTTGTAGTAGCAGAAGACTAGAAACATCCTAAATGCCCATTGACAGGAGATTGATTAAATATTGTAATGGCATAAATGCAGTCAACTATATAGATAAGTATACATGCTCACTGTAGAAAAGGTAGAAAAATACAGAAAAACATAGCAGTTAAAGATAAAAACCTACTGCTCAGAAAAAAGCACTCAACATTTTGGCTCATTTACCTCTATTGTTTTTTTTCTATTCATATGTATGGTATATTTACATATTTGAGATCACAACACAATGTAATACAATTCTATGTTCAGCTTTTCCTTTTAAATTATTCTGAATGTCTCTATGCCATTTAAAATATTGAACAACCTCATTTTAAATGGACTGCGTAACAACTGATCATAGTGATGTACCATAACTTTTATAGCCATTCTTCTGTTGAATAGCCCTTTCGTTTCTTTCTTTCTTTCTTTCTTTCTTAATTTTTTCCTCCCTCGCTCCCTCCCTTCCCTTCCCTTCCTTCCTTCCTTTCATTTTATATATAATGTTGCATTTTTGTTTACAAGTCTTTGCATTATTAGAAGTGGATTTAGTGGGTCAAAAAGCATAAACATTTTATGTTATTTTTTAGAAGATTTTATTTATTTATTTATAGACAGAAGGGAAGGGAGGGAGAAGAAGGACAGAAACAGTGTGTGGTTGCCTCTCACACACCCCCTATTGGGGACTTGGCCCATAACCTAGGCATGTGCCTTGACTGGGAATCGAACACACGATCCTTTGGTTTGCAGGCTGGTGCTCAATCCACTGAGCCGCACCAGCCAAGGCAGTGCAAACATTTTTAAATTAGTTAATTTATATTATCGAGTTACATCATCAGTATTCTCCTAGTAGCAGTGTGATTCAGCCTAGTTCTCTGCACCATTTTCAAATTGGATTACCAATTTGAGTATTATTAGCAATACTCAAATTATTGAGTATTATTGAGTGTTATTACATTTTTAGTGTTATTAAATTTTTAAAATTTTGTTAATTTAATAAGAAGAATAGATTTCATTGTTTTGCACTTCATTAATTACTTTTGAGGTTGAAGTGGGTTGCTCATTTTTTTTATCTTTTGTATATCTTTTATGAATTGAATTGTCTATGTTCTTTGCCCATATTCTTTTGGAAGCTTGGTGGTATTGTGTATTTGTGTGGGTACTATATTCACTATATTAAGGATAACATTTTAAATTTTGTAGCAGATGTTTCCACAAGTTTTTTACCTCCTAATTTATATATATTTAATCCTCACTTGAGGATATGTTTATTGATTTGAGAGAGAGAAAAACATTGATATTGATGTGAGAGAGAAACGTTGATTGGTTGCCTCCAGGACATGCCCCAACCAAGGATTAAACCTGCAACCTTAGGTATGTGCCCTGACCAGAAATCAAACCCATGACAATTGCAACTGAATGATGCTCTAACCAATGAGCAACCCAGCCAGGGCTATTTTTTTTCTTAAAGAGTTTACAAAATTCTTGATATTTTTCTTAATGGCTTCATCCTTCACTTGTATGTTTAGGAAGTTCTTCAAGAATGAGAGAAATTTGAAAATGTTGAAAGGATAAGGCTGTGTAGAAGACTTTTGGATTAACTGTTCAGAGAAAGGACACAGCTTTCAGAGAGGGAGGAACACTCTTGGAGAGAGGAGGTGAGGAAAAATGAGTCCAAAGCTTGCTTGAAAGTAATTAAAGGAGATCTAAATAAATGGAAAGCCATCCCATGTTCAGGGACTGTAAGGCTTGATACTCTTAAGATGGCAAATACTCCACAAATTGATCTACAGATTCAACACAATCTCCATCAAAATCCAAGATTGGTTGTTTGTATAAATTAACAAACTAGTCCTAAAATTCATATGGAATTTCAATGAACCCAGAATAGCTAAAACAGTCTTGAAAAGGAAGAACAAAGCTGGAGGATTCTCACATCCTGATTTCCAAACTCACTACAAATCGGTCTACAGTAATCATGACTGTGTGGTACTAGCATAAGGATAGACATATAGACCAATAAGTAGAACTGAGAATGCAGAAGTAAACTCATATAGCAGTGGTCAATTAATTATCAATAAGAATGCCAAGACTATTCGATGGGGAAAGAATAGTTTTCCACAAGTGGTGCCAAGATACTTGAGCATACACATACAAAAAATGAAGTTGAATCTCTAACTCACACTCTATTCTTGTATCCATAATAAACGAATCTCTTAACTCAATAATAAAAAGATATATAATCCAATTTGAAAATGAACAAAGAGCCCTGGCTGCTGTGGCTCAGTGGATTGGGCACCATCCTGCAAACCTAAGGGTTGCCGGTTCAATTCCCAGTCAGGGCATATGTCTGGGTCGCAGGCCAGGTCCCCAATGAGGGGCCTGTGAGAGACAACCACACATTGATGTTTGTCTTTCTCCTTCCCTTATCCTCTGTCTAAAAATAAAATTTTTTAAAAAGGAAAATGAACAAAGAATCCAAACAGACATTTCTCCAAGGAAGGTATACAATGGCCAAGAAGTACTGGAAAAGATGGTCAACACCATTAGTCACCTGGAAAATTTAAATCAAAACTACAGTGAGATACCCCTTCACACCCACCCACCTGGAGGGCTAGAATTTTAAAAAGTGGGAAGTAACAAATGTTAGTGAGGGTGTGCAGAAATCAGAACCCTCACATATTGTTGATGGGAATGTAAAATGCTGCGGCCTCTTTGAAACAGTGTTTGGTCTGTTTCCGAATCTTGGCTCTTGTAAATAATGGTGCAATGAACATAGGGGTGTATATATTCTTTCCAATTCGTTTTTCAGGATTCATAGGCTATATTTCCAGAGGTGGGATTGATGGGTCAAAAAGGCAGTGATGGGCACATGATGCAGTGTGCAGATGATGTTTTACTTATTTGTACACTTGAAACCTGTACAGTTTTGCAAACCAATGTCACCCCAATAAACTCAATTTAAAGCCAAATACATTAAAAATTAAAAAATATATATAATGCTTCAATAATATGAAGAAAATATAACAAACACTAGTCTATAATAAAATACTACCTATTTATGAGAAAAAGAAAAAAAGTGTTTGGCAGTGTCTCAAACAGAAATACTATACACCCCAGCCCTGGCTGGTGTAGCTCAGTGGATTGAGCGCAGGCCTGTGAAGCAAAGGGTCGCTGGTTCGATTACCAGTCAGGGCACATGCCTGGGTTGCAGGCCAGGTCCCCAGTGGGGGACACATGAAAGGCAACCACACATTGATGTTTCTCTCCCTCTCTATCTCCTTCCCATCCCCTCTCTCTAAAAATAAATAAATAAGATAAAATTTTAAAAAAAGAAATACTATACACCCCAGCTGTTCTACTCCTAGGTGTATACCCAAGAGAAATGAAAACATGTTCATACAAAGATTTGTACACAAATGTACATAGCAGCATTATTCTTAATACCTCCAAACTAGAAACAACTCGAATACTCATCAACTGATGAATGGATAAATAAATGTGATATATCCATACGATGTAATACTATTTGGCTATAAAAATAAATGCAGTACTTTCACATGGTATGATATAGGTGAACCTTCAAAAGGCGATGCTACAAGAAAGAAGCCAGTTACAAAAGACCCCACCTTGTATGATTCCATTACAGAGAATGTCCAGGACAGGAAATCCGCAGAAACAAAGTAGATCATGGGTCACTTATAGACTGGGAAGAGGAGGGAATGGGGAGTTACGGTTAAATAGCTTTAGAAATTTTCTTTGGAGTGATGACAGAGTTTTGGAAGTAGATAGTGGCAATGGTTGTATAACATTGTGACTATAATGCCCGAGTCGTACACTTAGAAATGATTAAAATGGCTACTTCCGCCAAGATGAACGTGTAGGTGGAAACACTGTGCCTTCTCCCACAAACAAGTTTAAAGACAACAAAGTTTTAGTAAACAAAAACGCAGCCAAAACACAGAAAATTGAACTATACAGAAGTCCAAGAACAACGAACCATTCAGCCAGACCCGTAAGAGGGGCGGAGCCAGCAGCAGAGCAGGGTCAGGCAGGAAAGATCCCCCCGACCCCAGGCGCCCAGGCAGCCCTGGACGGAGCCCAGGTGTGGGGTAGCATCGGGCGGATCCAGTGAGGGCGCAGGGCGGCAGGCTGACCACGGTCACACATTTGCACGCAGATAAACCAGCAAAGGAGTGAGCAGTGAGACAGACCACAGAGGCTCCAGCAGCTGGAAGTAGCAGAGGGGACCGCCATTGCCCATCTTGGACCCCGCCCCCATATACAGCGTCACAATCCAGCGACTCAGTTGCTCCGCCCTGGTGAACACCTAGGGCTTTGCTCCTCATACAGAACAGGCACAAACAGACCAAAATAAGGCTCAAGAACTCAAAGCCCCAGAGCCAATAACCCTAAGCAACCAAGAGATAGCCAACCCATCAGATGCACAGTTCAAAATACTAGTGATCAGGATGCTCACAGAACTGGTTGATTATAGTCACAAATTAGAGCAACAAATGAAGGCTAAACTAAATGAAATGAAGGGAAATGCACAGGAAACCAATAGTGATGGAAAGGAAACTGGGACTCATATCAATGGAATGGACCAGAAGGAAGAAAAAATGACCAAAAAGAAAAATCTGAAGAAACAAGAATTCAAAAAGATAAGGAGAGGCTTAGGAACCTCCAGGACATCTTTAAACGTTCCAACATCCCAATTATAGGGGTACCAGAAGGGGAAGAGGAACAGCCACAAGTGGAAAACTTATTTGAACAGATAATAAAGGAGAACTTCCCCATTCTGGCAAAGGAAATAGACTTCCAGGAAATCCAGGAAGCTCAGAGAGTGCCAAAGAAGTTGGACCCAAGAAGGAACACACCAAGGCACATCATAATTACATTCACCAAGATTAAAATGAAGGAGAGAATCCTAGAAGCAGCAAGAGATAAGGCGACAGTCACCTACAAAGGAGTGCCCATCAGACTGCCAGTGGATTTCTCAAAAGAGACCTTACAGGCAAGAAGGGGCTGGAAAGAAGTATTCCAAGTCATGAAATCCAAGGACCTCCATTCAAGATTGCTCTATCCAGCAAAGCTTTCATTTAGAATGGAAGGGCAGATAAAGTGCTTCTCAGATAAGGTCAAGTTCAAGGAGTTCATCATCACCAAGCCCTTATTATATGAAGTGTTAAAGAGACTTATCTAAGAAAAAGAAGATAAAAAATATAAACAGTGAAAGGACAGCAAACTCACAGTTATTAACAACTATACCTAAAACAAAAGCAAACCAAGAGGACAGCTAGATCAGGAGTGGAACCATAGAAATGAAGATCAGCCCTGGCTGGTGTAGCTCAGTGGATTGAGCTCGGGCCTGTGAACCACATGATCACGGTTCGATTCCCAGTCAGGGCACATGCCTGGGTTGCAGGCCAGTTCCCAGCAGGGGACTCACAAGAAGCAACCATACATTGATATTTCTCTCCTTCTCTCCTTCCCTTCCTCTCTAAAAAGATAGATAAATAAAATCTTAAAAAAAAAAAGAAATGAAGATCACATGGAGGGTTAGCAACAGGGGAGTGGGAGGAGGAGAAGGGGGGAGAAGGTACAGAGAATAAGTAGCATAGACAGTAGGTAGAAAATAGATAGGGGGGAGGGCGAGAATAGTATGGGAAACATAGAATCTAAAGAACTTGAGACACGTGGTCATAAACTAAAGGGGGGAATGGTGGGGGAGGGGGTGTGCAGGGTGGGGGGAATAAAGGGGGGAATAGAACAACTGTAATGGCATAATCAATAAAATATATTTTAAAAAAGAAATGATTAAAATGGCAAATCTTGTCATATGTATTGTACCATAATAGAAATTTGTAAAAATATTTTTCTTAAAAGAGAAAAAAGCAAAACTAAATAGTGCCAAAAAAGGATTGATAGGAAGCCACTACTAGATGACTTGTGTCTTAGTGAAATGCAAGTAAGGTTTCATCTACAGAGAGAGATCAGAGAGTGCCTGATCTAGATCAGGCTGAAGGTATGAGCCAGAAACATGGAGACTTGTGACATCTCACATGAATGATCGCAGTGCTTACCGCCTATTCCCGTGACAAGAATTACTTGGAGACTTGTGAAATAGATCAGCGATTCTCAAAGTGTCATTTCAAAACTTGTGGGGTTCATGAGGTCCTTCCTTTTCTATCACGGATCTAGGAGTGGCCAGTTTTTCTTCCTACCCCTCAACCAAGAGAACATACAGCAACAGATTGAATGCAGAAGCCAAAATAAGCATCCAGCTGTCTTCTATTAAAGCAGATATCAAAGAGGTTTGGAAAATAGAAAAGAATACCACTCACTAAGTATTTGGCAATACAGTTATTTTTCATAAAAATGTGATTTATAGTCATGTTGATGGGTTTATTGTGATTTTAAGTGAATGATTAGATAATAAAAATTCTGATTTTTAATTTCTAATGTAGTAAAAACCAATAACTATAACTCACATAAACCAAAGCTCTTTGAGTCCTCAGTAATTTTTACATAAGAGTTCCTCAGGTCAAAAATTGTGAGAACCATTGATAACCACACCTCTCCATTGGAAAATCTGATTTAGGAAGTCCCAACAGAGCTGATGAGTCTGTATTTTTAGACAATTACACAAGGTGCCTACCAGAGAGAAGTTGTTTAGATGTTAGGCATTGTTATGATGAGCTATGGTGGGTCCCAGACAGAATCAAAACCAAATGAATGAAAGGGCTGTCAAGCGGAAAAGGGCTGGTCCGTTTGAGGTTGATGAGACTGTTTGCAGTGCAGCCATTTGATGACCCACTTTTCATAGCTTTACCTGGTAATGTTGACAATCAACATCAGAAGCAGAGAATGTGGGTACTTTACAGTTGGATGGAACTTTGGGTGGGGTCTCTCTAAGTTACTCTGTGCTAGATATATACATGACATTCAGATTGTGTGTTAAGGAGGCAATGTCCTGGATTTCTACTGGAGGAAAGTTTTAAGACCTATTGTGTGTAAGTATAGTAGCCCAATAGTGAAGCCTGGGGAGACCTATAGGATACAGTGATAGGCAAGGTGAGATGGGCTTGGGAACTTGAAATATTTACAACTGGTGGGACACAGGGAAATCGGAAACTGACAGCATAAGTGTATATCCATCAGCAGGGGTTTACTAAGAGTCTAGTGTGTGGCATGTTAAAGGGGACTGGGATAGGGCCCACAGGGCACAACTATAAGAAAGATAAATGAAAATGGAGCGTTTTGGATATGTGGCACCCACGTGACAATATATTCTCTTTTTTATTGTGCATTTATTTAAAAAGTTTTTAATTATATTATATTGATTATGCTATCACAGTTGTCCTGATTTTTTCCTCTTTGTCCCACTCCACCCAGCGCCCCCTACTCCCTCAGGCAATTCCCCCACCATTGTTCATGTCCATGGGTCCTGTGTATAAGTTCTTTGGCTACTCCGTTTCTTTTTTTTAAAGATTTTATTTATTTATCTTTAGAGAGGAAGGGAAGGAGAGAAGGAGAGAAATATCAATGTATGGTTGCCTCTCGTGAGTCCCCTGCTGGGAACTGGCCTGCAACCCAGGCATGTGCCCTGACTGGGAATCGAACCAAGATCATGTGGTTCGCAGGCCCAAGCTCAATCCACTGAACTACACCAGCCAGGGTACTCCGTTTCTTATACTGTACTTTACACCCCCAGGGCTATTCTGTAACTACCTATTGGTACTTCTTAATCCCTTCACCTCTTCACTCATTCTCCCCTTCCTCTCTTCCATCTAGCAACATTCCAGTAACTAACTTCTCTTGCTTTTAAGATTCTCTCTTTATCTTTAACCTTTGGCATTTTAATTATAATGTGTCTTGGAATGGGCCTCTTTGCATTCATCATAACTGCAACTCTCTGCTTCCTGGACTTGCATCTCTATTTCCTTCACCAAATCAGGGAAGTTTTCTTTCATTATTTTTTCAGATAGATTTCCAATTTCTTGCTTTTCTTTCTTCTCCTTCTGGCACCCCATGAGGCAAATATTGGATCTCTTAAAGTGGTCCGAGGCTGTTTATACTACCCTCATTTTTTGGATTCTCTTTTCTTCTTGTTGTTCTGATTGGTTGTTTTTTGCTTCTTTATGTTCCAAATTATTGATTTGATTCTCATCTTCACCTATTGTACTGTTCTTTTCCCTATAGATTGTTCTTTATTTCAGTTAGTGTATCCTTTGTTTCTGACTGGATCATTTTTATGCCGTTGAGGTCCTCACTAAGTTCCTTGAGCTTCCTTATGAATAGTGTTTTGAATTCTGCACTTGACAGATTGCTTATATCCATTTTGTTTAGCTCTTTTTCTGGAGTTTTGATCTGCTTTTTCATCTGGGCCATGTTTCTTTGTCTCCTCATTTTGGCAGCCTCCCTGTGTTGGTTTCTATGTACTACGTAGAGCTCCTTTGACTCTGTGTCTTGCTAGTGTGGCCTAATGTAGTCGGTGTCCTGTAGGGTCCAGTGGCACAGCCTCCCGTATCACCCAAGTTGGGTGCTCAAGGTGCACCCTTTCTGTGGACTGAGTACACTCTTCTCGTGTAGTTCAGTCTTAGTTGCTGTTGGCATATTAATGGGAAAGAGTCACCTAGACCCATCAGCTGCAAGGACTGGCTGTGATCACTGACTGCCAACCTCCACCTTCTGTGGAGGAGAATTTGTGCAGGGGCAGAGTGGTGGTGCTCTCACATGGTCTGTAGTTGTCCACTGGGTGCTCTGGTCCTGGGGTTTCCTGGGTGGTGCGGGCCAAGGTCAGCCCCCGTCTGTGTTTTGCCTGGGGCACCCTGCCTGAGCTGTAAAGCAATCTGAGATGGATGCTACTTGTGCTGATCTTGGAGATTCCCAGGTGAAGCCAAGCTGTGACTCTAATCTGGCTGCCACTGCGGGGGCTCACTGAAACCAGCTGTTGCTTGTTTGATAGGATTTAGGAGTTGAAGGTCAGCGATTCTTGTGGGAAATCAGCTTGGGTGGGCCTGTAAGTTGGGTGGGGAAGAGCCTCTGTGGATCTTCACTGTGGGTCATGCAGTGTTAGCCAGGTTGATGGAGTCTCAGATATGGCAGCAGCCTATTGGCTTCGTGCTTGGAGCAGTCAACAAAGGGACAATGGCCTCTGTTCACCCTTAGCCAGACACTTCAGTCTCTCCCTGTGCACCACTGATGCCCTCCAACCTGCCACCTGGTGCTGGAGCTCAGAGGGAGTGAGTCCATGTGTGGGTTCCCCAAGAGGAGCTGCTTAGGGCTCCAGCTGCCTCCTCCTCTGACTCAATCCCCACTGGTTTTGGGAGTCAGAAGTTGTGGGGACTCACCTTCCCGGCACTGGAACTCTGGGCTGGGGGTGGCTGGTGTGGGTCTGGGACTCCTCGCTCCTTAGATATCCCTCCCAAATTTTTATCCACCACACATGGGTGTGGGGCCAGCCTATTCTGTGTCCATGCCCCTCTTACCAGTCTGGATGTGGTTTCTTCAAATGCATAGTGGTCAGACTTCCATTCAATTTGATTTCATAGTTATCAGACTTCTATTCCATTTGATGTTCCTGAGTGATGGTTGTTCTATAATTTAGTTGTAATTTTGATGGTTTCTGCAAAGAGATGAGTCATGTCTGCCTATGTTGCCATCTTGGCTGGAAGCCAACACTGTCAGTTCTTGATAGGGTGATGGGAGCCTGGACAAGGGAGGATTCTGGGACTGGCATGCACTGCTAAAATGTAACTAAAATAGAAGTTCAGTGAGGGCTGAGAGATTCTGTTGCTTTGCTTCACACCAGGTACATTAGTAGATGGAGTTTCCAAGTTGGTGCTCTCATATGTTCTTAGTAAGAGATAAGCAATTGTATGGTATGTGCCATCTTGCTTTCTGGTACCTGTCCTTTGTAAAACCCCAGAAGAAGCATACATGCAAAAGAGGGGGGTGGAACAATGCATATGTTCATTCAGAGATACGTCTTCAAATTAATACTACTAATAATAAATAATGAAGTCAAGGTAATAGCAATAGCTAACATTTATTGAGTGCTTACAATGCACCACGTACTGCGTTAAGCATTTTACACTTTCTGTATATTATCTTATTTAATCTTTACAGCAACAGCTATTGAGGTAGGTAGTATGATCATCCCCATCTAATAGGTAAAGATACTGTGGCTTACTACAATTCAGCCATACTACTTTCCTATAATTTTTTTAAATCATGCCCAATTCCTTCCTGCCTCTGGACTTTTATGTATTCCTGTTCTCTGCATGGAAGCTATTTCTACCCCCAACAAAGCTAATGCCTAATTCATCCTCCAGGGCTCATCCTAAGCATCACTTTTTAAGGAAGTCTTACCTCCTTAATAGGTTATATCTCCCTGATAAACACTCTCACAGCACTAGCACCTGTACTCTTTACAGCGCTTATTACAATGGGTAAGTTTGATTGTTTATGTCTGTCTGCCTACACCATGTCATGAGGAGAGGAACTACATCTGTTCTATTCACCACTATGAGGGAAGGAGGGAAGAAAGAGAGGCAGAGAATCATCAATGTGAGAGAGAAACATTGATCGGTTGCCTCTCTCCTAGACCAGGCATGTGCTGTGACCAGGAATTGAACCCACAACCTTTCACTTTGCAGACTGATGCCCAATGCACTGAATCTGAATGTAAATGAGGTTGGTTTGACTCCAGGACCTGAAGAACATGTCACGTGCATGTCTTTTGCTCCATTGCCAACAATAAAGAAGAAGGCTGATTCCAGACCTTGTCTGGGAATTGGAAAGAGATGCAGAGGGAAAACAGCCTACGCTGGGGTGCAGGAGTGGAGACTATCAAGGTCAAGGAGACAGCTAGCTATCTCTGCAATCACCCCCACCACGCTGTAGGGTGGGCCTATTATAAAGGCCTTCCATTTTCTGTTGAGAATAGAGGGAGGTCTAGGAATGACAAACTAAATTCTGTTTGGTTCCTTTTACTGGGCAAGGTGGTTAGATGCCTGACAGTCAATGTGTCTTTTCCAGAGAGGTTTTTTCCTTTCTGGTCCCTTTCTCCCTAACCTGTCACATCCTCAACAGATCCCTTTCGTGAAGGCAATATAGGTACCACTACTCCGGAGGGAAGGAAAAGCAGTCCCCAGGGCCAGCATTTTCAGGAGGACAATAGCTAGACCTGCTCTCCAGGCAACTTGGACCAAAGCTGTATGAATTGTGGCCCAACTAGAGCCCAAAGACTGGGGGATTTCTGACTATTCAGTCAGGGAGTCAGTGGCTGAGCGCTGCAGTGACAGGAAAGGTAAGATAAAGTCAGGTTCTTTTATTATTTCAGGCCTCTGATGAAATTCCTTTTGGGAAGGACTCGACTTTGATGGCTCTGATAAGCTCCTTGTGTCTGTCCCTGGTGGGTTCAGTCTCCGATTGTGCTTTGAATAGGAGTGACATTTGCCTGTGGCAGTGGGAGTGAAGAGAGCAGTGTGTATGGAGGGACAGGGTCTTGTTGCTGTACCAGGTCTGTGACTGGGGTTGGCTCTGGGCTGAGCTTTGTTCAGAACCACCGAGCAGTGAAGCCGTCCCAGCTCCTCCCTCCTCCCTGTTGCCACACTTGAAGCTATGTCCTAGAAGACAGGACTCAAAGGTTTCACATGTAAAATCTACATCTTTGAGGGAAAAATCCCAAAGTAAAGACTCTGTCGAGTTTTTCGCAGAGGATCACTGTGGCCAGCAGTTCTTATAGCAGATGCTTTTAGGTCGTGGAAAGTCATAAGGTACTTAGTTGTTCCTACCATTTTAGGGGATATTTTGAGAACCAATGAAAGGTGAGATGTACATACACATAAAAATATACATACTATTTTGGGAGTTCAGGCCCAGGGGGCTATCCATGGACCTCAGGAACCCCAAGTTTGGAACCTGTGGTGTTTTCCACAGCCTCGAATAGCAGTTGAGTAGCACTCTTAGGTCTTATATATGCCTTCTCAGACCACTATTGGTACTGAGAAGAAATGTGGGGGTCCCACAGAGTAAACCTCAAATTAATGCCACATTCTGCCATTCTTTTTTTTAGTATATCAAACAGTACTTTCAAATTTTTCTTTCTTTCTCTTTTATTTTTTAATATATTTTATTGATTATGCCATTACAGTTGTCCCATTTTCCCCCTTCATTCCCCTCCACCCTGCACACCCTCTCCCACCCACATTCCCCCCCTTTAGTTCATGTCCATGTGTCTTAAGTTCTTTAGCTTCTACATTTCCCATACTATTCTTGCCCTCCCCCTGTCTATTTTCTACCTACCATCTATACTACTTATTCTCTGTACCTTCTCCCCCCTTCTCCTCCCGCCACTTCCCTGTTGCTAACCCTCCATGTGATCTCCATCTCTGTGGTTCTATTCCTGTTCTAGCTGTTTCTTTTGTTTTTATTTTAGGTGTGGGTGTTAGTAATTGTGAGTTTGCTGTCATTTTACTGTTCATATTTTTTATCTTCTTTTTCTTAGGTAAGTCCCTTTAACATTTCATATAATAAGAGCTTGGTGATGATGAACTCCTTGAAGTTGACCTTATCTGAGAAGCACCCTATCGGCCCTTCCATTCTAAATGAAAGCTTTGTTGGATAGAGCAATCTTGGATGTAGGTCCTTGCCTTTCATGACTTGGAATACTTCTTTCCAGCCCCTTCTTGCCTGTAAGGTCTCTTTTGAGAAATCAGCTGATGGGCACTCCTTTGTAGGTGACTGTCCCCTTATCTCTTGCTGCTTCTAGGATTCTCTCCTTCATTTTAATCTTGGCTAGTGTATTATGATGTGCCTTGGTGTGTTCCTTCTTGGGTCCAACTTCTTTGGGACTCTCTGAGCTTCCTGGACTTCCTGGAAGCCTATTTCCTTTGCCAGATTGGGGAAGTTCTCTTTTATTATTTGTTCAAGTAAGTTTTCCACTTGCTTCTCTTCCTCTTCCCTTTCTGGTACCCCTATAATTTGGATGTTGGAATGTTTAAAGATGTCCGGGAGGTTCCTAAGCCTCTCCTCATTTTTTTGAATTCTTGTTTCTTCATTTTTTTCTGGTTGGGTGTTTCTTTCTTCCTTCTGGTCCACTCCCTTGATTTGAGTCCCAGTTTTGTTTCCATCACTTTTGGCTCCCTCTGCATTTTCCTTCATTTCACTTAGTGTATCCTTCATTTTTTCATCTAATTTGTGACCAAAATCAAGCAGTTCTGTGAGCATCCTGATCATCAGTATTTTGAACTGTGTATCTGATAGGTTGGCTATCTCTTGGTTGCTTAGAAGTATTGGCTCTGGGGCTTTGAGCTGTTCTGTTTGAGCCATATGTTTTGGTCTGTTCACACCTGTTATGTATGAGAGGAGGAGCCTTAGGTGTTCACCAGGGCAGGCAACCCATGTTGCTGTGTTGTGACGCTGTATGTAGGGGTGGGGTCAGAGAGGGAGCAGGGGCACTTGTTCCTCTCTCTCAAATTTTGTTCCCCTCTGCCACTTCCTGCAAGCAAATTGGGCCCTTCTAGTGCTGGTTCCCAGGTGGGTGGGCTTGTGTATGTTCAAGGACCCTGTGGGTCTCTCCAACAAACTCTCCTGAGAGGCTGGGAACCTCTCCCTGCCCCTCAACCCCTGAAAGCTTTTCCAATCAGTGCTTTTAGGCTTTATTTCCTGTCACTAGAGCCCTGGGTTGTGTGGTCTGTCTCACTGCCCGTTTTTTGCTTGGTTTATCTGCACGTGAATATATGTCCGTGGTCAGCCAACTGCCTCGCTTGCCCCACTGGGTTTGCTCGTGTCCTCCCCACACCTGGTTCTGCCTACCACTGCCTCTTCCTGCTGAGACCCCTCTCTTCCAGCCAGTGCCTCTACCCCTCTTACAGGTCTGGATGAATGGTTTCTTGTTGTCGGACTTTGGTACAGTTCAGTGTTCTGTCTGTTCTGGTTGTGTTTTTGTTTCTAAATCTTTGTTGTTCTTAAATTTGGTTGTGCGTGGAGGTACAGTATTTCCATCTATGTCTCCATCTTTGCCAGAAGTGACATTGTGCCATTCTTATCTAGTATTCACCCTGTCCCCTCTCAATGATTCAACATCCTTGTCAAGAGGATGTCTAGCCTCTGCTTAAAAACTTCCAGTGACATGGACTCACTATGTCTCCTGAGACACACTCTTGTCTGTCTAGTTTGTCAGTTTTGCCTATGTAGGAATTCTCAGAACCTAATGAACAAAATAAACAAACAAACAAAATAGAACCAGAGATATTGAAATAAAGAACAAACTGACAGTGACCAGAGGGGAGGGAGAAGGGGATAATGGGGAAAAGAAGGGGAAGGGTCATCAAGGAACATGAATAGAGGATTCATGGGCACAGACAATGGGGGGGGATGACTGTGGGAGTGGGGCACAGACAGGGCAGGAGAGAGCAAGGGGGAAAAGGTGGGACAACGATAACTGAATGACAATAAAACGTTTTTAAAAGAATACTCAGGACTTAGCATAACAGTTCAGATGATTCAGTTAGATGATGCGGTTACTCTCTTTCACCAGCATTTGTATCACACACAATTGCTAAAGGTGTCTCTGTCTCTCTCCATTCATTCACTTCCTCACTCATTCTTTCAACCAACCATCCTTTATTTAACAAACATTTGTTACATGTTCATTTCATTCCAGAAACACTCTAAACACTGGAAGGGAAGCAATAATGAGTAAAAAATGGTCTGTGTGTGTTTTCATTCAAAACCAGACTTATTGCTCTAGATCAAGGGTGTCAACCTCATTTTCACCAGGGGGCCACATCAACCTCGCGGTTGCCTTCAAAGGGTCAACTGTAATTTTAGGACTGTATAAATGTAACTACTCCTTAACTAGGGGCAAGGAGCTCAGCCCTGCCACAGGTAGAAACAAGGCGCTGGGCTGGATTTGGCCTGTGGGCCTTGTTTGACCCCTGTGCTCTAAAATCCCCTTTAGGTTGGCAATCAGGTGTCGACTGAGGTAGGAATACTAGGTCATCTCTTTTCCATTTCCTTCCCCACAACTTATCTTTCCCCTCTTTTCCAAAATGAAAACAGCTGCCTATTGATATTTTCTGGTTGTATGCCCCTTCGTTGTTATTCCTATAATTCAATACCAAAGAGTGCCTCCCTCGCTCCTAGTGAACTCCTCCTGCCTCCTTGGAGCCTACACACCTTTTCTATTCTTTTCCCTCTACTTCCACACAGAGGAAAAATGTATGGCCTGATTGGGAGTCTTTCCCTTTTTCATTACAGTGGTGTTTTCTTTGTAAATCCCGCCCCGTAGTGTGGTGCTTATGGCCTTGTCAGGCCATGTCATGCCCGTGTCGAGTGCCTCCCTAGAGTAACACTGACCCTACTCATGGGGAAGTGCCAGCTTCCTATTGGTTGAAAGAGTTCTCATTTATCTCGCAAGCCCCCAGGAGTTGTGGCTGCAAATACAGCATAGGAAATACAGTCACTAAAACTGTAATAACTATACAATGGTACCAGATGGATACTAGACTTATCAGGGGCATCACTTCATACATTTTTCTGTAAATGTGTAACCACTTTGATGTACACGTGAAGATGATATAAAATAATACTGAATGTCAACCGTTATTGAAAAAGAAAAACAAGGAAGTTGTGGCTGTTTATCAGACTTGCAGATAGCTGAGCATAGATAATGTAAAGTTTTGGTTTTCTTTTTTTTTTTTTTAACGAATTACCTTACTTCTATTATTTCCTTTAATTCTCATAATGTTAATAGGTAGCTTCTTTTTTTTAATTATTTATTTATTTATCTTTAGAGGGGAAGGAGAGAGGGAGAGAAACAGTAATGTATGGTTGCCTTTTGTGCATCCCCTGCTGGTAGTTAGCCTGCAAGGAACCAGCCTGCAACCCAGGCATGTGCCCTGACTGGGAATTGAACCGCGATCATCTGGTTCGCAGGCCCGCGCTCAATCCACTGAGCTACACCAGCCAGGGAATTGGTTTTCAAATAAGGGTGTGATGTGCATTAAAATGTGACTTAAACTGTGACACAGCTGATTTTCGTCCTTTCCCCAGAGATCTTTGGAGGCGATGTCTCTTCCTTGTAGTCCAACATATGCATGTCCATCAGCCACGCTGCCTCTCCAAATCCTGTCAGTTCTTCATGGCAGGTATGACCACTCCCAGGAAACTTTCCCTGCCCACCCTAGCTCTGGGCACTCACTGCCTGGCTGAGTCCATTGGTGAGTGCTGTACGATCACACATGCAATGCAAGTTAGCATTCTTCATTCTGCAGTCTTGTTTGCTATCTCATGTATAGAGTCTCATGTGTGTGGCTTTCCTGTTGGGTATTTAGATTTGGATGAGCTTTTTATAGACTTTTTGGTGTGGATTTTTAAGTGAGCTGCTACCTAAGCTATTTGCTTCCCCCGTTCAATCAGTTGGAAAAATAGCAGATGCCTGTATGATGTGATGGAGGAACACCAGAAGGAACTTTTTTTTAAAGATTTTATTTTTTAGAGTGGAGAAGGGAGGAAGAGAGGGAGACAAATACCAATGTCTGGTTGCCTCTCACACGCCCTCACTGGGGACCTGGCCCACAACCCAAGCCTGTTCCCCTTCTTGGGATTGAACCAGTGACTCTTTGGTTTACAGGTCAGCATTCAACCACCATGCCACACCAGCCAGGGCAGGAGGAACTATCTTAAGGCGCAAACTGTTTCCCATAGCCCTTCTTGGTGCCTGAGTACTCGGTGAGACTTTGATTGCTTTGGTTATTTCCTGACAGTATTCACTTTGGAAATGCTACTAGCTATATGCTCCTGCTTCAGTAAATATCAGTAAAGATGCCAAGGATTTTAAACCACCCTCCCCATTTACCTAGAGCCACTTTACTTTTTTATGGACAGAAATTATCCCAAAACTTTTATTTATAAGCCATCCGGCTGCACACAGAGTTGTTTTTGAAAACTATCCCTTTATAGCTGGTAGGCTTCAAACTCTAACGTGCACAGGAATCATCTGGGAGGCTGGTTAACATACAAATTGCTGGACTTCCCCCATGCCACCCTGAGTTTTCCATTTGGCAGGTCTAGGGTAGGGCCTGATAACTTCCATTTCAAACAAGTTCCCAGATGCTGCTGGTCAATAGATTATATACTCGGAGAACTATTGCTTTAGGCAAATGTGTTAACAGCTTCCAAGAATTCTGTAGGAAAAGCGCTGGCAAGGGGTGGGCATTGGGGTTGCAGAGGGAGTAAGACAACACCTCTGGAAGGTAAGTTGACTGATTCAAAAAAAAATCAGTCTCCCTGTTGATTGTGCTTATTTTGAATCCCTTCATCTTCGAATCTAAAGCCATGAGAGCATGGGAGCAAACTCCAGGTTGCCACCTTCCCCTCCCCAAGGCATGCTAGCATTGCCTTTCTCTTTGCAAAGCCCCAAGGACCCTTCTTTTGCTTCTGTAACTGGTTTCCTGAGCCCACATAGCCCAGATGGCAACTTCTACTACCTCTATAACTTTGGAAATCAACTTTCTTTTGTAAAAATAAATAAAGTGCAAAGCCACCCATTAGGGTTTCTGACCTCTGGGCTTTCTGCCCTAAACAAATGCCAAAGGAGGGTTTCCCTACACCCAGTCCTAAGCTCAAGTGGGAGCTTCCCAAAGAGCTGTTGATCCAAGCTTTCCTGAAGCTTTGGTTCACCACTGCGTTTAATGTCATGGGATGAGCAAGGACTTCTGATAGGTCCCCTAGTTCATGCTAATACTGTGAATGATAGGTCATCGAGAGCCTAGGCAGTATGATGCTAACATCAGATTCTAAGGAGTTGGAGAAAAAGAAGCTAACCAACTAATCCTATTAAAAGTACAAATCAATACAATTTGACAGTGGTTACAATATAAAGACAACTTTATTGCCAATAAAAGCCTTTAATAACTCATTTATCCCATTTCAGTAGGACCTTATTCTTTCTGATGAAAATCCAGTCATAGCATCTCTCATTAAAAATAAAATTATTCTGAAATAAATAAATATATAAAATAAATAGCATATACATTTCATAAATAGTTTGTCCTTACGCACAGTATCCATGCTGACATTTTAATAGCATTTTCTTGCAACCTACCCCATCTCCCACTTCCAATGGCAGGAAAACTGCATGTCAGGACAGATGAGAAACCCGCAGAGCCCATGCAGCCAGGGCTTGCAGCAGGGCTGTAGCCCTGGGGATTTTCTGAATGAGAGTTTTCCAAAGCTCTGTAGGCAGCGTCTGTGGCAGATAGTTTGGTCTTTTGTTTACCTCTTGTCAAGGCATTGGGGTAGATTGTGGGGCAGGATACCCCTGGCCCCTGGCAGGGGCTCCCATTCTTTCTCTTGCCACCTCAGGGGAAAGAACGTGAGTAAAGAAAAAGAGTATATACAAGATTCCCTCTAGCCCGCCCCTCCCCCCATATCCCTCCCCAAAATAACCCAACCTTGATATACACTTTGAACAACAAGGGAATAGCTGGGTCTAGTTGAACAGCAAGTGTTTCTCTGCTATCTAAATTGATAGGAAACAGGACTGAGAAGCTATGAATATAGTGCTTGCAGACACAACTGTGGCCCCAGAGTACACGGATTACAGAGGTCACACTAGAGTCCGTTACCTATAGCGGAAGAGGTCTCTGGACATGGAGGGTAACTTAGAAGGATCTACTGGTCTGGGTAAAAAGTGAGTGAATTTCTGGTGTCGTTTAGTCCTGTATCCTTCCCGGGGTGAGCCGTCTTTATTCAGGGCCACGTAATACTGTCTCTCCGAGTCCAAGTGTTTATACAAGGTGGAGGCATAGGTGTTGTACCAGTTTTCTTCAAACTGTTCCCGGAAGACACATTCACGCGTGAGTTTCTTCTGTGAGGGTGAGAAAACAAAGCAGAGCCCATTATATGACTATTTCTCCCATCCCAGCTCGCTGGTGGAGAACCCTGAAATAGCAATAGCACATTGATATCCGAAAATTTCAGTCCCGTCTACTGGTATTACTGAAGTATCTTCTCTCCAAATAACACCAAATAGTCCTATCTGTATCACCTTCAGCCTCTTTCATGAGCCACACAAAAATGTTTTATGTGAGATCTTTCCTGAAGGCAGGACACTGGAGGAGATAGCCTCACCTGGCTATCTCCTGGGCCAGGGAGATTAGCCTGAGATTTTTCTTTTTTAAACATTTTTTTGACTCTATTGGGGTGACAGTGGTGAGTAAAATTATATAGGTTTTAGGGGTACAATTCCACAACAGAGCCTGAGATTTTTCTGAGCCTGAGAATTTCTGCTATGGCTGCCCAGAGCCCCGCTGGCACCCGAGTTTTCTCCCTACTTAGGGCTGAGGATGTTCAAATCCATAGAGATTCCAGTCAAGCACACCAACTGATAGGCAAAGGCCTTGGATCTATATAAAGTCCCACAAGAGGTGAGCTGTGATCGCTCCTAATGAAGGGTCTCAGGCCTGTCAGTTGGCAAGCTTAGAAAAGATCTCCTTGCACAGTTCCTCCAATCTGGCTACTTCAAGCTAGCAGCTCCCGAGTCTCTTGCCTCTGTCCCTTCTCACACTTGATCCAGCCGCCATGGTACTTGCTGAGGTTGCCGATACTGAGTGCTGGGGACAGGCCTATCGCTTAGGTGTCAGGGAAAAATGCGCTCTGATTTCAAGGGGTGCAGGCAGCCAGAAAGCATGCTCTGTGACTCAAAAGCCAACACCACGAGTTGGGATCCCCTGAAGGGGTTAAGGTCAGCAAAGTCACCGCCCAGTCCCCAGCTCTTGGCTAGCTTCCCGAATAGAGAACATGCACTGCAGCCAACCCAGGCCTAGCTGGAGACTGAGGGCTGTCACCCTGGAACCCTCACATTTATTTGTGTCACTTGGCCTTTGGGACTCAGAAGAAGCAATCTGGAAATCAGGGACTGCGTTATTTATCTCAGAAGCCCCAACCTGAAGGCCAGCTACTCCATCACCTGGTTTTGTGCTGGCCAGTCTGCCATTCCTCTGGGCATGCAGTAAAATTCAGATGTGCTCCTCAGGAGGGTGAATGCCCCAAACCCTTACCACCTACTAACAAACCAGCACAGCTTACTATTATCATCGCACCAGCTGGGCCTTGAATGGAAAAGGAGAAAACAGTATGCCACAGTAAACCTTGTTTTTTTTTTTTTAAGATTTTGTTTATTTTTTAGAGAGAGAGGAAGGGAGAAAGAAAGAGGGAGAGAAACACCAATGTGTGGTTACCTCTTATGCGACCCCCTCTGGGGACCTGGCCTGCAACCCAGGCGTGTGCCCTGACTGGGAATCGAACCAGTGACCCCTTGGTTCACAGGCCTGTGCCCAGTCCACTGAGCTACACCAGCCAGGCTAAAGCTTATGTTTTGATGGGGGCTGAATGAGTGAAAGTGTTATGCAGCAACTTCCCGGGAAGCCACACGTGACTAGAAGACACTTACTTTTTACCATAGACAAAAGTACCTTCAAATGCCAGATAAAAGGCTTATACTTTTGCCTTACATTGTCCAAATACTGGTGCTAATAGCCTCCAATGAAAAGAAAACATTCAACTTACCGACCCATAGAGCTCTCCTCGCTCGTTCATTCCTAAGTATAGGCCAGAGTCCACTCCACGGATGCTGATCAGCCCCACAGCCAGGCTGATAAACTCCAGGATGCCTAGAGCCAAAAAAGTGAGTGCCGTTTCCATCACTATCATCAGGCCAAGAAGAAGCTGCGCATGTAATATGAGCTACCAGTCATTCACCCACAACTGGAGGCCGGCCTTGGGCGCCTTTCGTGAATGACCTGAGTAAGCCATCTTTTGCAGCAGGAATGGAATTGCAGAGAAGACACTGAGTCTCTCTGGACCTGTGTTCCATAAGCGGAATGGGGGAAACCCATCTGCCTCTGCTCGACACCCTTAGGCGTAGTATGAGGAAGAGGCCAATCCAGAAGAAGGCTTTGGCTACAAAAGATTCTAATGCCAAGCCACTATGACTGTTAAATACCACCATTTCAAGAAATGGAAGGGCAACTCTGTAAATGGGAGAATGGAGCCAGGTTTCTCTCTCTTCCCAAAGCCCTTTCCCTCCTCCCCCAAGCACACAGCATTACCTCGCTGTCCTCTAGGCTGAACTTGTTTTGTACCCTCTTAGCTCCCATGTCCTTAAAGCCACATGAGGCTGTCAACTGCCTGTAGCTGCCTCTAACAAAGGCCACACAGGCCACTCATGAAGTTTGTTTCTCCTGCTATAGGCAGGACACAAAACTTGGCCTGGTAAGGGCTTTCTCAGAAAAGTGCTCAGCCACTGCAGCCCCAGGCTGACAAGCCTGTCATTGTCCCCTTCTCTCTTAAGCGGTTCAAGTTTATCCATGGCAAAGAGTTGGCAGGTAGTATCAGACTTGGTACTGATTTTAGACGTTGCCGTTTTCAGGGAAAAGGGAAGACCTTCAGAATGTCCCTCTGGCTGCTAATGTTAGAGGTGAGAATTTCAGACCTTCATTTACTGAAAAGCAGTAAGAGGAAAAAAAGAAATCAACCGCTGAGGGAAAAAGGACCAAAACCTGAGATGCTGGTGACACTGAAGACTTTATTCTTCTTCCTAAGGTACCACGTCTGTGATATGGATGCAAATATAGTGGGCAACTAGTTTCCTCTGGTGCTTTTCACTGTACAGACCTATCTGTACATTGAAAGATATGTACCCAAAGATATGAAGTAAGCTGGTACCTGGCTGTCTTTCTTACCCCAAAATGCAATTTTTAAGGGTAACAATAGTCTACGTAATCTACATAGAAATAGACTGATTTCTTCAGGATCACTTTAACGTGCAAGCGGTCAACTTTGAAATCAGGTTCAAAACTCCAGTGGGAAGTCCGAAGAGCCTCAGTGATGTGGGCGGGCGGGTGAGAGTTCTGGTGTGGCAGCTCTAGGGCACGTTTCCATGGCCCATTTGGAGAATGTCAAGTTCTTTGGCTGCCACTGTGCAGAACACTCATAATGTAGCCTTTGGCCCCCAGCATTGAAGCCCTCCAACCTTTATTCAGTCTGGTTGTTATAGTACAAAGGGGTTCTGAGAAAAGAGGTTGACAGAAGATGGTAGGAGGGGAAGGGAAAATACTCGGGTGCCAAGTGGCGGTTAAGCAGATACCGATTTTAAAGGGCCAAACCCTTTAGATGTACTGTGTGACATTCTGATTTGGGTGGCACCCTGTTTAACATTTTAATAAATGACTTGTATGAGGACATAGAGGGAATGCTTACCCGTGGTTCCAGAAGACATACGGCTGAGAGGGTGACACAAACAAAATCCAAAGAGGTTTCAAGAGAATGGAAAAATGGGCTGACTCCAACAAAATAAGCTTTAATTAGAATAAAATGTAAAGTCCTGCACTTTGGTCCCCAGACCAATTACCCGAGATGTTTTGTGTCTGGGTTTTGTGGGGGGAGGGTAAGCCTCAAGTGCAGACACTTGAGTAAATCACACTGCTCTCTTTTGTGCCTATTATCATTGGTCTGTGCAGGGGCTTTTTACTTATCCATTTCTTTCTTTTTATGTCCATACTCTGCTCCCATCCTGCTCCCCATTTCAGGCAGCCCTGTGTATTTCCTTAGAGACATGCACTGTTCTTTTCCGTTTTCATGCATTTTTTTCAAATGCCAGTCTGCCCATCTTTGCAAAGGGGAGATGTGGCTTAGCAAAAAAAACACACGAACAGTGGCTTAGGGGACTGGAACAGTGGCTTAGGGGACTGGACCGAACATGGTAAGCTTAGCACAGGTGATTCAGGAGGTCATTAAGGAGCTGAGGTAACACTAGTCACATCAAATCAAAACACGATTTAAAAGCTAGTGTAAACATGAACAAGTATAAAGGACACATGGACAATAACTAGGGGTGGGGGGTGGAAAGGGGAGGGAGGCGGGGAGCATGGGGTAGGGGGCGGGCAGGGTTGGGAATATAAGACAGAAACCTGTACGTGAACAAGAATTAAATAAAAATTATATTAAAAAATAAATAAATAAAAATCCTTCCAAAAAAAAAAAAAAACATAGGAAAAAAGCGCATGTGATTTGGGGCTGTACCGATCCCAGTCTCGTAGCTGGCATAAGGGAGGGGACTGTCGCACTCTGCTCCGCCTTAGTTGGGCCACACTGATAGGCATGTTTTCAGTTCTACTGCGTTTGAAGAAGGCTACAGAAAAAGGAATAGATTGAAAGAAGAACAGCCAGTGCGGCAAGGAAATGAGGAGCCAGCAGCTTCTCAGGATTCAGTTCTGGGCACTAAGCTTTGCGGGATATACCAACCCACTGGGGCCTTCAGTCTTTGCTCTGCTCAGGCAGATTACTTCTGAGCTTCAAGTTGTAGCTCCCTCATTCCCTGAGAACCTCATGTCTCTAAGCACCCTGAGCTCATTAAATAGCCGAGGTCAGCTTGTGATCTCACCATCCAAGACCTGGTGTGAGAACAAATCATGAAACCCAAGAGGTGTGGCCATTTGAGTCACCACAGTTTTTCTCCAATTCTCTCTTAACATGATGCCAAAGGACAGATCATACCGGAAGTCACTTGGGTTGTGTCCAGTAACAGGGGTCTCCAACAGCTGGGATCATCCCTGCCCAGCTGTCTTTGGGCATCATCTTCCTCTGCCAACTTTCCTATTAGCTGGATTCAAACTGTGGGAACCCAGGGGCACATGATGATGGAACAGATATTCCTAACCCTTCTCCTGAATTCCAGCCAGCGCGAAGGGAGAGAGAAAACAAGCCATTTTCTCATTTTCCCAGCTACAGCTGGAGAGGGGTGTTAACAGCAAAGTGTGGAGGCAACGTATTAAGTAGACAGAGTTTGTCTTCAGTCCTCTTACCGCCTGCCCCCCACCCCCACCCCCAGAGCCCAGGACCTCCCCCTCTGCTCTGTCATATCTTGACCTGCCCACCTCAGCTCTGGACTTTGCTTGACAATTCCCGGGGCCCACTGCCTCAGAACCTAGCCAGAAGACTGGCTAACGTGTCATTTAATCTGGCTCCATAACTTGCCTGAGCTCCCTCAGCCATCCTTTCAGACCTTCATGGCCAAGACAGTGCTGCCCTGGCGTCCTGCCAAATAAGAACCAGATCGCTCAAAACCCAAAGCAGCTGCAGGAGCTTGCTCCATCCCACCTGGCGGGAGGCCTCTCCTCCGGTCTGGCTCCCAGGCCCTACTATGCCAGGCCACAGGTGCCCCTCAAGAATGTCAGGATCCCTGTGAACCTCCTGTAAATGCCACCAGCCAGGCGGAGCTTGGAACACTCCTGGCTACTGATTGCAGAATGGGGGTGTTGGGGGCGGGGAGGAGGAGGATAGGCTGTGCCAACAGGTTATTATTTGGAGTCGGGGCTGCTCTTGGGCTCAGCCCGACTCGTTCTGAACACATGGATTCCAGGGTAATCCTTGGGGGCCCTGCTCTCCAATTACAACAAATAGCTATTTACTTTACATGGCCTTTGGAGACTACCTCCTCCCCCCAAGCAGAAATCTATAATATTTTATATCTTAAGTCTGGCCTACTTTACCCTGCTGGAATGTTGACTGCTAAAGCACTTATGGAATGTTAAAGTTTCGATTTATTGAATACCCTGGCTGATTAACTCAAATGTGGAGGGAGGAGTTAGCAAACGCAAACGCCACCTCTTTCTTTGCCAAAAGCTAGGCTGAGAAAGAGTAAAAGTGTGTGTTTGAAAGTTGGCAGGGGATGTTACAAAAAGACAGCTTTGACCGGTTATCATCTTTACAGGAAACACACGGAAGTGCCGGGAAGCCCAGGAAAGAGGAAAGGGAAAAGGTGATGCAGAGGTGGTCTCGGGCAGTTTTTTTTTTTTTAAAGGCAAAACCCAAAATGAAGCAGTCAGTTAAGCAGCAGTGAAAACATCCCTTCTTCCTGCCAGTTTTATTTCCTTTGGTTTCTCCTTAAACTTAACACCCTTAGCAGGCCCGAGAGATGAAAAGAAATTGAGATGTGTCCTTAGGGAGGTAATTAAAGACCACTTATCCCAAGAGCCTATTACTGATTTATGCTGACCTTGTAGGTTATTGGGCTCAGCTTAGGCACAGAGTCAGACAAACCACTTGTAGCTGCTGGGAGCCAAGCTTCCTCGTTTCTCCACCTCTGCTGCCCCCCCCCCGCCCATCATTTAATGATTTTGCTTTTGTATATCAGGAATGAGCTCCTCCAATATTTTCCAACCATTTTTGGGAGCCTCTGGGAGGGCTCTGAGGCCGGAGTGGGAGTCCCATTACCTTGGAAGAGGAACAAAAGGGGACTGCAAAGTCCTAAGCAATGGAAGGAAAGGGAGCCAAGTTAACACTGCCTTTCCCTCCATGCCACCTTATCGCCCTTTTGAGGACGTGCTGCAAGTTTATCCAGACACCTGCACCCGTTACCCCCACCCCACAGACCGCCCGCCTACTGCACTGCGGCTCTGTGAGTGCATTTTTCCAGGATGACATAGAGCTCATTAGGGTTCCTGCTTGCTCCCAGCAAGGAAGACCAGCCCTGGCCCTAAGTTGTTTGCTAGACTTGGCCTCTGCGCAGCCCCCCTCTTTACTGTGTGCTCCAGATGCAGCCCTCACAGGGCACCGGGAATAGGAGGATGGGGAGGTTTTCGGGGAGTGAAGGAGGGTGGGCAAAGGAAGGGAACTTCTCATGTCTGAAGGCAGGCAAAACGTTTCTTAGGGGCTTAAGGGATAGAAGGTATCCTTGGGCTGCAGGGTCCTTGGGAGGGGGTAGGGACACTGGGGGCTAGAGGGCTGGAAGAAGGGTAGCTGTCACAGCACCTGAACAATGGCTTGGTAGGGAATAGCAAACTGAACATTAAATATGACCAAATTATGGAGGAGCGAACACATCTACTTAGAAAGCTAATGATCTCTTTCTCAGATTGAGGTTTATATTAACTATGTTGCATACGTGAGACCAGCAGTTCTGCCTTTTGAACAATCTTCAGAATTGCTGGGGGTGGACACAGACAAAATCCTGGATGGAGGTTGGATGGACGTTTCCTGTCCTGAGCCCAGGAGACACCTGTTTCTGTGGCTGAGAGCGGGTCCACGACCGCTTCTTCCCTGAGGCAAGTAGTCCACAGGTAGCTCCGGGCAAATTCTATCCCAGGGCTTGTGACTTTTCACAGTGGACACCGGAAGGCTTTCCTAATTTCTCCAATACCCAGCTCACGCCTTGCTGCTGTCTGGATTGGCCCCACCCCGGGCAGAGCAACCCAGAGGCGGCAGGTGCGGGCCAAAAGCGACTTGGATGTGGGCAGCCCGCCCCCCGTATGCTTAGCCCAGGAAGGCTGCTGGTCCAGGCCACCGGCAGCGACTACCCTGCCCTCGAGGCTCAGCCCGGAGCTGGAGCTGCGGCGGTCCCTGACTTCTTAGGCGGGTGCTCCTTCTCCTCTCCCAGCTTCACCTGTTTTAACCTGAAGCAAAGCGTCCAGGTCCCAGAACAATCTCCTCGCACCCAGGGGAAGGAGGATGGAGTGGAGAAAGGAGAGGCCGCACCTCAAGGCACCCGCGCCCCCGTCCCCTCCCGATCGTGTCAGGGTGCCAGGCGCCCTGACGCCTTGCGGCTCAAGTCCGCACGGTCGTGTCCCGCCAGCCCTGAGTCCCTGGCGGCCTTCCGCCTCGACGGCACTGAGCCGGGGGCGGTCCGTGGCGCCCCGAGCCTGGGCTCCGAGCAGTCAGCTCCCCAGCGCGCCGTCTGTGTGTCCGCTCGCCTCCCGCCCCTCCCGGCCGCGTCCTCACCGAAGCGGCTGTGGTCGTGACGGGTGCCGTGCACTGTGCCGTTGGGGAAGATCTCCAGGTGGAAGCCGGTGCGGCAGTACAGCTGGCGGCGCCGCAGGATCCCCTTCAGGTGGGCGAAGTCTGTGGGTGAGCCTCGCTGCAGCTTTCCCTCGATCTGGCCCAGGCGCTCGTTCAGGAAACCCGGGGAGTCAGCTAAGGGCACGTTCCCCAGAGACGAGGAAAAACCGTGCAGATCCCAGTCCAAGGAGGCGAAGACCCCCCCCACCTCCGCCATGGCGGGGTGCGCGGGGCCGAGCCGGGTAGGAGGTGCGCGGACTGCCTCTCCCCGCAGCGGGCGTGGGCGATTCGCCGGCGCTCGCTCGCTCGCTGCTCCGCGCTCTGCAGAGCTGCAGTCGACGTCTGTTCGCGTCCAAGGAACTTCTCAGCGGCGGGGAGCGTGGGGCAGCGCGCTCCTGACCTTGCTCTCAGTCAAAGTCCGCTCTCCCTCCGCATCCATCTCCCCAGGCCTCTCATAGCTGGCTTCGTCGAGGTATCGGATGCAAACGGCACTTTATATACATACCCACTCCCCTTACATTGACATATTGGATATTTAAATACAAGCCACACCTCACTGGCATCCCCTCGGAGATTGGTGTGTGGGTTCTTTTTTTTTTCCTCCCTTCTCGTATCCATTTGGCTCTTTTTGGGAGAGGGGGGGGAGGGGGGAAGAGAACGAGCGAACTTCACTCCCTCTTTTATTATGAAAAAATGGCAGGAAAAAGCTACACATTGCAGTGAGGCATAACTGCTTTTGGCAGGTTTTTCTGAAACTGCTGATGAAATAACGGAGCCCAGTGCGTTGAGGCTGCTGGCGCCCACGGCCACTCAGGCCTATTGCGTGGAGTTGTGTCTGCTGCACGGGGGCAGTCCCCACCTCCCACGCGTCCTCGGGCTGCTAGCCTTGGGAAAGTGTCCTGTCCTGAGGCCGGGACCAGGACGTTCCCCTTTTCCTGTACCCCTCTTTTCCCCCGGCTGGGGGAGGCTGCAGATGGGGTGCCTGGCCTGGGACAGGGGCTCCTTGGTTTCTTTGTTCTGTTGCCCCCTCTCCCCAGTTCCACTCCCCACCTGTAGGTCGGCAGGGGTCTGAGGAAGTGAAGAATCCGGAAGCCCAATGCTGTTGCGAAATTTGGGATTGGGGGTGGCGGCGGTCCCTGCAGGCATCAAGGCGGGGCCTTAAGGGGTCTGGGAGGAGCGGGAAACCCCACGGAGGAAAGAAGACATTTTTTTAAGGGACGTTACAGCTTAGGAGAAGGAGGGGGTAGTAAGAAATAGAAAGCGATCTTTTTGAAAAATGATCTCCACTGGCTTTCTGGGCGCGCTTTTACAAGGCTCTAGAGAGCAGGCTCGATGAGGGGCCATTGGAAGCCTGGTAGGGGCTTCCCCCCACCCCTTTTCTTGTTGGAAACAGGTGTTTCCTCACTCTGTCCCGTGCCCTGCTTGGAGATACTCTATCAGGAATAGCGGCACCTGGGACGGGAACTGGAGACACTCAGTGCAACGGGCAGCATTCAGAAGAACTGAGAGCAGGTGCCCGGCCTGTCCCATGCCCCCTGCGCCCCTGTCCGGCACCTGAACCCTGGGGCCCCTCTCAGGCGTCCCGCTCGCCTACTAAACTGTGTTGTCGCTTGCAGTTTGCACCCACAGCGGGCTCTGGTCGACTTCTCCCGCTCCAGCAGGAGGAGCAACAGAGCCAGCATCCCCGCCCCGCCTTTGCAGCGCCTCCTGCTGGAGAATCTGTGACTCACGGAGACTTCGATCTGAGGGTCTCCATTAGAGGAGAAAACAGATTCAGCTCAATTCATTTAGTGCAATTTGAAGTCCTGGTGCTGGGCTCCCGCCTGCACCCGGTGCTCACTCTCTGGTAGCTTGGCAATTTTTGGTTCGGAACATCATGCCTTGGTTCTAGTGTGTCTCCCTAGCTCAGCCAGAGCCTGCAGAGCTAAGCATAAGGTCCCGCATAGTAGGTGCTCGGAAATCATCTTTTGATATGCTCCCAGTGGTAGGGAGCACAGATGTAAATGTTCTTCGAACTGTAGGGGGCACGGAAATGCAAAAGAAGGCATCCATACTGGAGTACTTATGGACAAAATAGCAGTCTCTCTGAGACTTGCTTTAAAATAACCCGGAGTGAGAAGGCAAGAGGTAACAATATTGTTCATGTGTTACTAGTTGTTGAAGCCAGGTGATGGGCACATGGGTGTTCATTTTACATTTCTTCTACTCTCTCTATGAACACGCACGCATGAAATTTTCCATAATAAAAACTTTAAGAATGGGACTGACATAAAACAACTGAGAAACCATTCCTCCTTTCTCTATTCTTCCCCTGAAAGATTTTGTGGATTCAGTGAGAAGGCAGAGAAGGAGGGACAGAGGTTAAGATCAGTATATAAATGACTGGAATACAGGACCCTGGAAGGTGTACGGGGCTGTGTGGATTCATGGAGCAGAGAGAAGACTGACTAAAGGGTTCAGGGCTGTGTTCTGGACCAAGGTGGCATTTGTAGAGGAGGGGCCTTGAAGGGAAGATAAGAAGGAATTTGCAAGTCCAGGTGGGCCACTTCCAGGAAGGGGAAAATAGTAACAAAGCAAATGGAACACTTTTAATTTGGTAAAGACTACTTCTTGGGAGGTTTTCGTGGAATGGCAAGTACCGTCCTTTCTTCAGACCGTAAGACGCACCTCGGTTTTAGAGGAGGAAAATGGGGGGAAAATTGAAGCAAAAATGTGGCAAAATATTTCATAACATAAATAACTTAATAATTCACCAATGTAAATGTAAACAACTCAACAACAGTATTAACAACCATTATTCCTCCCAAATTTGGGGGGGTGCAAATTTGGGGGGGTGCATCTTGTCTGAAAAATACAGCAAGTACTGTTGATAAAACTACTTTGAGAAGTATGTGATGTAAAGAATTTAGAAGTCTCTATGATGATACAAATAATGCATCGATAATTTCCTCAACAGTCACTTCAGGGACCTTCTGCATTCTTCGTCCCCCAACATTCCCCCAAATCACCAACCACAGTTGCAGACCAAGAGGCCTATGCTATAAGAGGTCAGAGATACAAATGTTCCTTTGCCCTTTGGGGGCTCTTTTCAGATTAAGCTGGTGGTTCTGTTTTAAATGACATTTCCGTGAAGTGTCCCAATGATTGAGCACTTCCATGGAAGTTATGTAATTTTCACAACCCTGTGCAGCAGGAGGTGCCATCACCACTATTGTAGAGGTGACATTAAGTGACTAGCACAGAATCATATCATCGGTAAGAAGCAGAGGAATAATTTGATGTAAGATCCGTGGAGGCAAACTACTCTCAATTTATAGGCCTCGGGATTACGCAAAGATCCACGTTTAGGACCGTGAGAGTTCAGAATACTTTGATTTACAGAAAATCCTCAGCAGGACACAATCTCAGGCCAGGGTTTTGCTGGATGTAGGGGATGAGAGAAAGGTGTAGGAAAAAGAAGTAAACCTTGCTGGATTCAGGATGTCACTTGTACAGTTAAGGGGTAACTGAACCCCTTTGTAGTGAGATTTTGAGGACAAAATGAAATCACTGCTCGAAAGTGATTCCACAACGCGTCTGAGATTCTGTCCTCCTTTCCTAGTACCTCACAGGCCTGATGTGAGAAAGAAACCAACTAATGTGAACAGGATGTGGAAAAACAACATGCTTTTATAAAAAGGACAGTTGTCCCTGGCTGATGTGGCTCAGTGAATTGAGTGCTGGCCTGCAAACCAAAGGGTCCCTGGTTCGATCCCCAGTCAGGGCACATACCTGGGTTGTAGGCCAGGTCCCCAGTGAGGGGCACGCTAAAGACAACCACACACTGATGTTTCTCTCCCTCTCTTTCTCCCTCCCTTCCCCTTTCTCTCAAAATAAATAAATAAAAATCTTTTAAAAAGACAAAAGAATTTGTATTGCTCTTTTGTCTTTTGCTCCTGCCTTCCCTCATCTCCTGCTTTCTGACTGGATAGTGATATAGTCTACTGGTTGTCTGTGGTGTCAGTCTCCCCTGGTTCAAGTCCCAGCTTGAAGCCATTCTAGCCTCAGTTTCCTCTTCTGTATGATGTAGATGATGATGATGATGATGATGAAGATACTCATTACTGCCTAAGCTTGCTACAGGTTTACATAAAAAAAATACACAGAATGTACTGAACCTGTGCCTGGAACATATTAAGTGGTCATTGTTCTTAATATTTACATCCTGTCTGGCCCCTTATTATTTTCTCCCCAGGTTTCCTCAAATTATGCTAATTTCTTTTCCTAAGGGAGAAGTGAAGTAGATGAGAACACCATGCAAGGCACCCCAAAGCAATCACTTCCAAGACTATCACTCTTTCTGTGTGGTATTTGGTCAGCCTTTTTCTCTCTGGGCTTCAGAAAGCCTGTCTGAGAAATGGGCTGACTTAACCTGTCACCTCTGTGTGGGCAAGCAGGTGGTGAGGGAGTGGAGGTCAGAGAAAAACAGGAAATCGCTCATTTGTATAATCCCATTTACTGAGCGCTGTAAGTGCCACACACTCTAGTCACCCCCTCCCATGCACGGGGGATCTCTTCCAAGAACCCCAGTAGATGCCTGAAAGGATTGATAGCACTGAATCTTACATACACTATGTTTTTTCCTATACACACATGCCTTTGATAAATTTTAACTTGTAAATTAGGAACAGTGAGAGATGAATAACAAGTACTAATAAGCAAACAGGACAATAATAATAATAATGGGAGTAAAATAAGGGTTACTTGAACATAGGCACTGCAATATTGCAACAGTCTATCTGATAACCCAGCCGACTTCTAAGTGACTAATGGGCGGGCGGGGAATGGATACACTGGATGGACAAAGGGATGATTCACATCCCAGGCAGGGCAGAGTGGGACAGTGTGAGATTTCATCACGCTGCTCAGAACAGTTTGCAATTTAAAATATACGAATTGTTTGTTTCAGAAATTTTCCACTGAATATTTTCAGCCCACTATCGATCGCAGGTAACGAAAAGCAGAAGACAAAACTGTAGAGAAAGGGGAGCTGCTGTACCCAAATGTTGTACATTGAAATCATGCCCCACCACCATGAGGTAGATGACACTATTATTCCTGTTTTTAGCAGATGGCAAAACGGAGGGCTGGAGAGGCTCAGTAACTTGCTCGAGGTCATATAGTTTGTGTGGTGGGGCTGAAATTCAGACTTGGCAAGTGGCTCCCGATACTGTTTTGTTGATCAGTACACTACTCCCAAAAGTGTTTGGGTCTTGTTCAAAAGAGAAAGTATAATAATACAACCCAATCCTGTTCTGGACAAGGTAAACCTGGGTCCAAAGAGCAGTATTGCCCCACCCCCTGTACATGATTTGTAGCTAAGAGTTTGAGAAACCTGCAAACAGTAAGATTACCTTCTGATCTCCCCACCCCCAACTCTAGGGCACAGAGAGGAAAGGAAATCTCTTTGGCTGGAACGAGCCCCCATCTTACCTGTCTGGTCAGTCTCCTCCAGTGACACTGAACCACAAGTCTCCTTTGTCTCTGCTGTCATTCTCCTGTGGGCCTACCTGTAATGGGGGTGGGTAATGGACCATTTATTCTGGCTGTAACTTGCCATTAGTAGGCAGGTGATGACATCTCTGTGAAATGATCTGTTAGTTCTCTGAGGGGAATGGGACACCGTGGAATGTGGGTCTAACCCTGGCAGCCTGGGTCACTTCTCAGTCCCGTGTGTGTGACTGTGAATGTGGGTATCAATGGTGGCTGTGTGTGTCTGGGGCTGGGTGTCAGAGAGAAGCGTGGGCAGAGACTATGGTTGTATTGGGTTTCCCAACACAAATGTGGGCTTAGGTTTGTATTGGTGACAGCGTGCAGAAGAATTTGTACATCTGTGTAATGGCAAGTGTTGTGGGTTTGAGGTGTGAAGAGTGGATGTAAGTATGTGAATCTACAGGCAACCCCTGCTACTTTGCACAGATTATACGTGACTGTTGTGAAACGGAGTTCATTTAATTCCAAAGTAACTGCTTTCTTAAAAAAAACTTGAGGTGATTCATTTAGTCCCATAGCCTGAGAACAGATTCAACTGGGGAGATAAGGAAGGAGTTGCTGCAGGGGCGGGGCGGGGGTGGGGGGCTCCTCTGAGGGGCCAGTTTCCTTGGAGTCCTGCTGTGGTGGCCATAGAGCATCTCTTTCTTACATAAACAACAGGAAGAAGCAGGCTCTTAGGATCAGCTCTTGGCTTCCTGGCCATGGCCTCTGATTAGCAGGACCTCTTTCTTGCTTTGCCTCTCTCTCCCTAACGCAGTCTCACCATTTACACTCTGATTTCTGGGAAATGGGGCCTCATTCACTGTGTTTGAAGCTACACAAAGCACCGAAGGTTCTGGTGCTTCTGCTCTCTGAGCTGCCGCTGCCACAGCTTTCCTATGTAAGAGCAGGTGTATCATTCTTGGCCAAGAAGAAACAATGCTGAAGGGTAGGTGCAAGAGGTGGCACAGAGTGAATGAGGAAGTCTAGTTTCCCGTCAGTAGTCGCCTGAGCAAGTCACTAGACAAAAATGTCCATCTGATGGGGGTGGAGTGTGGTCTTAGCTCTTGCTGAACTCACTGTCTGGGGCTTTGGCCAAGTTGTTTCTCATCTGGGGGCCTCAGTTGTTGTGTGAAAAGAAAGGGCTGAACTAGATCAGTCTTCTCAGATTTTAATGTATTTTTTAACGGAATTAACCCTAATGATAGAGGAGAGGGAAAATGAAATCCCCAGCATGGGTAGAGTCGAGGGGTGGATGGGGTAACCCAAAGCAGCCTACTGCATGTTCTAAAGTGTCTTTGAGGGCTCATGTTTTACCTTAAAAATGCGTGCAAAGTTGGCATTCTTCTCCATGATATAGTCATATTTGTTTTAATATAGAAATGTTTTAAATGTCTTATATTTGTGTAAAACTGACACCCTAAGAAAGCATGCCATGTTTATCCTGTGGCTTGGTGGACTTCCTTGGCACCCTGCCATGGACCCCCTGGGGTGTGCACACCCTGGTTTAGAAGTTTGGGAGCAAACAATTAAGATTCCTTTCCGCTCTAACATTCTGTGGTTCAATGACCTGGGGATACCTGTGGTGTCTTTGGTAGCTGCTCCCCAGGATGCTGGAGGGTTTTTGTTTAATAGCTGCATCTGAGCACTCCATTTTCTAGCCAGTTATGTGAAAAGAATGGAAGTCCCTGGACAAGCATCTCCAGTGTGTCTTTGCTGAGCCCCAACTACAGGCTCAGGCCTATGCTAAGTGTCCTGGGTGAGGTCAAGAAGGAGGCTGATGGTAGTATTGTGGACTCTAAACTGGCTTGCATGGAGTAACAGGGGCAAAGAGTTTGCTGAATGAATCCCTGCCTGGTGTGGCTCAGTGGATTGAGTACTGGCCTGCAAACCAAAGGGTTGCTGGTTCGATTCCCAGTCAAGGGCACATGTCTGGGTTGTGGGCCAGGTCCCTAGTAGGGGGTGCATGAGAGGCAACCACACATTGATGTGTCTTTCCCTCACTTTCTCCCTCCCTTCCCCTCTCTCAAAAATAAATAAAAAATTTTAGAAAGAGTTTGGTGAGTGAAGCACTAAATTGTGTGGCATAGATTTTTAAGTGCTGCAGGAGGTTGAGAAGCAGAACACAGGCATACTTCCCTGGAGGAGGTGATAGGACAGCAAGGAGAGGTATGCAGAATGAGCAGGGCTCAGATATATGATGGGAGGGCAGTGGCATTCCAGCTGGTTGGAGGGCATTAGTAAAGGTCTGCGAGCTGTCAGGACTATGTCCGGCTTAGGCCCAGGCCAGGGACTTGCTCAGTGGCCGGAGACAGGGGAAGCTGAAATGGAATCTTTCTGCCCCTGGGCATGAATTATCAACTACTGTCTATACTGTCTTTTTTTTTAAAATGGGAAGTTGTGACTAGGGCTAACCCTTTCTGCTGCAGGGAGTAGGGAATCCCTGGAACAAAACAAACAACCTTCAAAAAGCATGTGAGGGAGTGAAAGATAGAAAGATAGCTACATGTTCTCCTTTACTGTCATCCAATCCAATCTGTGATTATACATGTCTTAGTCTGCAAACCATTCAATTTCTGGTCTTTTGGGTACATGTTAGTTCCTCTGTTTAATTTATTGATAAAAGTTCATTTAAAGGGCACCTGGGTAGTGCCTGCCCAGCACAAATGGTTCAGGGTGGTCTAAAGTGCCAGGCAGCCCAGCCTGCTGTCTGTGTCACCTCAGAGCACAGCATGAGGGCCAGAGTGAAGGCACCTGCCCAGTACCTGCTGGTGACCAGGGAAGGCAATGCCAAGACTGCTTGAGAGCAGCACTTAAGGGGAGTCACAGCCCAGGGGAGCAGAGCCGGTGGCAAGAGACGGCTTTATCGACAAGCCAAGGGAGGCCCCAGCTGGTGTGGCTCAGTGGATTGAGTGCTGGCCTGTGAACCAAAAGCTTAATTCCCAGTGAGGGCACATGCCTGGGTTGCAGGCCAGGTTCCCCATTTGGGGGCATGTGAGAGGCAATCACATGTTGATGTTTCTCTCCATCTCTTTCTTCCTCCCTTCCATTCTCTAAAAATAAAAAAATAAAATTAAAAAAAAAAACAAGCTAAGGGAGGACGAGATTGTAGGTTGGCTGTCAGGCGCAGGGAGCTAGGCAGTGAGCAGTGACGGAGGACCTGGAAGGAGCCTTCAGAGAAGGCTGTAGGGAAGAGAGTTGGTGTCAAGGAAGTGCTATTGCAGGTGGCAAGGCCACATTACCTTTGTCTGGTTAGAAGGTCAAAGTAGATCATTGACTGGAAGGTCATCCAGTCAAAGTAGCCCCAGCTGGTGTGGCTCTGTGGATTGTACACCAGCCTGCAAACCAGGTGTTCACCAGTTTGATTCCCAGTCAGGGCGCATGCCTGGGTTACGGGCCAAGTCCCCAGTAAGAGGTGTGCTAGAGGCAACCACACATTGGTGTTTCTCTCCCTCTCTTTCTCCTCCCCTTCCCCTCTCTCTAGAAATAAATAAATAAAACCTTTTTAAAAAAGAAAGAACAAATCCAGTCAAAGTAAAAATACTACTATGACAGAAATAAGCAGGTGGTAGGAGAAAAAATAGGAGGAAATGAGTAAGTGCTGATGTTTTTTTTAAGCCGCTCTGAGGCATGATTGACATACGAAAAGCTGTACATACTTAATATACACAACTTGATATGCTTGGGGATAAGCACATACCCATGAAACCATCACCACTGTGTATGCCAGAAACATGTACATTACTTGCAAAAGTTTCCTTCCATCCTCTTCATTTTCACTCTTATTACTATTAATTTTGGTGGTAATACTTGACATATAATTTCTACCCTCTTAGCCAAATGTTAAGTATACAATAGAGTATTATTAACCATAGGTATTATGCTGTAGTATAGATCTCTAGGACTTACACATCTAGCATAACTGAATGCTGATTTCTTAATCTTTCCTACCAGGGAACCAACTGATAAGTAAAGTTTAAAATTCCAAGGGATTCCAATTGCCTGGGGAGGACCCAGGTTGGGTAGGGGTTGGAAAGGAAGTCCCCTCTCCCCTCCATGCTAGAAGAATTTGGATACCTGGGAAATTGTTAGAGCCTCAGACATTTAGGGAATAAGACAGGAGCCCAATCCCAGGCCCATACTCATACATAAGGGAAGGGACAGGAGCCCGGTTATCGGAACTGGAATTACGAGATCACAGCAGAGCCAGAAACCACTTACTTGGGCCTCAGCTGGTGAAGTATGAATGGAGATATTCTGTGTTTCTCCCTGATTCAGGATAGAATGAATCCCAGAATCCAGGTTTCATGGAAACACTGTGGGGTGGAGAGGATCTATCGGTGTGGGTCAAGTGGCCTTAAAGGGACATGAGCCAGGACTCGTCGTGTAACTGCCACGCAGAGGTGCTGACATAGTCATACTCTCTGCAGCAGTGTCAGATGCATCTGTGCCTCACCTCCCTCCTCCCTGTCCTTGTCTCCGGCTCCTCAAGAAAGAAGCACAAAATTGTCCTTTCAGGGCATTGACTTCACTGGCTCTTGACTGTCTGCCTGGACCTCCCCAAAGCCAGGCCTTTCTTGATTAGCATCTCAAGCCCACAGAGGACGATGAGGTCACCCTGGTGTGAGATGAGATGACAGTATCATGACTTGGCCAGCCATAAAACAACTGTTTTTAAAGATAAATGTTGTAATGTCATAGTTTACCCAAGGGGTTGCGTAATTCAAAGCAATGACCAAGAAGCTATTTGTAAAATTCTGACTTTCTCCTGAACCAAGTGTGGATGAGCGGGTGCTTTATGATGGTGTGGGAGGCAAGCATGGCCCAGATGGTTCAAGGAGGGGACCAACACTCAAGGTTTCTGTTCATGTGACAGAGATCTCCTCTTCTGCAGATATAAAAAGCTTTGTCTTTTGAAGTGCCTTGAAGATTTCCAAAGCAGAAGGTGCTTCACCTACAGACCCCAACCTGGGAGAGAGAGAGAGAGAGAGAGAGAGAGAGAGAGAGAGAGAGAGAATATCCCAGCAAGAATTGCTCAGCCTCCTGAATTATAACTGGGACAGCTTCCTGCTTGTGTGGGGCAGGATGACTTGCTCTCCATGAAGGGTTTGGGACTGGGCCATCCAGAGGCAGACAGTCTTGGAATTAGATACACAGTGGTGGGTCTCAGGTGCTCTCTGAGTCCAAGAATGAATTTATAGAAGGTTTGAAATATAAGGTAAAGGTTTGATAAGGAGCAGAGTGTACTGGATATGGAATCCGAAAGATCTGAGTTTGACTCCTAGCCCTACCTTGGCTATGTGACCTTAGGCAAGGCCCTCTCCAATTGGAAAGGTCCATCGGAGACCTTTAACCCTCTCCAATTCTGTCTCTTCTGCTGTAAATTGAAACAATAATTGAAGCTACCTCTTAGGTGATTGTGAGTCTAATATGGGAATGCACATATATCTATATCTGTATCTACATCTATATCTGTATCTATATCTCTACATCTATATGTACAACCATATCTTTACTTGTATCTCTCCATCTCCAACTCTATATCTATCGCTATCACCATCTCTATCTCTGTCTGTACCTGAGTGTCTCAGATTGAGTTAGTAACACAGCTCCATCTAGGCATGCCGGGACCCTGTGGTTAGGCATTGGCTGGTCTTTTGATTCTTTTTTTTTTTTCATGATTGGACAGTTGGTGAAAGGTGGATTAAGGTGACTTTGCAGATATGACTGTTCTGTGAATGCCTGCTGCTTCTTTGCCTGACTCTTTCTCTTTGATCCACACATTGACCTTTTCAGAGGATAAGGGGCAGTATGGTGTGCAGCCGAGAGTTAGACAAACCCACACCTAACTCAATCCCAGCTATTAGGTTTCATGGAGTCACCAATATTTGGAGGAAGTTGAGGGGGTTAGCTGCCTTCCTACAACCTCACTGCCCCTTTGGAATAAAAGCAAGTGTCAGACCAAAATGTGCCACACATATAAACATTTGTTAGCAAACAGGCACAAACAAAGTCACAAAACCTGTTCTTGAATCTCAATGCTATTTCAGATTTCTGCCCTTTTTGGTTCTTTTTCCAGGCAAAGTTCTCCTGAGACAAATGTGATAATATTCCAGCCACAGCTGTAAGTAACCATTTATTGACGTGAGGGGGCCAAGAATTCTCTGGAAATAGCAGCAGGACTCAGGACCCTTTAGGAATCAGGTTGAGAATACAATCCTTAAAAGTAGATTAAGGATTAAAACACTAGATTTTTATTCCAATAAAAATATATAACCCAATAAAAACACTAGATTTTTATTCCCTGTTCAAGCTAAAATATTTTAATCTGTCCATGTATTTTATTTTATTTTTTATTATTATTTTTTAAAATATTTTATTTATTTATCTTTAGAGAGAAAGGAAAGGAGAGAAGGAGAGAAATGTCAATGTATGGTTGCCTCTCGTGAGTCCCCTTTTGGGAACCGGCCTGCAACCCAGGCATGTGCCCCGACTGGGAATCGAACCGTGATCGTGTGGTTCACAGGCCCGTGCTCAATCCACTGAGCTACACCAGCCAGGGCTGTCCATGTATTTTAAATACCAAAAATTTCATCAGTAAGAACCCATTTTTAATAACCATTGTATAAGTTAAAATGCTTGTTTTCTCCAATGAATACTTACTTCTAACAGCTATTTTGCTAACTAGCATACCCTCTGGTGTTAATAGGAAGTAGTGACAACTGAAGCTCATGGCCTCAGTAGCCATGTCTGCAGTGTGGCTTTGAGTGAGAGGTCCTGATAGGGCAGCTGCCTATACATAGAATATAGAAACTAATCACACATAATAGCACACTGTCTCCTTTAATATTTTTAAGTGAATGACAAACATCCTAACAGGTACTTCATTCTGATGATCCTGGGGTCAATAGACATCGAAGAAGCAGAAAACCTTGAGCTTTTCTATGTGACATCAGTGCCACCAAGAATGCTGGAGTGTATCCTTCTCAAGATAACTCTGCTCACAAATCAAGCAACAGTCTGGCTTTCCTGAGGCTCCTTGGCGGCCGCCATAGTTTTTCTTCCTCCAAAGGCAACTGTTGCTCAGTATGTGGACAGTTTCTGGAATGTTAAGCACTGAATGGTTGGGCTGTGCTAAGATTCATCATTTCTTACCTCTGAGGCTTGTCCTCTAGAGAGTGGGGTCTGATTTGGGTGGAAACGCCAAATGCCAGATGTTTTGTGGAGACAGTTGCTGGTGGCCGATTGCTGAAGAACAGAGCTGCGCACTTTTTCAACGAAGAGAGGGATCCACATGCTGAAGGGCAGTTCAAGACTCAAAGCATGTCTCCAAGGGGAAGAACTCCGCTAAGGCCCATGCCCTCTGCTTCTGCGCTTCCTTCGCTGCACTGCCAGGCCAGCTCCACGGCTGCTCCTGCAGTGTCCGCCAGCTACTGGCAGATCTCCCTCACTGCAAAGAGGCTGTGAGATAAAAAGGAACGAACTATTGAAATGTGAAAGGACTAGGACGAGTCTTAAGGACATTAAGCTGAGTGAAAAAAGTCAGTCCCCAAAGGTTTTACAGACTGTATGACTGACTCCATTTACATAAGATTCTTGAAATGACAAGAATTATAAATGTGGAGAAGAGAGTGGCGGTTGCCAGGGTTTAGGGAAAGGAGAGGAGTGAAGCAGGTGTGAGGAATGAGTGCAACCTGAAAGATCTATGTGAAGATGGGACCATTCAGCCATTTTGACTGTGGTTGTAGATCCACAAACCTACAGAGGTAATAAAATAGTGTGGAATGAAACACACAGATATGCAAATAAATACAGCAGGTCCTGGAATAATGTCTTTTCATTCGATGTCATTGTGTTGCAATGTTAATGCGATGCCTTAAGACCTTAATTCTTGTTTATCTCAATTAATCTATGGTAAAATTAATTTTGATATACGTTGTTTTACTTCAAGTCACAGAACCCATAAATAATATTAAATGAAAAGTTACTGTGCAAGTAAAAGTGGGGAAATCTCCCATTGAAGTACTAACCAGGCCCGACCCTGCTTAGCTTCTGAGATCAGATGAGATCGGGTGCATTCAGGGTGGTAGGGCCATAGACAAAAGTGGGAAAATCTGAACAAGATGGGTGGATTGTATCTATGTCGATATCCTTGTTCTGATATTATATTAAAATTTTGCCCTGGCTGGTGTAGCTCAGTGGATTGAGCGCGGGCCAGCGAACCAGACAATCGAGGTTCGATTCCCAGTCAGGGCACATGCCTGGGTTGCAGGGCAGTTCCTGGCAGGGGCCAGTTCTCAGCAGGGGATGCACGAGAAGCAACCATACATGGATGTTTCTCTTCCTCTCTCCTTCCCTTCCCCTCTAAAGATAAATAAATAAAATATTTTAAAAAATAATAATAAAATTTTGTAAGATGTCACTGTTGGGGAAAACTGGTCAAAGTATAGAAGAGATCTCTGTATTATTTCTTACAACTACATGTGAATATACAATGTTCTCGAAATAAAAATTTTAATGGCAAAATAGGTGATTGTGTCAGTGGTTGCACAACCCTGAGCATATACTAAAAACACTTTAAATGGGTGAATTGTATGGTATGTGAAGTATATCTCAATCAAACTGTTTTGGAAAATAGGTGTAAGGATCTTCCAAGAAGCTAAGGAATCCAAGATGAATTCCAGGCCTACAAAGGACAAACGTGACGATGGAATTGTTATTTTGTTCAAGGGGACTACAAGCCCTTGCCTTCCCCCAACCTTTCCTAGTTCTCTGCCCTGAGACCATCCTGAATACGGTATGGGGACACTTCAGCTACCCCAGCTGCCTCAGCCTATCCCTTATAACTGGAGTACCTTAAGCCCTCTTGTCCCAGCCTCTTCCTACCCTCAGCTGTGCAGCCCAGTTCATCTGCCTGGGCTTTGGCTCTCTTCTTGGACTAAGGTCCACTTGACTGAGGCTTTGATTCCATACCTAACTCTTGCCAAGTTCCTTCCCTGGACGCTGAATGCTGTGCTCTGTCTTCCTCTGCCAGTGTCTGAGCCTCAGCTATGGATGGGCTCAATGCTACCATCCATCTAATTTGTGATCATGCCTTTTAGCCAGTGTGCATGGTTCTGCCCCACCACTTCCTCCCTCAGGGCCCAGCCTAAGTGGTCAGGGTGGTCACTCCTAGGACTAATGTCTTCTTCCTCCTCATTGGTCCACATTACATGCCTCTCTTCCAAACCCACTCAAGACACAGTCAAGTTGGTAACCCTGTTATCTTAGCTATACTACAAGGAACACTTCAGCAACTATTGATACTAGCAGACCCTGGTGGTCCTGGGTGGGATTCTGATGCTAAAAGCAACATGGTCAGAGGAGTGTAGAACAGGCAGGGCTGCTGATTCAGTGCTTCTGAAGGCACCCATGTTTCTGGGGGGAGTACCCAAGAATCCTCAGTCACAAATGGTTTGGTGTGACCAGTCCAGGAAAGAGGCTCTTGTCTGTGGTAGCTCCTTCTCTAGTGGGAGACTGATGCTCTGAATCTTGTCCCAAATATCTTGTGACCACATCTCTGGGCTCCATCACTTCTGACATGGAGTTGGGGTTTACCTTAGTTGGGCTTAAAGAGTTTTTTTATTAATTTTTAAGAGAGAAAACTTAACTGAGCTGTCACAATCATAACTTATCACGCTCAAGCAAGTGGTTAGGCTGAAAGGATGGCCCTGAGACAACTAACAACTCCCTAAAGTGAATAGCTAGGAAGGATTGGCCTACAAGACCTGCCAAGTTTCTCATTGCTCACCAACTCACTCCATGTTTGACAGTAGGAGTCAGTCCTGTTATATTATCGAGAGGAAAAAATTTATATCTTTGATTCACTACCATATCCATTCAACTGTCACTTCTGCTGTTATCAGTATTTCTGCCTTCTCATAATTTACTACTCACTCTAACTTGCTGTGGTCACAAAAACAATAAATATGCTCATAAGGATTAATCTGAAGTAAGGTAAATTAGCTTCAAGAAACATTGTTTTATGACTATAGCCTGCAAACTTTACTGCATGCATGCTGACATCTATTGTGACTTCTGGAAGGCCTTTCCCCACTTCTAACTTGTTACGCTGTTCTGTTCCAGATACAGGAGGCTGCCAGAGAAGCAACCTCTGGATGAGTGAGGTGTAATTCAGTTGGGTTCTGAAGAGTGGGGCTAAATTCTCTTTGCTCAGGCCCCCTGGGGAATGGCAAAGGGAACTCATGGCTGTGAAATATGCAGGTCAAGCAGCATGTAGGCTGGGCTGGCCGTGCAATTCCTTCAAAGCGGTTGAAGCCTGAGGCTCTAGAACCTGGGCCAGCACATCTGGGGAAGAAATAGGGGTGGGCCCAGGGGAGACTAATGAGTGTGTGCACGTGCACACATGTGCACCCAAAACAGTACAGAATAGGGGGATTGGGGAGGGGAGAGGAGAAAAGGAATCAACCTGTACTATAACTCAGGGCCCCAAAGCATCTTGGGATAGCAGTTGTTCAGCCACACTCTTTTCTCCCAGATCTTTTAACCAACTTCTTTCCTTTCCTTTCTCCCCTACTTCTTCCTCTTCTCTCCCTTCTCCCTTTTCTCACTCCTCTCCTTCTGTCTCTCCTGGACAGTGAAGCAAGTGCAGTGAAGTTTTTGAAAACAGCAGTAACTGTCGTCTCTCTGCCCTTCCCCTCTACAATTCAGGGATTTCTAATTCCTCCATTTTGGCCCTGTTTGCATCTCTCATTCCTCTTCATTTTGGGAGGCTGACTGAAAGCACATGAACTACAACCCTCTCCTCTGATAACCCTGTTTCTCTGCATTTCCCCTGACTCATTGGGAAAAAATCACACATCTTTTTGGATGGAGCACTTGGCTGGAGGTAGAGTACATTGTTCTTGTTCCCAAGCTCTACTCTATACTTTTGGTGTGAACTTGGGCAAGTTCCTGCCCTCTTGGGTCTTAGCTTTCCTGTTAATAAGTATGATAAGTGGAAGGGAAAATGTTTGGAGCCCACAGTTAAAAGTTATGCTAATTAGGATACTTGGACTCTTCCTAGCCTTTACTCCACCCCACTCCTTTGTACCTCTCCTCCTCCCAAGAAGCAGTTAGTTAACTGAAAAGCCACACCCAAGGGTATGGTCTGAGTAGAGGGAATGAGTTATTGTTTTACTTCTTAGGGCAAAAGATACAATCACAAAGAGTCCCCAAGCAAGAAGAGGGCAGGGTTCATGTTCTGGAAGTGTAGGAATTTTGTGGATAAAAGCAATAGTTACTCCTCTGAACTTTCCCAGGCCCTTCTACTCAAAGGTCCAGGATGAGGTGTTTGGATCGCTGTTAAGTGGAGAGTTTGGCCTAGAAGCAGCTCATTTTCCCAGAGGTAGTTGGGGGTGGGAGAATTGTTGGTCTGAAGAGGACCTACTTGGCTGTACTGAGTGGGGGTTTGTGAGCCCCATCTTTCTTAGCTTTGAGTGGGCACCTAGGAGCAAGGTTGTGGGTCTGTTTTGAGTTTATCCAACTATGAAAGAAGCAAGAATAGGAGCTTCTATGAAGGCCCGCAGCTGCCTTCCAAGGAATTTCAGTGTATCTGGGAGCACAGAGGCTGAGTCATAGTTTGGGAAGGATTGTGTTTTTATACCCGCAACGCAGGGTGTTGCCATATATTAATCATTATTACGGTTAAAAACAAATAAACTCATCCCGCAGTTATGACAAATCTGTGTCTTGGCTCTTTCCTGCCCCTCATTGTCTTTGTTTTAGTGTGTGCCTTGGGGAGCCGGGGTTTAACTCCATACTGCCAGGACAGGCAACTGTCTTTCTAATACAATTTTTAAGGATGCATGTAAAATACCCAATTAAAAGGAAAACAAACTTCCACATCTGTTTGCTAAGACCTCTACAATTTTACTCTACTAAAATGTAAATATTCCTTAGATCTCATGAGTTACTTCAATATTAATATTAGTGGGCTTTTTACTATTGTTTCCTGAGAGGAGGAGATTGGGTAAAAAGAAAGATCTCGAGGGTCCTGAACATCTGTTCAGGGAAATATTTTCTTCAAGGGAAGAGAAAGGCACAGAAAGGGGATGCTAGGGTACTCCAGACAAATTACCAACCTGATGGGTTTTCCATGGAGTACTGTATTTCACTATGCATAATGCACACTTGTTCACTAAAATTTTTTTAAATTTTATTCATTTATTTATCTTTAGAGGGGAAGGAGAGAGGGAGAGAGACATCAATGTATGGTTGCCTTTCATGCGTCCCCTGCTGGGAGTTGGCCTGCAGGGAACTGGCCTGCAACCCAGGCATGTGCCCTGACTGGGAATCGAACCACGATCCTCTGGTTCTCAGGCCTGTGCTCAATCCACTGAGCTACGCCAGCCAGGGCTGTTCACTAAAATTTTTGAGGGAAAAATAAGGATGCACATTATACATGGGTATAGTGATCATACACCATGGGTATAATAATGGGCATAATCCTGTGTATAATGCACACAAAAACATGGATGTGCATTATACACGGCAAAATACGTTCTGTGTAGACACAGGTTGTGGCTATTGCCGCAGGGGTTCTGTGACTGCAGGGGAAGCTAAGGGAAGGGTAAAAGGAAAATTCATTGAAGTTTAATTAGCCATTTTTTGAGGATCAGCCTCAGGTCCTCACTCTAGAGCAGTAGACTGACCTCTCAAAGGGGAGACATGACTTGTTGCTCATGCATTTGGGCCATTTTAGGCTGAGCCCCTTGGCATAGGGCAATTTGGGTGGGTCAGGCCTTCACTGCGAGGCCTCTTGTTTCCACAGAGTTGAGAGAACTGAACCACCTTGGGAACTGCTGAGCATTTGATAGGAGAAGAAGAGTGTATGAGGGCTTGAGCTTACTGAGAGATTTGAATGTTTGGACAAAATGTACGCTTCAATGTAACCCATTCTGTCAGGCTAGGGTCCTAACCCGATTTTACACAGGGGCCCCAAATGTTACCCAATCATGAAGAGTCCCCGGCTAAGGTCTCAGCAACCACCTTTCCTGTCATATTGTCCACTGCTCTCTTATATCTACCCTCATTTGGGTTGTAGCAAAAATGGCACCTTCTCAGATATGGGCCTTTACTCCCCTATTTAGATAGCTCTTCCAACCCCCAGTCATATTCTTAGCAGCCAGATGGCACCAGAAGTTAACTTGTGGGCCCTGGCCAGGTAGCTCAGTTGACTAGAGTGTTGTCCCGATATGCCAGGGTTACAGGTCCAATCTCTGGTCAGGGCACTTGTGGTAGTTAACCAGTGAGTGCATGGAGAGGTGGAACAGCCAGTCAATGTTTCACTGTCTGTCTCTCACATCAATCAATAAAAAAATAAAAAAATTAACCAGCGGAATTGGACCTTGGTTCAGCAACCTTGGTTCTTGAGTTTGTCTGGGAAAGAATTCAGAGCCAAGAACTCAAATTATAATACAAAGTTTATTCAGAAAGTCACAGAGGTAGGAAAAATGAGCCAGCTGGGCTGTGTGGGCTCAGGAAACAAGTTACAAAACAAGGGTCCTTGGAGGTTAGGAGACAGAAACCAAGGATATATGTGCCTGGGGAAAAGAGAAGGGGGAAGGCTCAGGCATGTTCCAGAGGGAGTACGTGCTGGGAAAAGAAGGGGTGGGCAAAGGTGCAGCCATCTTCAAGAAAAAGAGAGGCAGAGAGACAGAGAGAGAGATGGATGAGCCCTTTGTCTTAAGGGGTTTCATCTGGAGGTCTCAGGGGAGGATCTCAATAGAATATTCATCAGCCTTTTAGGTGTGTCCCATCAGGGTCATGGTGCCCACTGATTGGTTGGCTCCCGGACAGGGGGTCAATAGCCATTGCAGCATGTCCTGATGTCAGCCATGATGTCGCTCCACCTGGCCTTGCTGCTTTTCTGGGCCTGGAGCTAAAATACAAGTGAGGCCTAGATGTTATCTCTAGGGCTTAATAATTAAGGGAGTAGTCGTGCAAGGGTTTGTATGGTAGTCATGTCAAACTATTCTCTGGCCCCCTGTTCTTCATCTAAGGGAGTCTACCACATGGCTAGTGACAAAAAAGGGGGAGGAAAGATCAGGAGAGGATCAAAACTGCATGACCAGCAATCTGAAAGTTCAGGGGATCTAAACAGCTTGACCAGAGATATGCTAGGGGAGGAGAGGTCACTCTGGGGGCAAGGTCCCAACTTATGAGTGTCTGTTCTAGGCACTGTGGTCTCTGGACCCTGGTAACATTCTGTGTCTGGCTTGTCCTTCTTTCTCTGCTCCTGTCTAACTCTCTACTATGTCAATATCACTCAGTTTATTATCTTTATAGCATCTATTGCTACCTCAAATATCCATTTGGTTATTTGGTCATTTATTGTCCCTCCCCATTCCTTTGACTCATGAGAAGAGGGGCTAACTGTGTTTGGTCCCCCACTATATCCCCTGAATACAGTCTTCATTGTCCTCACTTTGTACTTACTCTCTCTAGAATGTATCTCCCTTGTCCACACAATCTTTCTTGTCCTGCAAGGCTGGACTCAAAACCTACCTCCTCCAGAAAGTCCTCCCTGATCACCTGAGCCCACAGAGAGCTTCTCCTTCTCCAAATACTATAGGCTTGATTGTCTTTGTATTTTGCTAATTTGTTCTTCATTGTCATTGTATGTATTCCTTCCCAAATTGTTCCCCTTGCACTGATCTTACCTCTCCCAGTAGATTGTGTCCACAATACTTTCCTGCTTTTGATTAGGTTTAGCTCTTTCTGTGTCACCTAAGGGTAAACATGGGTTTGATTGTGCTCGTTCAGTGACACAGATGGTGCGGCAAGACACAGGAAATAGTCTCTCTATGTGTGTTCTGAGGACCACATTTTGGCCCTTCTTTAAATGCAGTTTCCCAGGTACTATCTCTACAGATTCAGAATGTGTATTCTGGAACCCACACTTGAAAGAAGATCTTTCTGATACACTAAGTTTGAGAACCAGTAATGTAGATTGACCCATTTTTGTTTTGGCACCACCATTAACCAGCTATGTGGCTTTGGGTGACTCACTTGTCCTTTCTGCGCTTCTGTTTCCTCATTTTAGGATAAAGGTATTGGGCATTGTGATTTTTCAATTCTAAACATCAGCAAGTTTATGTTCTGTGAAATCTTGGAAAGTAAATTCCTTGACTTACATATCGTAGAATTCTAATTACACTATATTCAACTATAGTGCCTTAAAATGTAGTAGGTTCTCAATAAGCACCAATGATTGAATGAATAGAGTTAGTAGCTGGGAGGCAGGAGATGGAGGAGTTTACAACAATTCAGGGACAGTAGTGTAGTGGACACTGCACAGGCCTGGGTGAGAATCCCAGGCTCTGACAAGTCATGTGACTTAACTCTCCATTTCCTCATCTATAAACTGGAGGTGTTAACCATACCTACTGCATAGGGCTGTGGGAGGATGACATGAGAAAAACGTCTACAAAAATCTTAGCACGGTGTCTAGCACATAGCAAACACTTAAAACCTTTGTTTTTAATTAGGTCACCCCAATGAGGAGAAAATGATTGATTTTCAATGAGGCAGAACCTCAACTTCAACCAGGTCCCAGACTCCTCAGGTCACCCCCTTACCCACTGACACACAAGTTACAGGGAAAGAACAATCAATGGTATGGGAAGCCCATAGCAGCCCTGATGATGACAACAGGGCCTGGAAGCCTGGCTGATCTGACAGCCACAGCTGGAAGGACCTGATGGTAGGAATGGGGAGCCATGGGCTGGAATCTTAGAGCATGCTGTACCTTATCCATGGGCTGAGAAAACCAAATTGTCAATGCATCCTGATGCTTATCATTAGGGGCATAGAGAGTATGGGGTTGGAGCGATAATCCTTGAGTTCAAGTCTTGGTTATTGCAGGCAGCCTTCCTTGACCTTGCTGCATCCCCATCTCTCTGTCTGGGTCAAATGGCTTCTTTTTGGTGTGTCCTCACGGTGCCTAGTATTCCTCTTATCATGGTATGTTCATCTGTTGTCACCACCTCTTGACTGTCATCTACAGTAGACTGAGCTCGCTGAGAATGAGGACAGTATCTTGACTATCTCTGCAAAACCATATCACCTGAGGGGAGCACATGTGAAGAAAAAGTTCACAGAGCTCAATTCAAAAGATGAGCTTGACAGACTGTTGAGTTTAGCAGTGGGTTAACTTCGGGCAAATCAATTCACCTCTTTACGCCTACGAGAGAAGGCTGGATAAACAACTTACTAGGATTACCGTGAGGCCCATACACTTTGTAACCTGTAAGAGAATCATAGTTATTGTCTTTTAGGCCTATTTCCTGCCCCATCCCCCTATCCCCACCTTGCAACCTTCACCCCAAACTATTTACTATCCCTTTAGGATTCTACTTTCTATTCTCTAGGCTATTTTATCAGTGAATCTGGATAAAGACTCCATGCTAATGTGTTAATGGGTGTTAATTGGACAATATATTTACATTTCAACAGGGAGCTTCCCCTTCCTTCAGGAGGAATGAGTAATGGTGCTTTGGCAGGGGAGGGCTGGATTTTGTTGTTGTTATTAGGGGCCTCTTAAGCCATTTCTCAAACTTCCCTAATAGGAGGCCACCTACTTTTCATCCACACAGGGTTGGCTGTGCTGCACACACTGTGTGTTTGGAAGTAGGAAATGCCTATATAGAAAAAGGCATATAGAACCACAGTGGGGGGTTTCTCTCTTGTGAGGCCTCCAAGAGCACACAAAACCTATCTCTAGCAATTTACCTGCTCCTTCCCTGAGTTTTGAGTCACACTGACTCAAGAGGCCTGATGAGTTCTGTTCCAGGCTTGGACATCAGACCTGGGGCCCAGAAAAGCCATTAATTTGTAAAGATTATTTCTGCTAATCCCCCCAAGCAGCTCCTAAGGCTTTTCACAGGATCACAGAATAGCCTGGGGCTCTTGCTGGGGTCCAGTGTTAAACTCCTGTGGAAGGAGGTGTAATTCCCAGTTAAAAGTTCCTCTGGTGCTATTAATGTTAGGCAGAAATAAGTTTTGTGCCTGAAATATCAATGCCAAGGATTTTGAGTGTGTTGAGGACTAGGAGGGGAAGGTGAGGGGTTTACTGGCTGGGGCTAGTTTGAGTTTGCAGGTATGGCAGGGCTGGGGGAAGGGTGTTACTGTGTGGGCTGTGTGAATGCGTGTGTATGTTGAGTGTGCATGGCCTGTATGCTGCTCTGGTAAATTTGCCCTCTGTTCCTTTTAAGGATTCTTTTCGTGCAAGTGTTGGCTATGAAAGCAATTGTTTTTCCTCGCTGCCTTCTCTGTAAGTAAAGCCTCTGAGCTTCTTAGAACCTTGTTTCTAAATGTGCTGAGGTCTGAAATACCCTAGGCATGATAGGTTGCCACTCTGGGTCTCAGTGTTTTCCATTCAGAATGTGGGGACCTTAGATAAATTTTGGAAAAGTGACCCAGGAGAAGTTGAACTTCAGGACCTATACTTTGCCAGAGGCTAGCTGTCTTGTGATTGGTAGGTTATTGCAGGGCTTATATGACATTTTTTTGTTTTTTTTTAAAAGATTTTACTTATTTATGTTTAGAAAGGGGGGGAGGGAGAAAGAGAGGGAGAGAAACATTGATGTTTAAGAGAAACATCTTGTACGTTCCCTGATTGGGGACTGAACTTGAAACCCAGGCATGTTTCTTTCTTTTTTTTTTTAATGCATATTTTATTTATTTAATTTTTATTTATTTATTTATTTATTTATTTATTTATTTATTTATTTATCTTTAGAGGAGAAGGAGAGAGGGAGAGAAACATCAATGTATGGTTGCCTTTCTTGGGTCCCCTGCTGGGAGTGGGCCTGCAGGGAACCGGCCTGCAACCCAGGCATGTGCCCTGACTGGGAATCAAACCTCGATCCTCTGGTTCGCAGGCCCGAGGTCAATCCACTGAGCTACACCAGCCAGGGCCCCCAGGCATGTTTCTTAACCAGGGATCAAACTGATGCTCTTTCACTTTGCAGGATGATGCCCAACCAACTGAGCCACAGTAGTCAGGGCTACTGTTTCTACTACTGTTCCTCTTGCCTACTTCTCCACAGGAAGAGTGAAGAGGGAAAGAGCTGAACCTCACCTACCTTCAGTTGGAAAATGTCTTATTTCCCAGCTGTTGTGACATCAGTGGCCACCAGATTGTTCTACAGTTCAGCCCCTGCCAGGAATGCTGATGAAGCCTCTGCCGTTGTGTGTATTGCAGTTTCACCCGCTGTGTGTGGTAGACTGAGGTGGATCTGTTCTCCGGATGGGGCTGGCTTAATATGTAAATGTGGATACTAATGTTTGTGGGCCAAGAGGTGATCTACAGGTGATTTGTTTTCAGTGCAATGGGATTGCAGGGTAATTCTTTTTCGGGCCAAGGACATCTGAACAGAGGTTCGGAGCTCTGTTGGCAGCTGGGTTGGGGTGGGGAGCAGCTGAGAGGGTCAGGATCTCCTTGGGGATGAGAGTGGAAGTTGCCAAGTGGCAATCTGAAGGCCAAATTCAGCATTCACAACTTATGTGACTTGAACAGTGTTTTAAAACATTGGAACCAAAATTCATAAACTTGAAAATATAAGGATCAGATAACACAGGACAAGTTGCCTGCTGGAAATATAGTTATACTGCCACATTTGGGAATGAGCTGCACTTTCCAGTTTTTTGCATTACCCCATTTCTTTATTTGTTGTGTTGTACCAGGTATGCTTCTTTTATTTAGGCTATCTAACTGGCTCTTGTAGACCAGTTTGTAATCCCACAACATTCAACACTCATCATGGTGGGATAGGCCTTCAGGGGGAGATTCTGCTGCAGGGTGTGTGAGATGAGATGACTGTTAATGAGGCAGGAGATAGAATAGGAAATCCTGAGACACTGAAGCTGTCATCAGTCAGCATCCTGATTTCCGAGAATCGCCTGGTGACACCTGCTAATAATTAGCATTGTGGTTTCCTCCCCGAGTGGGCAATCCCAGAGAATTGTGGAGAATCACATGTGTAGAAGCTTAAGTTAAAACCCTATAAAGCCTGTAACCATTCAATAGAAGAGAGCCATTCCTTGGCCAGAGATGGCCCACTTTTGTATTTTGGGGTAATGAAGCCCAGAGTACCAAGGCTGAAGGTACTATCCCTTTGGTTCCTGGAAGAAATGAGGGTTTTGTGAGTCAGGATGATTTTGACTTTGGAATTTGTAAGATGTGTGTTAGAATCAAACATTTTAATGTAACTTTCGTTATGACTGCATTTCTGCATATAATTCTTAATTGGTAAAATTTAATTCTTGACACTTTCTGTATGATTACAGTACCTACCTCATTTTCCCTTTTTCTCTTATTTCCTGATGTTTAGGCCAAGGGCTGAGCTTACCTGTGGAATTAGCTACTAGGAGCAGAGAAAGAATTGACTCGGAACTTTGAGATGACCCCTAACATATTGTAATGATGTGCTTTCTCCTCTAACTGGATTGGGTTTTTCCTTTCTCTTTGCCTGACAACTTTAGCTGGTGCACAGGGAGATATGCGGCCATTTCAGGATTTGGTCTCTCTAATTAGGTGGGTCATGATTGTCGGGTTTTTCACTTATTTCCCTGGATATTTTGATGGTCAGCATTGGCTCTGGTGGGTGTTCCTGGTTTTAGGCTTTTTCCTGTTTCTCAGAGGATTTGTCAATCATGATGCCAGAAACTTTCTCTCGCTTGCTTCACTTAGTTTTTTTGTTTGTGTGGTCCATGCAATTCTTTCTTCGTGACAATCGAGAGCCTGGACTCTGTCTCTATCTACAACAGTAAAAGCTGAAAATAGTCCAAAAGCCTGAGTGACAGAGGCAGCCTGGTGTCGCCACTGGGCATCCTGTGAGGCCGAGGGATCACAGCACTAGGAAGCTCAGAATCCAGCATCTTGTGAAAACTTTGGCAGGAAGCATGGATGGAAGGAACATTCTCTAAGTAGGAAGATAGAACCACAATGTCTGAGGTCAAGTGATCCTGTCATAGCCCTACTCAAACCCTCAATGACTTCCCATTGTTCTTAGGAAAAAGAGACAAAAACAAAGTCAGCAAGCCTGACAATGTTGATTGAACTTTATTTTGAGCCCTATAATTCTGGAAAACCTCTTACCCTTTTGTGAATGGTCCTCTTGTGTTCTGAGATGTGGCTAACTTCAAAGGATCACTGCCCTCACAAATTACAAGACAAGACCCACCTAGACCCTTTCTAAATGACTCAGATAAGACCCACTCCAAGATTCCACCCCCTTTTTTGATATATTCCTTATTCATGGACATTCTCTCTATTGCAATAACCCCCCCCCAAAATCAACTCCTTAATGGTCTGACATTTTTTCTTTCACAGTTTCATTGCCATAACTAGAATTGGTTAAATCTCACCCACAGATATGTATTTACCCTACCCAGGTAACAAAGCCACTCAGAGCTCTTTGTGTTCCTCTCCTGAGTGGTGATGTAGGCATCCAACAGTGAGTCCAGCTCCAGATCCTGCGTTCTGGATTCTTGCCCGCTGCTAGTACTGTAAGGATTTGATTTGGGCTATTTTGGAGTACTTGCTTGATGCCTGTTGGTGCCTTGTTTTGGTTTTCATGGCCTGACCATTCAGTGATCTCTGTAAATACGTTAATGGTTCGTAGAGATCTTATCTCTGTTGGGTGAAATGTGACAGGAGCTGGTTGGTGTTTTTTCCTGCGTATTTTGAGCTTAAATCAATTAAGAATCCCATGCCATCTGGAAAAGAACAGCTCTTTGATATGCAACAGTGTTTACACTTAACCCAAGGCTGAAATTTTACAATTAAAGCTATAAGCTGTCTATTTGTCTGTCTCTATGTTTATATGTAATACAGAAAGACCTTTGCCTTTCATTGTGTGATTGCTGTGTTTTACACCTCTGGATGGTATAGAGTTAGATTATAAAATCTTTTAAAGATCTATTTTGATTGGTTTACAGATAAATAAGTGCTTGCATAAATTGAATGTTCCTAAACTTTTCAAACATTAAGAAAATTGTCTTGTATTTAATATTTTCGATGTGCTAAACAGAAGTATTCTTATAGAACCTAATTCAAATATTTTAAGAATTAAAGATCATATAATTGAGATAAAATCTAACAAATGAGTCACTCAATATTTTTTATTTAAATCAGAAAAAGCAAGCCCTGGCTGGTGTAGCTCAGTGGATTGAGCGCAGGCCTGCGAACCAGACGATCGGGGTTCAATTCCCAGTAAGGGCACATGCCTGGGTTGCAAACCGGTTCCTTGCAGGCCAACTACCAGCAGGGGATGCACAAAAGGCAACCATACATTGATGTTTCTCTCCCTATCTCCTTCCCCTCTAAAAATAAATAAATAAATATTAAAAAAAAAGAAAAAGCATAGCTGTTTTTATTATCAGTGTTGAATATACTACAAGATTTTTCCCCAGATTTTATTTATGTATTTTTAAAAAGAGGGGAAGGGAGGGAGAAAGAGAGGGAGAAAAACATCAGTGTGTAGTTGCCTTTCACACACCCACTACTAGGGACCTGGCCTGAAACTCTAGCATGTACCCTGACTGGGAATTGAACAGGTGACCTTTCAGCTCACGTGCTGATCCTCAATCCATTGAACCTCACCAGCCAGGGCTATGATTATGTTCTTATTCTATTTAAGTATGTTCTTCTTAAAGGTATACAAGTTTATTTATTATTTTATTATTATTATTATTTTTAAAATCCTTACCTGAGGACATGCCCATTAATTTTAGAGAGAGAGAGGAAGGGAGAGAGAGAGAGAGATATTGATTGCTTGCCTCATGTACATGCTCTGACCAAGGATCAAACCTGCAACCTAGGTATGTGCCCTGACCAGAAATTTTACCCACAACCTTTTTCAGTTTATGGGACCACACCCCAACTAACTGAGCCAGCTGGCCAGGGCTAAAATTTTACTGATCAAATAAGCTAGTATTACTTCCACTAAATGCTTAAGATTCTGAGAAAATAATTTGTGTTTAACCAAATCAAATCATTACTTGGACAAACCCTATTTCAATAGTAATGGTGTTTATTGTTAAAATGTTCATACCACTCAAAGTAATCTACAGACGCAATGTAATCCCTATTAAAATACCAATGGCATTGTTTTCCAGGACTAGAACAAATCAAACTAGTACATCATTAAAATATTCATACTACCCAAAGCAATCTATAGATTTAATGCAATTCCTATTAAAATACCAATATTTCACAGAACTAGAACAAATAATACAAAAATCTATATGGAACCACAAAAGACTCTGAGAATAGCCATAGCAATCTTGAGAAAGAAGAACAAATTTGGAAGTAAGTACCTTATAACAGACATAACATAGGCAGAAAACAGACATATAGATTAATGGAACTGAATAGAAAGCCCAGAAATAAACCCATGCCTATATGGTCAAGTAATCTATGGCATAGTTGACAACAATATACAATGCAGTACAGACAGTCTCTTCAATAAATGGTGCTGGGAAAACTGGGCGGACAAAGGTAAAAGAATTGTTAAACTGAGTCACTTTCTTACATCATAAACTCAAAATGGTTTAAAGACTTAAATGTAAGACCCAAAACCTTAAAACTCCTATAAGGAAACACAGGCAGCCCTGGCTGGTGTAGCTCAGTGGATTGAGCACGGGCCTGTGAAACACAGGGTCGCTGGTTCGATTCCCAGTCAGGGCACATGCCTGGGTTGCAGGCCAGTTCCCATCAGGGGACACATGAGAGGCAACCATACATCGATGTTTCTCTCACACTCTTTCTCCTTCCGGTTCCCTCTCTCTAGAAATAAATAAAATATTTTAAAAAAAGAAAACACAGGCAGTATATTCTCTGACATTACTCTCAGTAATTTTTTATATGTGTCTCCTCAGTCAAGGAAACAAAAGAAAAAATAAACAAATGGAGCTATCTCAAAACAAACATTTTTTGCACAGTGAAGAAAATCATCAACAAAATAAAAAGACAAGCTACTGAATAGAATATATTCACTAATGATACATTCAATAAGAGGTTACTATCCAAATTACATAAGAAATGCATGCAACTTAACACCAAAAACCAAACAATCCAATTTAAAAAAATGGTCAGAGGACCTGAATAGACACTTCTCTAATGAGGACATACAGATGGCCAATAGACATATGAAAATATGCTCAATGTCAATTTCATTAGAGAAATGCAAATTAAAACCACAATTAGATATCACCTCACACCTTTCAGAATGGCTACCATCAGTAAAGCAACAAATAGTAAGTGTTGTTGAGGATGTTGGATAAAAGGGAGCCCTTGTGCACTGTTGGTGGGATTGTAAATTGATGCAGCCATTATAAAAAATGTATGGAGGTTCCTCAAAACTTAAAAATAGAATTACTATATGACTTAGCAATTACTCTTCTGGGTATTTAGCCAAAGAAATCCTAAATACTAATTCGAAAATACATCCCTGTGTTTGTTGCCAATATATGGAAGGAACCTAAGTTCAACCTATAGGTCAATGGATAAAGAAGTGGTATATCTATACAATGGAGTATGACTCAGCCATAAAGAGGAATGAAATCTTGCCATTTGCAACAACATGGGTAGACCTAGAGGGTATTATGCTAAATGAAATAAGTCAGACAGAAGAAGACAAATACTATATGATTTTACTTGCATGAAAATCTAAAAAATAAAATATATGAACCAACAAAACAGAAACAAACTTGTAGATACAGAGAATAAACTGATGGTTACCAGATGAGTGGGAAACTAAGGAGAAGAAATTAAGACCTGTGAATTGTCAGTTGTACAAATAGCCATGGATGTAGAATACAGCACAGGAAATATAATCAATAATATTATAACAACTATATATGGTGTCACATGAGTACTAGAGTTACCAGGGTGATCACTTAGTAAGTTATATAAATGTTGAATCACTATGTTGTATACCTGAACTAATATGATATTATATGTCAACTGTAATTAAAAATTAAACAAATGAAAACAAATAGTAGTTACGTTTTGTATCATGTCAGCTTGAAGATAATTTCCAACATATTTCAATAACTTAAAACCTTGGAGTGATACTCAATTGAGTTGATTAATGGATATCCATTAGATAACTTAGATCATTTCTAAGATAGACTACTGAAACATTAATCACTAAACAATTTTTAGTTCATGTACTTTTGCTTATTTTGATATGCTATACAGAGGGTATATATACTTGGGTCTGTTAATAAATGTGTTTGTTTTTAGTACTTTGAAAAGTTGTACTGTTATGGTTGTGTATGGATATAAAAAGTTGTAGAAATTTAGTGGAAAGGGAATTTAATTTATTGTGTTTAAAGCTGGCTAAGGTTTGATGTGCTTATTTATAAGATTTTCAAAAAGAGCTTTAGTATCAAATATTATTTTGAAAGAAAACTAGAATTGGATTTCCTCTCTGATTAAATGTCAAATTTTTATTGGATTATTGGGCTGCTCTTAATAAAAGGTTATAAGAGGTTATTCCTTACTTTCTGTGTAATCTGCCTAGAAGACAAAGATTCTGTGTCTTGCTAGAATAAACTTCTATTGTTTATGCTGACTTTATGATGTCCTTGATTATGTAAGAAAAAAGTCTTCTTACTTAGGAAATACCTATGGTTCTTTAGGAAATAGCTATGTTTTTTTTACAATCATGTTATTTCTTATTTTGACTTTTCAAAACTTATACTGTCCAATTGGTCAAATACATAGCTGAGTATTGTTTTTCAGTAACCCATGATCCTATCTTTTTTTAATCCTCAACCAAGGACACTTTTAAATTGCAGTTAGAGTGGGAGGGCGGAGGGAGGGAGGGAGGGAAAGAGAGAGAGAGAGAAACTGAGAAGCTTCTCTGTGAGAGAGAAACATTGACTGGTTGCTTTCTCATGTGTGCCCTAACCAGGGATAGAACCTGCAATCTGGTAATGTCAGAGTAATGTCAGAGAATATACTGCCTGTGTTTCCTTATAGGAGTTTTAAGGTTTGGGGTCTTACATTTAAGTCTTTAAACCATTTTGAGTTTATGATGTAAGAAAGTGACTCAGTTTAACAATTCTTTTACATTTCTCCGCCCAGTTTTCCCAGTGCTATTTATTGAAGAGACTGTCTTTACTGCATTGTATATGTGCACTTTTATATGCACTGCCTGGGAATCAAACCTGTGATCTCTTCATCTACTGGACAACACTCTGACCAACTGAACCACACTACCCAGGGCACCCATGATCCTATCTTAAGTGTTCAAATACTCTCACAAATTTGATGTTTTGGCTTCCCCAAAGCTAATCCTAAATTATATCTTTTTCACCTAAAACTGTCTTTCAGATTTTCCAGAAGGTCCCTGGAAAATAGGAAAAAGGATTAATTCTTTTACCTTGTAAAATAGAACTGGTAGTGATAATCGAGTTTGTTTGATATGTCACTATGGATGAGTTTCAAGAGAAGAGTGGTTAATCAGAGATTCTCAGCCTTTCTTAGGCTGAAGTGGTATAGGTAAAATGTTATTAATATAATTGTTTCAGAAATTGTATGCTATGTGGGAAGTTACTACAGAATTTTCAATTCCCTCCCTGTCCATGAAAGGTTTCTGTTTGTCAAAGTCCTGGTGTTGTTTTGCCTGATAATAGAAATCAACAGTATAGTATTATCAGTCATAATCTCAGTTATTTTTTTAAATGCTAAATTGGTTACAAGTTTATTTAATTTGAATCTACCATCTTCTTTTTTTTTGATGTTGAGAATTTTTATTTTTATTTATTTTTACTTTATTTTTTAAAATATATTTTATTGATTATACCATTACAGTTGTTCTATTCCCCCCCTTCATTCCCCTCCACCCGCACACTCCCTCCCCCACGATTCTCCCCTCCTTAGTTTATAACCACGTGTCTCAAGTTCTTTAGATGCTATATTTCCCCCACTATTCTTGCCCTCCCCCCTATCTATTTTCTACCTACCATCTATGCTATTTTCTGTACCTTCTCCCCCCTTCTCCTCCCCCCACTTCCTTGTTGCTAACCCTCCATGTGTTCTTCATTTCTATGGTTCCACTCATGATCTAGCTGTCCTCTTGGTTTGCTTTTGTTTTAGGTGTGGTGTTAATAACTGTGTGTTTGCTGTCCTTTCACTGTTCATATTTTTCATCTTCTTCTTCTTAGATAAGTCCCTTTAGCATTTCTCATAATAAGGGCTTGGTGATGATGAGCTCCTTCAACTTGACCTTATCTGAGAAGCACTTTATCTGTCCTTCCATTCTAAATGAAAGTTTTGCTGGATAAAGCAATCTTGGCTGTAGGTCTTTGGATTTCATGACTTGGAATACTTCTTTCCAGCCCCTTCTCGCCTGTAAGGTCTCTTTTGAGAAATCCGCTGACAGTCTGATGGGTACTCCTTTGTAGGTGACTGTCCCCTTATCCCTTGCTGCTTCTAGGATTCTCTCCTTCATTTTAGTCTTGGCTAATGTAATTATGATGTGCCTTGGTGTGTTCCTTCTTGGGTCCAACTTCTTTGGCACTCTCTGAGCTTCCTGGATTTCCTGGAAGTCTATTTCCTTTGCCAGACTGGGGAAGTTCTCCTTTATTATTTGTTCAAATAAGTTTTCCACTCGTGGCTGTTTCTTTCCCCCTTCTGGTACCCCTCTAATCCGGATGTTGGAACGTTTAAAGATGTCCTGGAGGTTCCTAAGCCTCTCCTCATTTTTTTGAATTCTCATTTCTTCATTCCTTTCTGGTTGGATGTTTCATTCTTCCTTCTGGTCGATTCCATTGATTTGAGTCCCAGTTTCCTTTCCATCACTATTGGTTTCCTGGACATTTCCCTTCATTTCAATTAGTTTAGCCTTCATATGTTCCTCTAATTTGTGACTATAATCAACCAGTTCTGTGAGCATCCTGATAAATAGTGTCTTAAATTGGGCTTCTGAGAGGCTGGCAATCTGTTGGTCGCTTAGAGTTACTGGCTCTGGGACTTTAAGTTCTTCTTGCGCCATCCTTTGGGCTGTTTGTGCCTGTTCTGTAGCAGGATCGGAGCCCTAGGTGTTCACCAGAGCTGGGCAACTGAGTCGCTGGGTTGTGATGCTGTATGTGGGGGCGGGGTCAAAGAGGAGCAATGGCGTCCCATCTGCCGCCTCCCGCTGTGGCCCCCACAGGTGCCACAGCTGCCACCGTCACCTGGGCCTGCACATTTCATCCCACTGCACGCGAGTGCGCCACCGCCGTCAGCCCTCCACCACTGGGTTCGCCCCCTGGGGCCTGCGTGGTCTGTCTCACTGTGAATGAATGTGTGACCACGGTCAGTCTGCCACACACCCTGACTGGGTCCAGGCTACTTGCGTGCCTAGGTCTGGGGATCTTTCCTGCCTGACCCTGTTCCGCTGCTGTCTCCACCCCTCTTACCGTCCTGGTTGAATGGTTCATTGTTGTCGGACTTCCGTATAATTCAATTTTCTGTTCTTTGGCTGTGTCTTTGTTCTCCAAACCTTTGTTGTATTCAAACTTGGTTGTGGGAGAAGGCACAGTATTTCCACCTATGCCTCCATCTTGGTGGAAGTCCGGTCTTCAGCTTTTTGTGACTGACTTAATTTGCTTAGCATAATAGTCTCAAAGTCCACCCATGTTGTTGCAAATGGCAGTATTTCACCATTTCTTATGGTTGAGTAGTGTCTATTGTATATATGTACCACATCTTCTCTATTCACTTCCCTGAAATTATTTGTAATCAGCTGCAGGCCTGAGTGCTTCACCTTGAACAAAGGGCTCTCTCAAAGTTCTTTTAAAAAGGACTATGCCAGGTACTAATGGGTGAAGGGTTCTGATGTCATCATTTGAATAATTTTGAGACAATACCAATGGACTAAGTTTGGGTTTCCAGAACTCTAGTCAAAAAATGGGTCACTAACTCAAGACTCCATGGAACAAGAACTAATTACATAGGTGAAGGAATTAATGAGGGATAATTGTGGGTTTTGTTTCTAATAGTGTGTTTTAACATTCTATTTTCTAAATACATAAGGAATCCTTTTCTCTTTTGTCTTAAGTTCTGTTACTTATTACAATTTAGAAGACTCTGCTTTTGTAAACAGAAAGGACATTTTGTAAATAATATCTTATTCTTCCTGTTTAGTCTCTCCAGAATTCTAAAACTTTTATTAAACATTTTAATTTTCATTGAAATATGATTACTTGCCTAAGTTCAATAAGAATCTGTTGTCCTTATTAACAGGACATGTTTGGAAACATGGGTTATGTACACAAGGACTTGCCTGGAACATCATATTTGAGAATGATGCCCATTAATCAGATATAAGCAGATGATTTTCAGGAACTCAGATTGATTTTAGGGAGCCAATGCTTAGAAAAAATTGCCTGGTGCCATCCAGGCAACTGGATGGGTTAACAGCCTTCCAAAGTTCCCAGCCTTCCAGGTGAGTAAGGAGAGTCACTTCCTGGCAGATGAAGAGTAGCATCCTAGTTTCAAAAGCTCAACAAGTGGGGCTGCATAACAGCTCTTCCTCCATGGACCTCATGGAATCTACTGCCCTGGTTTTGGAGACCTTGGAAAGTGAAGAATTTGCACAGATTTATAGGCAGTAAGGTGAAATCTGATGGTGAGTTTTTAATTTGTCTTACTAGCCTCAAGAGCTTTTAAAATGCCAATCTGAAGTTCCTTATGAGAACTTTCAGGAAAGCAAAAGTAAGAAGGTCTATAGTTAATTGGCCTTACTGCAAGTATGTAAATAATTAGATCAAATCTAATGATACCAGCCTATTCATTTGATCAAAAAGAATCTTTGAGATTATCTTTTACCCCAGGATGGGGAAATGGTAGTGATAAATTCTGTGTTTCAGTAGAACACTATACACATTGCTCCTGTTCATTGTCTTTGAGCTACTTTGATCTCTTTGTAAACTGAAAGCAATTTATGGGTATGCAAACTCTGTCTTGTCTACTCGAGATTTATGACTTCTTCCCCAACTGTGGGAAACCAGTTTTGACACCTATCTGTGAAACTCAGCAAGTATTGCATAACCAAGATCTTCCTCCACCCACCTCTTGGAATCTAGTGGGCTGGTTACCCCCAAGGTTAAACTGTTGGCTCTTTTACTTATTAAAAAAGTTTATTTTTTATTGTTGTTTAATTACAACTGTCCCCATTTCCTCCCATTACTCTCTCCTGCCTTGCCCACCTCCCACCTTCCACATTCAATGCACACCCCCATTGATACAAACTTTTATCTTAATACTTTTGTTTTTCATTTTATACACTCCTCTTTTAGGATTCCTAATCTTCAGGCTCCTAAAACAATTGAAGCTCACTACAACTTTTCAAAGGATGGCTAAGTGGTTTTTCAGAACAATGCCAATAAAAGTTCTTGAAAGACTGTTTCTCAGAAACTGCTTCACTCCTCTGAGGAGGTCTATGGTTGCCTCTGAGTTGTTCAGTCACGAATGATATTTATTTATTGTGAACAAAAGGGGAAACTGGTGGTTTTGAATTTTATCTGAGCCTTGTACTTCTGGAAAGCGGTGATGGATAAGACATCTTCCGTCCTTTTTGAGACATACCTCCACTGTTCCTACATGATTTTCTTGCTTTATAAAAACCTTGAGCTTTCTTCCTTTCTTTTGGAGATGTTTCTCATTTATGAGCATCCTCCCAATAGCCTGAATAAAATATCTTTAATTGTCTAGTGTATTTGTCTTTTATAGGCCCTACCTTTCTTTCCAGCCTTATCATCTAATACTCTCTCCCTTGTTTACCATTTAAACAAAACTATTTTTTCGTCTGTAGAGCAAGCCTAATTGCTCTCTGACCTATATAGCCTGTGAACATGCTGTTTCCTATGATGAAATGTTCTTTTTCAACCCTTCCTCTTATCCAGCTCAGGTGAAATATCAGTTCCTCAGGTAGGACAGGATGCCCCTCCCTCCCCATTATACTTTTCCATAGCACAGTTGATCTTAATTGTTGGTGTGTTCTGTATTTTTGAATTTGCTTACTTGATAAAATTGGTTTGTAATCTCAAAATCAATATTCATGACAGGGCTCTGGTTCAAGATGGTGAGGGAAGAAGATCCTGAACTTTCTCCCATGGACACATTGAATCTATAGCTGCCAATGGAACAATTTCCTGTGGAAAAACCTAAAGCCTGGCTGAGTGATGACCAGGTATCAGGCAAGTCAGAAGAAAACCACATCAAAGCAGGTACAAGAGGCTCATTCTCACTGTAATATCTCCCCAGCACAATGGCCTGCAGGTAGGAGGGAACTCAAAACCCCGAACTTCTTCCTGGGGCTTCAAACCCCACATTAGGCATTCCCAATTTAAGACACTTGAGATATGAGTTCCCCAAATCTAATTTTGAAAACCAATGAGGCTTGCATCATTTGAGAAATGCACCTTTAAAAAATTTAAAGCCAATTAGTAAAAAATTAACAAACAATGCTCTTTGTTTATCCTTAACACTAACATCAGAAGAGAGGCTAGAAGGAGGGAGGAGAAGGTCATTGGGGAAGGTATTCAGCTTGTTCAGGTGCCTTTTCTTTTTGGATTCTTTATAGGCAATAGGTTTTCTTTTGGACTTTAAATAAAATTTCTCACCTGAGGGTGCTTATTGATTTTAGACAGAGAGGAAGGGGTGGAGGGTGGAGAGAGAGACAGAGAGAGCCGGCTGTGAGAGAAAAACAAAGATCAGTTGCCTTCCATATGTGCCCCGACTAGGGCCCAAACCCACAACCCAGGCATGTACCCTGAGCAGGGATTGAACACAAAAGCTTTTGATGTATGGGACGATGCTCCAACTGAGCCACCCAGCCATGGCTCTCTTGGACTTTTAAAAATATTAAAGTATAATTGGCATACAATATGATAATAGTTTCAGGTGTACAACATACACACATAGTAATTGCACACACACACACACACACACACACACATATACATATATATCTTATAATTTGATCACCACACTAAGTCTAGTAACCATCTGCCATGCGCAAAGTGAAACTATCATTAACTATATTCTACTTCATCTTTTCACCTATATACCCCCTCACCCCAGCAATTATCAGTTTGTTCTTTTTTTCTATTTGCCTGTTTTAGTTTAGTTTAATCTATTTGTTTTTAAATTTATTTTTGTTTTCAAAACAAAACAGTTGTAACTGTTTCTCAAAACAGTTACAGTTGTCCCCATCCCCCCATTGCTCTCCCCTGCCCCATCGAACCCCCACTCCCAAAGACAATCCCCATCCCATTGTCTTTGTCCATGGGTCCTTTGTATGTATTCCCTGTCTTTCCCCCATTACGTGTGTTTTGATTATTAAAATCAACATATAAGTGAACTCATGTGACATTTGTCTTTCTCTGCTGACTTATTTCACGTAGCATAATACCCTCTAGGTCCACCTATGTTGCTGCAAATGGCAGGATTTTATTTTTTATTGCTGAGCAATATTCTACTGTATATATGTACCACATCTTTATCCACTTACCTATTGGTAGACACCTAGCTTGTTTCCATCTTGTCTGTTGGAAGAAAAACACTTCTTAAAGAGTTTGTATGCTCAGACTTACCTATCCCAGACCCCATTCAGAAGCTGCCTATCATGCTCAGACTAAAAGTGAAGGTCATTCACCTGCTTGTGTGGAGGGACAGGCACCTAACTTAATATACCCATCTAGGAGCCTTGTGAAATACTCTGAGGACAGAGCCTGGTGGGTGCCATCTTTACCTCTGTCCTTGTTGTGGTACAGAGTATCAATATCTCCTGGAAGGGAGACTTAATATACACCTGTTGCCTAGATTTCTGTGAGTGCTACCAAAGAACACCTCTACGTCACCTGGCTCTGGTGGCCAGTGGAGCTTATGCTTGTGGGTCCCACAGGACTGAAACCAATGGAGAAAGAGTTCTTAAAGAGCTACCACCGCCCCCCCCCCCGACACACACACACACACACACACACACACACACACAGCGAGAGGCAAACAGACCAGGAGACTGGTCTTTCTGGGAAGGAGACCTATTACATAACAATCATGACTGCGGCCTGAGGGGTGGGCTTCTCATTAAACACACATCTAAGGGATGACTGTAATCCTTTCCAGAGACCACAGAGGATGAGTACTGTCTTTGTGCTTGCCCTCTGCTGAGTAGTAGAGCACCAGTGTCTCCTGGAAGGGAGGTTTACTTGTGTCTGGTGTCTGATTTTTGTGGCTGATGCCCCAGGGACGCCCCTTGCTTTCCTGACTCTGGTGTCTGGAGGAGCTTGTATTGCTGCATCCCATGGGACAATCAGAGGCAATCAGAGGGATGGTAGGCAAGCTACTGCTCCAGGGCATTGCTCAGACAGTCTTTCTGTAAGTGAGCCACTCTTTGTCCTAGAACTCTAAAGTGAGGGACAGGTTTTATGTTTGGCACACATTGAGTGGCCTGTGGAGCTGCTCTCAGGGAACAAAAGCTCTGAATGCCATCTTGGTGCTTTCCCTCTGCTTTGCTTCAGCTTGCCTGTATCTCTCATAAAGGAGCTTATACACACATCTGGAGCCCAGATATTAGCTATTGTTACCCAGGGCACACCTCCACATCTCATGGCTCTGGTGGCCAGTGGGGCTTATGTGTGAGATTTCTCAGGAATATATATATGTATTTGTATAGTTTCAAAAGCTACTATCTGAGGGTCAAGCTTCCGCTCAGCCTGAATCTAGGTTCTGAGGTCCTCAACCACAAAGCAAAAACTTACAGTAAATATACAAACGATAAACAGAAATGATAAAAAAATCTCAGCATACTACTAAGGTAAGTCATCAAACTACAAAGGAAGAGAGCAAGGGAAGAAGAAAGAAATACATAAGAACTGCAAAAACAGCTAGAAAACAATTAAAATGGCAATAAGCAAATACCTATCAATAATTATTTTAAATGTAAAGGGGCTAAATTTTTGAATCAAGAGATATAAAATGGCTGGATGGATTTGACAAATGACCCATCTATGTGCTGCCTTAGATGTAATAACATAAAGTGGAGGGATGAAAAAAGATATAGAAATATATGCAAGTAGAAATAAACAAATAAAAAATTTGGAGTAGCTATAGTTATATCAGAAAAATAGGCCCTGGCTGGTGTAGCTCAGTAGATTGAGTGCGGGCCTGCGAACCAGAGGATCGCGGTTCGATTCCCAGTCAGGGCACATGCCTGGGTTGCAGGCTGGTACCCTGCAGGCCAGTTCCCTGCAGGCCAACTCCCAGCAGGGGACGCACGAAAGGCAACCATACATTGATGTTTCACTCCCTCTCCTTCCCCTCTAAAGATAAACAAATAAATAAAATCTTAAAAAAAAAAGAAAAATAGACATTAAAACAAAACTGTAGCACTGGCCAGTGTGGCTCAGTGGATTGAGTGCCAGCCTGTGAACTAGAGAGTCACCAGTTCAATTCCCAGTCAGGGCACATGCCTGAGTTGTGGACCAGGTTCCCCAGTAGGGGGCGCATGAGAGGCAACCACACATTGATGTTCCGCTCCCTTTCTCCCTCCCTTCCCCTCTCTAAAAAATAGATAAAATCTTTAAAAAATCTGTAATAAGAGACAAAAAGGGCATTACAGAAGGATAAAAGGATCAATTCAACATTTGTAAATATTTATGTACCCAACAGAGGAACACAAACACCTAATATATGTAGAAAATATTAACAGACCTAGAGGAAGAAATGAAAAACAATACAATAATAGTAGAGTACTGTTTTTTTAAAGTGCTTACCCGAGGACATGCTTATTGATGTTAGAGACAGGGGATGAGAGTGTGTGTGAGGGGGAGAAACATTAATGTGAGAAACATCAATTGATTGCCTCTCATATGCACCCTGATGGGGCACCAAACCTGCAACCTCAGCATGTGCCCTCATCAGGATCAAACCTGCCTCCTTCAGTTTATGGAATGATGTTTCAAACAATGAGCCATACCAGTCAGGGCAGTAGTAGAGAATTTTAATACCCCACTTACATCAATGGATAGAGTATCCAGATGCAGAATCAATAAGAAAACATGAGCCGTAAGTGGCATATTAGTCCACATGGACTTAACAGATATTTACAGAACATTTCAACCAAAAGCAATAGAATACAGGTTCTTATAAATTGCACATGGAGCATTTTCCCAGATAGTTCATATGTTAGGCTATGAAACACATCTTAATGAATTTAAGATGATTAAAATCATATCAAGCATTTTCCTCCACAAGGATATGAAACTGGAAATCAATTACACAAAGAAAACTAGAAAATTCACAAAATATTTGGAGATTAAACAACATGATACTAAATAGCTGATGGGTCAAAGGTGAGATCAAAAAAGAAAAAAAAAACCTGAGACAAAGGAGAATACATATTTAACACACCAAAATTATGTATATGTAAAAAGCAGTTCTAATAAGAAAGTTCATAGCAGTAAATACTTATCTCAAGAAACAAGAAAAAAATCTCAACCTAACTTTACTCCTCAAGGAATTAGAAAAAGAAGAACAAGTCTAAAGTTAGTAGAAGGAAAGAAATAACAAAGATGAGAGCAGAAATAAATAAAATAGAGACAAAAAGACAATGGAGGTCAAAGAAAGTAAGAGCTGGTTCTTTGAAAAGATAATCAAAATTGATAAACCTTTAGTTAGACTCACCAAGGAAAAAAAGAGTACTCAAATAAAATAAAAAATAAAATAGATATTACAACTGATACTACAGAAATATAAAAGACCATGTGAGACTACTATGAACAATTATATGCCATCAAATTGGACAACTAGAGGAAATGAATAAATTCCTAGAAACATACAATCTCCTAAGAATGAATCATGATGAAATAGAAAATTTGAACAGTTCAATTACAAGCCTAGGGATTGAATTGGTAATCAAAATCATTCCAACAAATGAAAGTCAAGGACCAGGTGACTTCATTGATGAATTGTGCCAAACATTCAAAGAATATTTTAATGTCAATTCTGTCAAGCTCTTCCATACACACATTATGAGGCCAGCATTATCCTGATACCAAAACCAGGCAAGGTCAGTGGGAGGGAGGGAGGAAGGGAAGGAAGGAAGGGAGGGAGGGAGGAAGGAGAAGAAGGAAGGAAGGAAGGGGAGGAAAGGAAAAGGAAAAGACAAGAGAGGAGAGGAAAAGACAAGAGGAAAAGAGAAGAGAAAATAAAATTAAATTATGGGCCAATATCCCTGGTAAACATAGATGCAAAAACTGTTAACAGTAGGGTGGCGTGGTTGCAATGACCAGATCACAGGACTGTGGTGGGTGGGTGGTCATGGAGGATCCTGTTTAAGATGGAGTGGCTTTACCAGCCACCTCTGGATCTGGAAAATTTAAGGCAGAGATAATCCTTTACTAGCAGGTCCTCTGAACAGTAGAAGGCTGGAACATTGCTCTGGGAAGATCTTATCAAGTTTGCCAAGAAGCAGATGATGCTAACACAGAAAGCTAAATCAACATGTACAGAATTGGAGAAAGAAATTGAACTCAAAACCTGTTGCTAGAAGAACTGATGATATTATTAAGATTTCAGTGACATAATTCAGTAGGGAAGGTGTGAGACCTCTTTTTTGGAATTGTCTCCCATAATTCCATCATTCAAAGCACTTGCATATACATACTGGAGGAATAGAACCAAGATCCATTAAAATTGACACCTGACTACCAGAAGCCCACAATGTATCTCACTTTTCACTCCTGGAAAAAAAAAACCTTCAAGACACTTTATCAACTTTCTTAAAACTAGGAAGGTTATTGTAACTATCTGATCATGTAAAAGGTGTTATTACTCAATTCGGGTGTATGGGAGAACGAAGATTTTCTGAAAAATGAAAAAACAAACATGGGGAGGTGTTAAATTGACTTAAGTCAGCTTGAAAGGCATACCGTATTTTGCTGTGTATAATGCACACTTTTTTGCCAAAATTTTTGAGGGAAAAATAAGGATGCGCATTATACATGGATAGTACTAATTCCATATCCATATAAATGTTTTCAATCTTTTTATTTATGCTTATGCATTAAAAGTGTAAATCTAGAAAGCAATAATGAAGTCTGTATGCAAAATAATACCCTGGAATATGATAACTGGTTTGTTTCTAAATATAAATATATAAATAGTTGAATTAAAAATTAAAATGAGATTTTTTTCTGGAAGTTTGGGCCAAAAACATGGGTGTGCAGTATAAATGGCAAAAATATGGTATAATTCTATTTATTTGACAGTTTATGTATATTTATTATTTTTTAAATTTTAATTCTTGTTCGAGTACAGTTCTCTGCCTTTTACTCCCATTCCAGCCCCCCCCATTTGACAGTTTAGTAAAGACAAACTATAGGGATGGAGAACAGATCAATAGCTGCAAAAGGTGAGGGGTGAGTATAGTTATAAAGGGAACATTTTTGAAGTGAGAGGATATTTATGTATCTGATTGTGGTGGTGGCTACATAAAAAATAAGTTAAAATTCATAGAATGATACCACCCTGACCCAAGAAGTCAATTTTACTGTATGATAATTTTAGAAAAAAGTAAATAATTAAAAATATCCTCATTAAAATATTAGTAGACCAAATTCAACAGTACAGTAAAAGGATCATACACCATGTTCAAATGGGATTTATTTTTGTTTTTTTAAATATATTATTTATTTATTTATAGAGATAGGGGAAGGGAAAGAGAGAAGGAAACATCAATGTGTGGTTGCCTCTCGTGTGCCCTGTACTAGGGACCTGGCCCACAACCCAGGCCTGTGCCCTGACTGGGAATCGAACTGGCAACTCTGATTCACAGGCTGGCATTTAGTCCACTGACCCACACCAGCCAGAGCCAAGTGGGATTTATTACAGAGATGCAAGAATTGTTCGACATCTTCAAATTAGTCAATGTGATGCACCACATTAACAAAATAAAAAGTAAAATTTATATAATCATCTCAATACATGCAGAACAAGCATTTGACAAAAGTCAGCATCCATTTATGATGAAATCTCTCAACAAAATGGTTATAACTCAACATAATAAAGACCATATGTGACAAGCCCACAGCTAACATCATTCTGAAGGGTAGAAAGATAAAAACTTCCTCTAAAATCAGTAACAAGACAAGGATGTCTACTCTTGCCACTTTATTCACCACAGTATTGGAAGTCCTAGCCAGAGAAATTAGGCAGGGAAAAGAAATAACAGCTATTCAACTTGAAAAATAAGATGTAAAATCGTCACTATTTGCAGATATAGTATTATACATAGAAAATCATATAGACTTCATTAAAAAACTATCAGAACTAATAAATTCAGTAAAGTTGCAGGATACAAAATCAATACACAAATGCTTCTGTTTCTTTTTAAGCAATTTTTATTGAATTTATTGGAGTGACATTGGTTAATAAAATTATATAGATGTTAGTTCTTCTTTGAGTGTTTGATAAAACTGACCTGTAAAATTCATTTCTGTTTGTTAGGATTTTTTTTATTACTGCTTCAATTTCATTAGTTGTAATGAGTATATTCAGATTCTCTGATTCTTCCTGATTCAGTTTTGGAAGAGTGTAAGTTTCTAGGAATTCATCCATTTTGTTCAGATTGTCTAAATTGTTGCCATATGCTTATTTATAATACTTTCTTATAATCCTTTGTATTTCTGTGGTGTCAGTTGTGGTGTTACTTCTCTTTCAATTCTAATTTTATTTATTTGGGTCCTTTCTCTTTTTTACTTGATGAGTCTAGGTAAAGGTTTGTCAATCTTGTTTATCTCTTCAAAGAACAAGCTCTCAGTTTCATCAATTTTTGTATTTTTTAGACTTCATTTTATTTATTTCTAGTAAATAAACTAGAAATAGTGTATTTCTTATTTATTTCTGACCTTTATTATTTCTTTTCTGTTACTTGTGGCTTTTTTTTTTTAAGGTCCTTTAAGTGTGAAGTTAGATAGTTTACTTGAGCTTGTTCTTGTTTCTTGCGATAGACCTGTAATGCTATGAATTTCTCTCTCAGGGCTGCTTTCCCTTTGTCCCACAGATTTTGGGTTGGTGTGTTCTCATTTTCATATGTTTCAAGGTATTTTTGATTTCTTCCTTGATCTCATTGTTAACCCATTCATTGGTCAGTAAAATGATGTTTAGCCTCCATGTTTTTGTGTGTTTCCAATTTTTTTCTTGTGATTGATTTCTAGTTGCATACCATTATGGTCAGAGAAGATGCTTGATATAATTTCAGTTTTCTTTAATTTGTTGAGATATGTTTTGTGTCCTAACATGTGGTCTATCTTAAAAAATGTTCCATGTGTGCTTGGAAAGAATGTATATTCTACTGTTTGGGGGAGAAATGCCTTGAGATATAAATTAAATCCATCTGGTCTACTGTGTCATTTATGGCAGCTGTTTCCTTGTTGATTTTTCGCTTGCAAGATGTATCCATTAATGTCAATGAGGTGTTAAATATCCCCTACTATGTATTACTGTCAATCTCTTTATGTCCACCCAGATTTGCTTTACATATTTATGTGCTCCTATGTTTACAAGTGTTATATTCTTCTGTTGGATTGTTCCCTCTATCATTATGTAGTATCCTTTTTGTCTCTTAGTATAGTCTTTGTTTGAAAGTCTATTTTGTCAGATGTAAGTATTGCTACCCCAGTATTTTTCCTTTCCATTTGCCTGAAATATCTTTTTCCATCCCTTTACTTTTAGTCTGTGTGTATCTTTCATTCTGCGATGGGTTTCTTGTAGACAGCACATGTTTGAATCTTGTTTTTTTTATCCATTCAGCTTATCCATTGGAGAATTTAAGCCATTTACATTTAAAGTGATTATGAATGGGGGCGTGGAGATGGGAGGGAGGTGGGGAGGGCCAGGGGGTGGGCTGGGATGGGGTAAAGGGGAGAAAATGTACTTGAAAAACAATTAAAATAAAAGTGATTATTGATAGGTATGTATTCATTGTCATTTTATTATTTTAACTGAATTTTTATTTCTTCCGTCCTCCTCCTTATCCCACCCTTCTTCCTCCTCCCTCTTCTCCTTCTTCTCCTTTTTTTCTTCTTAAAGTAGGCTCTTTAACACTTCTTCTGATACTGGTTTGGTGGTAACAATCTCCTTTAACTTTTTCTTACCTGGGAAGCTCTTTATCTGTCCTATTCTAAATAATAGTTTTGCTGGATAGAACAATATTGGTGGGAGGTCCTTGCTTTTCATTATTTTGAATATTTCATGCCAATCCTTTCTGGCCAGAAATATTTCTGTTGAGAAATCAGATGACAAACTTATGAGAGCTCTCTTGTAGGTAACTGTTTTTCTCTTGCTGCTTTTAAGATTCTCTCCTTAACTTTAACCTTTGCCATTTTAACTATGATGTGTTTTGGTGTGGGCCTCTTTGGATCTGTCTTGTTTGGGATTTTCTGCACTTGTGTCTTTTTTCTTCACTAGGTTAATGACATTTTCATTCAGTATTTCTTCAAATAGGTTTTTGATCCCCTGCTCTCTGTTCTTCTTCTGGTGTCCTTATGATACGGATGTTACTACACCTTGTGCTGTACCAAAGGTCTTTTAAACTATCCTCATTTTTAAAAAATTCTTTTTTTTTGCTGCTCTGATTGGGTGTTTCTTTTTCCTACCTTGTTTTCTAAAACACTGATTTGATCCTCTGTTTCATCCAACCTACTGTTTATCTTTCCAGTGTATTCTTCATTTCAGATATTGTATTTTTCATTTCTGATTGGTTCCTTTTTGTGGTTTCCATGTCCTTTTTCATGCCACTGAGCATCGTTATAATAATTATATTGAATTCCACATCTGGTAAATTGCTTGCCTCCTTTTTATTTAGACCTTTTTCTGAAGATTTCTTCTGTTTTTTCCATCTGTGACATGTTTCTTTATTTGCCCATTTTGGTTGCCTTTTTGTGTTTATTTCTATATATTAGATAGATCTGCTATTACTCCCAGTCTTGTGGGGTGACCTTATGTAGTAGGTGTCCTATGGGGTCTAGAAGTGCAGTCTCCTTAATCACCTGAGCTGAGTGCTCCATGAATATCCATTGTGTGGGTTATTTGGACCCTCCTGCTGTAATTGAGTCTTGATTCCTATTAGCCCATTTTGCTTGGGATCAATTCTCTGGCTGGCTGACTATGATACTTAACCCTGACTGTGGTGTGCAAGCTGCTGGTCCAGTGCTGATTATATAAAACTGAATTTGCCTCAGCAAGGTTTGGTGCCTGCCTAGATCTTCCTTTAGATATGCTGATTGTGAAGCTAATTGGATCCTGCTCTGGTGTTGTGTGAACCTCACCACTGGGTGTGTTGGTTCTGGGACTGCTGGAGTGATTCTTTTGTAAGCTAGTGTCAGATGCTGTCTGTGACTGACTCTGGGTAACCTGTTTGGAGCTATAAGTGATCCACAGTTTTTACTGCCTGTGCTGGGCCTGGTTGCACACAGAAAAGACTAAGTTGTGCACTAAGTCCTGTTTTTACCAACACTGGGCCTGCAGGGAGGTCAACAATAGGCCTAAGGCACCTCAAGATCCATCTCCATCTGCCTCTACCTGCTGGCTGCCTGCTAAGCTCAGTCACTGGAAGTGCCTCTGACTGTACTCCTCAGCAGAGTGTAAATGCCACAGTATGGGGCCAGAGGAAGTTCAGAGAGTGGGACTATTGCTTTCCACCAGGGTGATGCCACATGGAGGGGAGTACTCCACCCAAGAATCGATGGTGACTGGGGTGTGGGAGGTAGAAAGATTCAGCATAGGGATCCTGGCAGCTGTCCCTTCAGCTCTCTCTGCAGAGCCACAAACCCCAGACTCTCCCCATCGGACTCTAGTCCACTGTGCCCTTTCTCTGCCAGAGCCCAGATGGAGTGACTGCAAATGAGATTTTGCATGCTGGCTCTTTAAGGGGGTGCCTGTGTCTCTAGTAGACTCCTGTCTCCCCCTGGTGGACAGAATTCCTGTTGAATTTCACAGCCAGATGTGATGTGAGATCCTCTTCCTGGCTTTGGTGCTCTGGATTGAGGTAGAGACCCCTATACTCCTGAGTGGGAACTTACCCAGCTGAGATATCCCTCCGGAATCTCAGTCACTGCCTGTGGGAGTGAAACCACCCTATTCACATCTCTGCCCTTCCTACAGTCTTGATGTGGTTTCTTCTGTAAATCCTTGATTATAAGACTTATGTTCTGCTGATTTTCAGTTGGTTATTCAAGTTGATTTTTTCATACTTTTGTTGTAATTCCAGTTTGGTCCTGGAGGGTGGTGAGTGTAACTTCCACCAACTTTGCTGCTATCTTGGATCCAAGTTGTATTTCTTTACATTAATAACAAACTATCACAAAAAAAGAAACAGCCCTGGCTGGTGTAGCTCAGTGGATTGAGCGCAGGCCTTTGAACCAGATGATCGTGGTTCGATTCCCAGTCAGGGCACATGCCTGGGTTGCAGGCCAGTTCCCAGTAGGGGACGCACGAGAGGCAATCATACATTGATATTTCTCTCCCTCTCTCCTTCCCTTCCGCTCTAAAGATAAATAAATAAAATCTAAAAAAAAAGAAACTTAGATAACACTCCCATTTACTATTACATTAAAAATACCTAGAAATAAATTTAACCAAGGAAGTGTAAGACCTGTGTTGAAAGCTACAAGACATTAATGAATGAAATTGAAGAAGATACAGATAAATGGAAAGTCATTTCATGCTCATGAATTGGAGGAATTAATATTGTTCAAATGTCTATACTAAAGCAAGATACAGATTCAACACAATCCCTATCAAAATTCCACATTTTTTTCATGGAAATAAAACAAACAATTCTAAAATTTGTAACAAACTATGAAAGGATCCTAATAGCCAAAGTAACCTTGATAGAGAACAGAGCCATAAGTATCATGCTTCTTGATTTTGAACTGTATGAAAAAGCTATAATAACTAAAACAATGTGGTATTGGCATAAAAACAGACATATAGGTGAATGGAACAGAATAGATAGTCCAGAAAAAATCCACACATATATTGTTAATGAATTTACAACTCAGGAACCAATTATAAACAATGGGGAAAACATTCCCTTCCATAAATTGTATTGGAAAAATTGAACAGCTACATGCAAAAGAATGAAAGTAGACTGCTATTTTACACTGTACATCAATTTAACTGTAATTAGGTTAAAGACAAACATAAAAGTTGAAGCAATAGAAGAAAATATAGGTGGTAATCTCCTTGACATAGGTCTTGATGATGACTTTTTTATCTGACACCAAAAGCAATAAATAAAGCAAAAATAAGCAAATGGGACTACATCAAACTAAAAAGCTTCTGTACAGCAAAAAAATCAACAAAATGAAAGGCAACATACTAAGTGGAAAAAAATAATTGCAAATCATATATCTGATTAGTGGCTAAAATCCAAAATATGCAAAGAACTCATGCAACTCAATAGCAAAAAACAAACAAACAATAACACAAAAAACCCCACCCAATCTGGTTAAGAAATGGACATAAGATCTGGATAGGTATTTTTCTAAAGAAGACATAGAGATGGTCAACAGGTAAATGAAAAGATGTTCAACATCATTAATTATCAGCAAAATGCAAATCAAAACCACAATGTGATATTGCCTCATACCTGTTAGAATGGCTATTACCAAAAGAAATAAATAAGTATGTGTGAGAGTATATGAAGAAAAGGAAACCCTCATGTACTGATGCAATCGCCGTGGAAAACAATATGGAAATTTCCCCCAAAATGAAAAATTGCATTAGTATGTTGTCCAGCAATTTCACTATTGGGTATTTATCCAAAGCAAATAAAAACACTTATTCAAAAACATGCATACACCTTCATGTTATTTGCAGCACCTTCATGATTATTTACAGTAGCCAAGATATGGAAAACACTTAAGTTTCCATCAATGGTTAAATGAATAAAGAAATTCTGAGATACATATGCAGTGGAATATCACTCAGCTCTAAAAGTGAATAGACATGGATGGAAGCTAAAGGCACTATGCTAAGTGAAATAAATCAAACAGAGAAAGACAAATATATAATCTCTCATGTTATTTTGTATATATCTAAAAAATCAAGCTCATTGTTGCAGAGATGAGATTGGTGGTTGCAAGAGGCAGGGTAGGAGAGGGTAGGAGAAATGGATAAACTTTTGGGGCTTAAATAAATTAAATAGAAAATTTAAAAGATATGCACTGTGCTTTGGCTATCATTTATGGACAGGCACAGATCAGTGAGAACTTTGAGTTGTCCAATGTACGTGTTCCCGGTTGAGGCTGAACAGGGACTCTGCCTTTCCATTTCAGCTCTCATACTGTAAATGAGTCCGTCCTGCAATCTATTTAGCGCCATGTTTTTTTTTCCTTTTTTCATTTTTTTGCTTGGTTGGTGATTTGCTGTTTAAAATGCCTTGATGCATAGAGCTAACATGCTATCTAGTGTTCCTAAGCACAAGACTGTGATGTGTCTTACAGAGAAAATGCGTATGTTAGATTAGCTTTACTCAGGCATGAGTTATAGTGCTATTGGCTCTGAGTTCAATATTAATGAATGAGTAAAATATATTAAAATGTCTTCAAACAGAGACACTTATAAAACAAGGCTATGTATTGATCAGTTGATAAAAATATTGTGATCACAGGCTCACATTACTTAACCCTGGATTTCCCCAGGAATAGTTCACTAATTCAGTGTTGGTGGTTACTTTACAGGGTGTAACTACTGTGAATAATGGGAATTAACCATACTTTGGTCTTTTTACTCATAGCATTTAGCACAAGTTAGAGGTGTGTGTTTATTTGTGTAATTTTTATATGTCTGTCTTCTCTGCTATAATGTAAGCTTCTGAAGAACAGGGACTAAGATTATTTCATTTGATTAGATTCCCACTACCTGATACAATGCCTAGTGTTTATAGTTGGTGCTTGGTAAAAAGTATTGCATGAATAATTAAATGAATGATTGAATGAAAAAAGTGCCTGTATCTGTGTGGTACAGAGGAATACCTGGGAAGGGAGACAAGCAGCTCATTATAGAGGGAGGTCACAGGCTGTAATAGGAAACTGAAGGAGGAAACTGAAGAACATCAAGGTTGAGAGATACCTGGTCTTGCTCACCAATAAGCCAGGTTGGCCTTAACCTGTTGCAGAAGTCATTCTGGGGATGTCCAGAGTGTCCCAATCTCCAGCTGGGGCGCAAGAAGATCATATCCTTGCCCATTAGTCTATTCTCCTTTTCCATTATAGTAATTCTTGTCCTATAGTGTTGACTATACTCAACGTATAATGGAAGGACTTTTCATTGAAAAAAAGATGTGTTTCAGGTGCCAGAGCAAAATACTGCCTTTTAAGTAGTTTAGTATCCTTCCATTGTATTTACAGTAAAAACAGTCAAAAGTAGCTCCTGCAACCTGGTGACTGCAAATACCAGGCAGATTTAGAAGGGGCATGGAGTTTACTTCCCTCTTTCTGCTGCAGGCCCAAGTTCACCCTCATATGTGGCCAAAACTCCTTTTGGGGCTATATCTGTTAACATACCCCAGGCAGAAGGCCTGGAATGCATCTCTATATTATGTTTGTTGAAATTAAATAACTCAGGCCTTTCTAGGCGTCCTGACATAATATGGCCAGACAGATACTTATTCATTTAGTAACTTCAGATGGTGGATGATGGAACATAATCCACCTATCAGAAAGCTATTTTGAGGAGTCAGTCAGTTGGGCCATTGGGAAAAGGAAGTCAAAATAAATCCAGGGCCAAGTCAGGGAAGGCTTTATACAACTTAGTAAAGGAGTGTTTAAAAGCTGATCTTAATGTGTAGGTATAAATGGTAAGTAACTTATTTTGTGTTCACCAATCTAGAAGGATCTGAGGGTCATCAGGAAGGGTTTTCCCACCCCATCTTCCATAGTGAGGTATTTTATTATACCCAAACTACGCTCATTGTTCTCTTCTGCAGGACAGACCCTGTTTTTCTTTCAGCCTTACTTAATCTTACTATTATTCAAAACTCCACTCCTGCAAGAAGTCTTTTTGAAAATTAGATCTCAGTGCCCTCTCTGAAGTCCAATGTCTGGCTGTCTGGGTACCCTAGTACCCCTTTGCCTTTATTACTGATAAACAGTAAGATAACTAATGTACTATGGCTGTATGGACATGTTTTCCTGAAGGATGTTACATGGTGTTGGAGGACAGGGCCCATGTCCAGCATTTCCTATCTCCTGCACAATCCCATCTCCATGTCCACAATCTCCTGCACACTTTGGCTCTTAGTAAAGATTTGTTCAATAAATTGAGTCAGGCAATCAACCTTTGTGAAGCCTCCTTTGACCGCCTTACCTGGAAGTGAACTCCCTGTCCTCAGAGTCTTATATTGTCTTGAGAACTGACTATATTCCAGAGAAGACTCTGGGTGAAGAGAGTTGTGTAGTACAAATACGACCATGACCTTGACCTTACCTTCTCCAGGGTCAACCCAAACACGTTTGAAATGCAGGTAGAGATGGTCTTTAGTGTCCTGCATTCTCTCTTGCCCATGATCTCCCTACCTTCAACCCTACCCATTCCCTTTAGCTGTGTTTACACAGTCCAAATATGTGCAGGCTGCTATCATTTTCCTTCTCAGGCTTGCTCCAGTCCAGATTTAATTTCTTTCTTCTGTCTTCATCAGTCACACTAGTTGATTTCCCAGGATCAGATTTAAAGATCTTCTGTAGGCCTTTCACTGCCAGTCTGCCCAAGGTATGGCTCAGGGTATTTTTCCTAATGACTCGAACCCTAGATAAAGGGCCAGATCTTCTTGCGCCCCAGCTGGAGATTGGGACACTCTGGACATCCCCAGAATGACTTCTGCAACAGGTTAAGGCCAACCTGGCTTATTGGTGAGCAAGACCAGGTATCTCTCAACCTTGATGTTCTTCAGTTTCCTCCTACCTTAGACATTTCAGTCTTTTAGATATTTTTCGAGTCATATAATTTATTTTGTGAGTGTCTAAGTGGAATCTCTTTTGGGAAGTCTTTTGCATATTCTGAAGCTTGTTCTCTCTGTATGCTGCCCATGTCTCTGTTTCCATTCATCTGCTTTTCTTTCCATATCCTTCTCCATTGAATATTCTCTCCTTTGTGAGGGTAAGTTACTCATTGTAGTATGGATGGTGCTTCTAGAACTGTAATGGAGACTGTGGTTCACAAGTTCCCTTTTGAAAGGTCCTGGAGAGGAGAGAATTGGAGCACTGCTCTTAGGGCTCTTAAGCCAAAGACCTCCCCTATTCCATTTGAGGCCACATTGGGCAGGACCTGAACATTGTGGTGCCTGAGCCCTGGCATTTCTCCCTTTTGCCCTATTTTATACCTCATTTCCTATTGTTAGAAAAAAGAAGCATATTCCCCCATCTTCAGCCAATTTCCTATGCTCTAGGTCAAGCTTTCTCATCCTTGGCATGCTCAGCATTTTGGGCCAGATAGTGAGTGTGGGCTGTCTTGTGTATTGTAAGTTGTTACATAAAATGAGCCAGGTTTGTTTTGTTTGTTTTTGTTTTTTTGTTTTTGTAAAAACTCTTTGTGACAAATTCCAACCTTGTCCTCAGTGAACTAAGGGAAAAGAGGAATTTCCCACACAACATTAGTTTTCTATATGTGGGTTACAAATTACCAGAAATTCAATGATTTAAACCTACACAGATTTATTATCTCACAGTTTCTATGGGTCAGGGTCCAGGTACAGATTAGCTGGGTTCCCTGCTCTGGGTCTCACCAAACTGAAATAAATGTGTCCACAAGGTTATAATGTCCCCTGAGGTTTTGGTATCCTCTTCTAAGCGCACTAATTTTTGGTAGAATTTATTTTGTAGTTATAGGACTAAGATCTCCTTTTATTCCCTGGCTGTTGGCTCAGCACTTAACAACATGATTAAACCTCTGCTGCTTTAAATGTCTCTCTGACTTATTTTGAAGTGCTCACCTGATTAGGTCAGGCACACCCAGGCTAATTTCCCTAAAATTAAGTCAATTGATAAAGAGCTTTAATTGCATCTGCAAAATCCCTTCAAAGTAGAACCTAAATGAGTGTTTGATTGAATAAATGACATGTTTATACCAGGGTCTGGGGATCGTGAGGCACCATGTTGGAATTTTGCCTACCACATACAACTTGGTCAAAAAGAAGGGTAGTGATGGAACTAAGGAAAAAAATGTCCAGGGAAGAAGGTGCATTGTGTTCCTTTGGGTCAAGGCTTTTCCCAATTGGTTGTTCATAATAACAGGGGGTGTGATTGGATTGTTGGGTAAGTCTCTTCAGCAACATGGCTCCTTTTGGAGAAGGCAGGGATGCCTTTGGTTGTGATCTGTACCACTCCCTCCTTGTTACCCTAAGCTGCTTATTTGACATGCAGGGCAAATGTTCTGTTTTTTTCCCCACCTGTGATTTTCAAGTTAGATTTGACTGTGATTAGAAACATAATTAAGGGCAATGTGGTGTAGACAAAAAAAATACTGCCCTAGCTGGTGTAGGTCAGTGGATTGAGCACGGGCCTGCGAACTAAGGGATCATGGTTCGATTCCCAGTCAGGGAACATGCCTGGGTTGCAGGCCAGTTCCCACCAGGGGATGCACAAGAGGCAACCATACATTGATATTTCTCTCCCTCTCTCCTTCCCTTCCCCTCTAGAGATAAATAAATAAAATCTTTTAAAAATACTTCATTTGACAAATACCTTGCTAGCTTTTGCAAGTATTCTCTCCCCAGGATTCAGCAAAGAGAGATGAAGAAGGAGTCACACAGACAAGAAGGAAACTATCATTTCAGGTAAGGGTGACTGAGTGTCTTGGGGGGTGGTATAAGTTGGAGGAAGTTATCTCTTTGGGAGAGAGAATAAACTGCTACTGGCGTGGGGACCTCAGAAGACTTAGGAGACGATGAATTTTTGTATATGTGGGAATTAGAGAAAAAGGAGGAGATACAATACTGGCATGTTGGCCTGCCTCTCTTACAAGCAATTGAATGGGTGGGTTTGGCTAGAGTAATTACAGAATTAACAATTTTTACTACATTCTATATGTAGGCACTGTTCTAAGGTTTACATCCCCAGATCTTTTTTTATTTTTTAATTTTTAAAAAGATTTTATTTATTTATCTTCAGAGAGAGGGGAAGGGAGGGAGATAAAGAGGGAGAGAAACATCAATGTGGGATTGGCTGTTGCTCACCCTCTACTGGGGACCTGGCCTGCAACCCAGGCATGTGCTCTGACTGGGAATCAATCTGGTGACCTTTTGGTTCAGAGGCCTGTGCTCAATCCACTGAGCCACACCAGCCTGGGGCACATCCCTAGATCTTTTGAGGTAGGTGCTATTACCATTTCTGTCTTATAGATGATGAAACTGAGGCACATACAAGTTAGATGCAAGTTCTCCAAAGTATAGTTAATTACACACATGCTAAAGTGTTTACTGGTAAGTTTGCTGATGTCTGCCACATATTATGAGATAGAGCAATGGCAAAAGGATGGTCTAATGGTGGCTAGAGGGGTGAATAATAAGTATGTATATGATAAAACAAATACAGTAAAATGTAAATGTTAGAATCTAGTGGTGGATGCATTCATGCTCACAGTAAAATTCTATCAACTTTTGTATATTTTTGGAAATTAAAAAAAAGCAAATTGTCAAGGATTACATAGCTAAGTGGTAGAGTCAGGGTTCTAATATAACCAGTCTAGCTCTAGTATGTGCTCTTAACAAGTACGCTAAACCACCTCTCAGAAGCTGGTTTCACAAAGAGGTATGGTACTGTATATTGAGTGCTTTAGATCAGGTTACTCTCTCGAAGTCAACTGGTCTTTATAAGCTTTACTGTGTAAACTATGAAACAGTGTAACAGTATCTGTCACAAGGAGTTCAGGGTCTTGTTGGGGTAATAAGATGCATATATCTTAATCAGTGTTAGAGGAGATAAATTGAGGGAGTAGAGCTCTGGAGGGGGACTAGTGGGAACTGAATCAAAGGCATGGATTGGGGCACTGGTGTTCTCCTCAAAGATAAGAGAAAGGAGGAGAGTAAGAGCAAGGGTGTAGGGTTTGGGATATTTGAGGTAGAGTGGAGGAAGCTTGGTTCTGATAAGTCTATCTTATAGCAGGAGGTGAGATTATCTTCCAAGAAAAAGTAGGTAGAAGCCAGTGCATTAAGAAAAATGGACAAGAGTCAGAACCATTGCTTTGGGGAATGAACATGAGATAACTAGAATATATGTTGGGCAGTAGGTAGATCCCAGTTGGGTCCAGAGGGCATGTATTTGGAGTGGTTATAAATTTTTTAGTCAAGTTAATTACAGCCTATTAGAAATAGGGCAGGACAAGGCAGGAAGTGAGATAGGATCAGAGGAAGACAAGAAGGAAACCAAGGAATGAGTGTAAGGTGACTTTGATAGGAGAACAATAATGAGGACAGAAAGTCCAGCTCTCCCTCCTCGAAAGTCATCTGCTTGAATTTGCTGTTCATGTAAGAGTTTGGCTGCTCCCTCCATCCTATGATTGACTTGCAAACCTTTCAAACCGCAGTATCAGCTCTGGCAACCTTACCTCTCAGGCCTTAGTTCAAGGCTTAGTTGTAAGCACTTTTTCGAAGTTCATCAGATCAAATAGCCTTCATTCTGTGCTCATTTTCTTCACTACTTTTCCCTCTTTCTGATAACTTTTCTCCCTTTCATGATGATTTCCTCTTGGTTCCCCTTCTTCTTTTTGACTGCCACTTCCCAGTCTCTCTTGCTGAAACATTCAACTTCTTACTCCTTTTTCTTAAAGTAATTGGGGGGACTTCCGCCAACATGGAGGCATAGTTGGAAACACTGTGCCTTCTCCCACAACCAAGTTTGACTACAACAAAAGTTTTGGAGAACTAGAACACACCCAAAGACCAGAACACGGAATTATACGGAAGTCCGACAGCTACGAACCGTTCAACGGGAACAGTAAGAGAGGTGGAACCAGCAGCGGAGCTGGGTCGGGCAGGACAGATCTCCCAACCTAGGCACTAGGCGCGCGGGCAGCCCAAAGCCAGTCGGGGTGCGGGGCAGACTGACCAAGGTCGCACATTCGCGCGCAGTGAGATGGACCACGCAGGCCCCAGGGGACGAATCCAGTAGTGGAGGGCTGACAGCGGTGGCACACTCATGTGCAGTGGAACGAAACGCGTGGGCCTGGTGACAGTGGTGGCTGCGGTGCCGGTGGGGGTCGCAGCAGCGGGCGGCAGAGGGAAGCCATTGTACCTCTTTGACCTCGCCCTCACATACAATGTCACAACCCAGCAACTTAGTTGCCCTGCTCTGGTGAAAACCTAGGGCTCCGATCCTACTACTTAACAGGCACGAACGGCCCAAAAGATGGCGCAAGAGGAACTCAAATTCCCAGAGCCAATAACTCTAAGTGACCAAGAAATTGCCAGCCTCTCAGAAGCCCAATTTAAGACACTATTTATCAGGATGCTCACAGAATTGGTAGATTACAGTCACAAATTAGAGGAACATATGAAGGCTAAACTAATTGAAATGAAGGGAGATGTCCAGGAAACCAATAGTGATGGAAAGGAAACTGGGACTCAAATCAATGGAATGAACCAGAAGGAAGAATGAAACATCCAACCAGAAAGGAATGAAGAAATGAGAATTCAAAACAATGAGGAGAGGCTTAGGAACCTCCAGGACATCTTTAAACGTTCCAACATCCGGATTATAGGGGTACCAGAAGGGGAAAAGAAACAGTCACAAGTGGAAAACTTATTTGAACAAATAATAAAGGAGAACTTCCCCAGTCTGGCAAAGGAAATAGACTTCCAGGAAATCCAGGAAGCTCAGAGAGTGCCAAAGAAGTTGGACCCAAGAAGGAACACACCAAGGCACATCATAATTACATTAGCCAAGACTAAAATGAAGGAGAGAATCCTAGAAGCATCAAGGGATAAGGGGACAGTCACCTACAAAGGAGTACCCATCAGACTGTCAGCAGATTTCTCAAAAGGGACCTTCCAGGCAAGAAGGGGCTGGAAAGAAGTATTCCAGGTCATGAAATCCAAAGACCTACAGCCAAGATTGCTTTATCCAGCAAAACTTTCATTTAGAATGGAAGGACAGATAAAGTGCTTCTCAGATAAGGTCAAGTTGAAGGAGTTCAGCATCACCAAGCCCTTATTATATGAAATGCTAAAGGGACTTATATAAGAAAAAGATGATGGATAATATTAACAGTGAAAGGACAGCAAACACTCAGTTATTAACAACCACACCTAAAACAAAAGCAAACCAAGAGGACAGCTAGATCAGGAGTGGAACCATAGAAATGAAGAACACATGGAGGGTTAGAAACAGGGGGGTGGGAGGAGGAGAAGGGGGGAGAAGGCACAGAAAATAGCATAGATGGTAGGTAGAAAATAGATAGGGGGGAGAGCGAGAATAGTGGGGGAAATATAGCATCTAAAGAACTTGAGACATGTGGTTATAAACTAAGGGGGGGAGAATGGTGGGGGAGGGAGGGTGCGGGTGGAGGGGAATGAAGGGGGGGAATAGAACAACTGTAATGGTATAATCAATAAAATATATTAAAAAAATAAAGTAATTGGGCCCAGGAGTCCAACCTTGGCCCTCTTCCACTCTAGATGATACTCAAATATTTACCTGCAGACTTGACGCTTTTCTGGAGCTTCAGATACACATATTCAATTGGCTTGTAAAATCTCCTGGAATGCCCCTCAAGTAGCCCAAATTGAAAGTGTCTTCAACAGTGAGTCACTTCTTCAAGTCTGTGGGAGTCTCTTTTCCCCATTACAGGAATGAGTTCCTGGAGGGCAGACCCGGGGCTCCTTGGCTGTCTTCATAGACTGGAGCTAAGCCAGGATTACAATGAGAAGAACAGATCCTATCCTTGCATAAGCCTTAACAAAAGGGTGATCTTGGAGGAGCAAGTTAGTAGCAGGTAGAAAAGAGGGCTAAGTGAGGGTGGGCACTGCTGTGCTTTGCATGTGGACATGATTCACACACTTCGGGTACATTAGCCACTACACCTCCTGGCATCCCTAGTCCCCCTACTCCAAGGTTTGCTCATACACATATGGACTCATGCCTAGACCTTTCTCATGTCTGCTGAGAAAGCACATCGCCCCCATGCACAAATTCTGCACATGTCACCCCCATCAGCCTCAATTTAAATAAACTTCAGAATCAGGGAGGAGTGGAGAATGGGGCCTGGGAAGGCAAGGCATGTTTTAACTGCTCCATTGTCCTTTGAATAACACTCCTACCCTCTAACCAGGGACTGACTGTGCCCTGGGGCTGGGACTGAGGGATTGTAGGCTGAACAAATGTATACCATATTTTCTGTCATTTATTTTTAAGTAGGGCTTTTTATTTTCTGTGGAAAACCCCATGAGGCAGGCTAGGAAGCCACTGTTATCTTTGCTTTGTAACAGAAAACTTAGGCCTCAAAAAAAGTGATTGGAGACAGAGGTGGGCCTATGAGTTTTGGGCTACTTATTTGCAGTTCAGAACACTTGTCACTGTCCCACACAACTAAGCTCAATCAGTTCCTAGAGATCCTGGTTTCTAATTCAGGGGAGCATTCAGGACTTAAGGGAGATGCTGCTGGGGCCTGGCTGAGCTGGGATCGTTTGCCTTGCTTAGGAGATAATGGAGCAATCAGAGAGCAGGGGCCTGTGAGCTGCTGTGCAAAGAGAGGGAGGGGCTTGGGATTTGGGCCCAGGAATTCCCATCAGGAATGAAACACTTTCCACCTGCTGCGCCTAAAGCGCCTGACTCCGTCATGGAATTTGCGTGCAGACAGTTAGATCGGACTTTGGAAACAGAGGATGAAAAACGAGTTTCCTTCTTTCTGTTCACAAAGGCCAGCCAAGAGCCAGAGCTGGAGCCAGGCCTCTGGTCGTAAACTAAACAACAGAACCAGTTATCGGTTTCAAGTTTGACTGCCTGCTCTTGTAAGGACTCTGGAACTTGGAGAGGCTCCCTTACTCTTTTTAAACCAGCAGAAAGGTATATGATTGTCAAGACCCCAGAGAGAATGGCAGGTACACTCCAAGGTGGAGTGGGAGGCTGAAAGTGCTGGTTAGAATGTATTTAGTAATTTCATTACTTTAATCCTTCCATTATGTCTATGAAAAACTTGCTGGAAAAGACCAAGTTTGGGGATGGGTGGGTGGAGGTGGGGATTAGGTAGGCAATATCAAGGCATGAAGTGCCTTGAAATTAGGAGCTGGGAGCTTAAAATGATATTATCTTCCTGGGATCTAAGGATAGGCCATAAAAGTGCTCTAGGAGACTAATACTCTAGTCAATTCTTGACAGGATGGGAGACAATATATAAAATGTGGCATCATCATCAAGGTACCTGTCTTTGAGTCTTGACTCTTCCACCTATTAAGTGTGGGCAAAAAAAGACATTTCTGGTCACTCCTCTGTGTCTCAGTTGCTTTTTATGTTAAATGGGGATGATGATTATCTAACTGGCGGGATTGTTGAGAGAATTTTTAAATCTATCTATCTATCTATCTATCTATCTATCTATCTATCTATCTATCTCCTCACCTGGAGGACATGCTCATTGATCTTAGAGAGAGGAGAAGGGAGAGAGAGAGAGAGAGAGAGAGAGGGAGAGGGAAGGGGGGAGAGAGAGAGAGAGAGAGAGAGAGAGACTGAGGAACATTGATCAATTGCCTCTCACAGTGAACCTAGTGAACCTTGAACCTAGGTTAGTGTCCTGACTGGGAATCCAACCAACTACCTTTTGATTCACCAGATGATGCTCCAACCAATAGCCACACTGGTCAAGGTTGTTGAGAGGGTTGAATAACCACCATAAACGTGAAAAAGATCTTATAGGCTAAAATACCTGGTGCAAATATGAGGGGTCAATGTCATTATTACTACATGGCCTTTTGGCTTCTCTTAAGTAGCACCTTTAGGAGAGAATAAGGAAACCCCAGGATTATGGGGAAAATACAAACTGTATTTGAGTCTGGGTGACCTCTAAAGAGGAAAAATGCATGGTTGGGGAGGCTGAAGCTCTTCCAATGATACCCGTTCTCCTGGATATATGTTCACCTGTCCTCAGGGCTGAGGTGTCGAGTTAGGCTTTCACAACTCCCTTTTGGATGTCATTCTTGGTCACCTCTCTGCCTGGTGGGAATTTGAGAAGGCAGATAAAACTAAGTTTAGGAGTTAGAGTCCTGTTAAAGGCCAGTCAGCTTTACATCAAAATGAAGATTGGCTCCATAAACACTGGTTGATGCAGCACTCAGCCCAGCCAGAGAGGCAATGTCAAGTCAGGGGAGAGCACTCGAGTAGCAGTCAAGCCAGAGTTTATGCTCTGGCTCAGATCCTCACCAGATGTGACACCTTACGTGAGCCTGAGAGTTGTGTGTGTATTATGAAATGAGAAAGAGTATGTGAGAACTTCTTCTACATTGTATGGCAGCATAGCAATGAAGCAGTTATTATTATTACTTATGTAATGTCCTCTCTGTCCTCAAATGTGACTAAATGTGATGTCTTCAGGTGCAGAGGGGACAAGCATGTTGGATTCATATATCTCATTTTCATTTATTAGATAAACAATTGAAAATGCAGGATCTATTGGTTTTTATCATCACTAGCATATTTTTTTATTTTATTTATTTATCTTTAGAGGGGAAGGGAAGGAGAGAGGAAGAGAAACATCAATGTATGGTTGCTTCTCATGCATCCCCTGCTGGGAACTGGCCTGCAACCCAGGCATGTGCCCTGACTGGGAATCGAACCTCGATACTCTGGTTCGCAGGCCCGTGCTCAATCCACTGAGCTACACCAGCCAGGGCTATCACTAGCATATTTTTAAAAGACATTATTTATTTAGTTTTAGAAACAGAAGAAGGGAAGGAGAAAGACAGGGAGAGGAATATCAATGTGTGAGGGAAACGTCAATTGGTTGCCTCTCTCATGCCCTAACCGGGAACTGGTTTGCAACCCAGGCATATGCCCTTGACTGTGAATTAAACTGGCAAACTTTTCACTTTGCCAGGCTACTCCCAATCACCTGAGCCACACCACCCAGGCTCATCATTAGCATATTTGAAGAGCAGGTTTATTCAATAGTTTAGGAGTACCTTAAAGATTTCCACTCAGATATGACATTCATGTTGGGAGTAACAGGCATGTGGAATTAAAAGGGGTGATAGTTATACAATGCTGTGAATATACTAAAAACACCACTGAAATTACTTAATTTTTTTAAAATTTTTATTTTTATTTAATTCTTGTTCAAGTGCAGTTTTCTGTCTTATATTCCCAGCCCTTCCCCCGCCCACTGAAATTACTTTAAAATAAAACATTTTATTTCAATTTTAAAATTTACCAAAAAAAGAAACACCGTACCCAGAAGTCATGAGGGCAGTGAAGCCTGCATCTGAAGTAGTGAGAACAGGTGCAGAGCAGGCAAATTAAACATTGTTTCTTACTGTGTGAACTGTGTACCTGTGAGAGATAGGGTAGTCTTTTGGGTGGTGTGTGTGAGAGAGACAGACTACTTAGATATAAATGCAGTACATCCCAGAAACTGTCAAGATGGAGTAGCACAGATAATGGAATTGAAAATTGTCATACCAGTGTGGTTTTGGGAAATTTCAACTGAAGGGTCCCTATTGGCTCCAGGGATGAGTAGCCTACATATACTTCTCTGGGGGGCAAGGGAACCAGTTACTGTTGTAAATATAAACTTAGATTAACCAATAATTCTGTTTTTCCCAGAACTGAGGGCTTTCCTGAGATGGGGGAGGGAGACTTGGGGATGTCTTTTCATTTATTTTCTAAAAGTTCTAGCTTTATTGAGTTATAATTGCCAATTTTTTGTATATTTTAGTTTTTACAATGTGATTGTTTAAAATGTACAACATGGTGATTGAATAGACGTATATGTTGTATAAGCATTACCGCAATCAAATTGATCGATGCAATCATCACCTCACATAGTCATCACTTTTTGGTGTATGGTGAGAACAATTGAGATCTATTCTCTTAGCAAATTTCAAGTATACAAACAGTATTCTTAACTATAATCCCAGCTCTGTATATTAGATCCCCACAACTTGTTTATCTTATGAGTGTGTTTGCCCTTTGACCAACAATCTAAGTGTTCATCAATGGATGAATGAATAAAGAAAGTGTGGGACACACACACACACACACTGGAATATTATTCAGCCATGAGGAAGGAAGAAATCCTTCCATTTGTGACAGCATGGATGAACCTGGAGGTCCTTATCCTAAGTAAAAGAAGCTGCACACAGATAAATATTGTATGGTACCACTTGCATGTGGAATCTTAAAAAGCCAAATTCACAGGAGCAAAGGTGGTAGTCAGGGTCTGGGAAGTAGGGAAGAAGGGAAGGTGAGGGACTTTCCATGTTAAAAGTGGGAATGTCCTGAGCAAATCGGGTTGGCCTAAAACTTGTTAGCAGAGAGGGTGGAAGGTGAAAGGGTCTGAGGAATGCATTAACAACACTCTCATTTATATGGAAGTGAAATGTCTTCATCAGTTGGGATAGGAAAAAACAATCCAGAAAGGAAACCAGAACAACAACAACAAAAAAAAAAAAAAAACGGTGAAGGATACTGGACAATGAAAGCCATTGCCAAGATGCTGGTGAATTGGAACATGTGTCAGGAGTAAAAAGAACATCTTTTTGTGTATTTCTAGGCCTTTGAAGTGGTAAGGGGCACCATTTACAGAGGATGAAATTTTTGGAAGCAGTAGCAGCAGTTTTGCTGTTTTGCAGCAAAGTACAAGGGAGGTTCATATAAACTAGAGAATGGGAAAGAATAGGGTTCCTAGATCTCTAAGTCTAAAGCTAGATTGGCAGTTTACTCTCTTTTGAGGCTGACAGGTGTTATATCATACCTAGATCCCAAATGGCCAGTTGAAGTTAGATTTTCTTTGGGATCTGTATTCAAGATGAGGCACTAATTTGAATGTTTTACTGAATATCTATAGTGAACCATGTTGTATGATCAAGTGTGTTAGGGATGAAATGGTAAACAAGATTGACATGATTTCTGCCTTGATGGCAGGTAATCTTTTAAGGGCTATAAGAGAAGTATGGTGCTTCGGAGAGAATACGGGAGGAGGGATACCTGACATGGGCTGAGAGTCAGAGGAAGCCATCCAGAGGAAAAGAGTTCTAAGCATAGGCCTGCAGGATAAATAAGGCATCCTGGGCACAGGGAATAATGTGGGCAAGACAAGGGAGAGCGCATGTGCATTTGAAGAATTACAGTAGAGTCCAGTATAGTTAGAGTATGCTGTAACTTGCCAAGTGTAGTCCACAGATCATCTGCATCAGAGTTACACAGGTTGCTTAAAAATACAGATTCCCAGGTTTACTGTAGCTCTGTGGTGGAGATCTGTGAATCTGCATTTTCATTTCTTCCTTTGATGCTTTTGATGCATTCTAATGTTCTATTTAATCTATAGATTATATCTAATCTACACGGCATTTGTGTATCGAGAAAAAGAATATGTGTGTGTACTATTTAGGAGCTGAAGAGAAGATTAGAAAGGGAGGGAGGGACCGCAATTTCGAAAGGCCTCTTCTCAACCTTTTTCACAAGTGAAAACACTGCTCTTCCTAAGTTGAGGTGTCTGGGGCTCAGCTACCCCAGTCTTTTCTGCAGGGATAAGGGGATCAATACCTGGGTGTACCTATAATTTATTCAGGGCATGCTGTTCAGGAAGCTCTGGTATTTGCCATGATAATGACTATACACTTTGCCCGATAGGCAATGGGGACCCGCTGAAAGATTTTAGAAAGAAAGTGACTTGAACTGATTTATTGTTTTAAAAAATTATTTGGTTCATAGAGGGATTAGAGTGGGGCAAGATGAACGATATGAAGATTAGCTAGAAGACTATTGCAATAGCCAAGTTCTTCAACTCATCCGACATGATAAATAAAACATATTGTTTTCATCAATGATTATAGGTTAACAACATACTCCTTATCCCCCTGTTTTCTTTTATGCCTGTTATAATCAGGTACTGCTATGAGTGTCAGGAACTGCAAAGAGAACATTCTGTCCCATATTTGAACTTAGCTGATCACGATGGCAAAAATTCTTCCCCACAATTGAAGTTTCTTACGTTGGAAATACGGGAAGCTGAAGGTAATGGAAGTCTTCCCTAATGGTTGACTCTGGGTTTTGTCCAGGGGACCCCCTATAAGAATGGGGGCAGGTGAGGTGCCAATTATGCATAAATCTGAAGAAGCAGAAGTAATTGAAGGCCAGGGATAGCAGTCAATGGGGGAACAAAGTAGCCAAGGTAAATGGGGCACATTCTGCCTTACCCATGTCCTTTGGGATCTGTGGACAGCGATCCCTTGCCTTTAAGGATGATAACCAGACTAAAGTAATCTCAAAGGCACAAAGGGATCTGCAGAGGTCAGTGGCATGCAAGCCTGGGGATTTGAAAAGCTACCTGTCTATGAAGCATTTCTCATCTGGGGAAGAACTAATTCATTCAGGGAGGAACCTGACTCCTGAAGATGTGTGGTGTGGTCTGACCCTGGCTGCTCAGGGTCAGTCTTCCCACCCTAATTAAGACTTTGCTGCAGGTAAAAGAAACAGCTGCTGCTATCCAGAGTAAATTAGTCACAAAGAAACCTGCTCCTCATTCTGTCTCCTGGCTTCCCATAAATGCCTGAAGCCCAGCCTTAGACTTGGTATGTACTTTTAATTATTTCAAGAGCTGGCATCGCTTGCCTCATAGTAAAAGTGTCATGAAATTACTGTAAGGTTGCATGAGTTTGGGCCATAAATCTTATTCACTTCGGCTACATCTCATACCTTAATTCACTGGAGTATAAAATGCCATTTACACTGGTTCTTAGTTCACTTAATCATAATTAAATGACCTCAGAGGGCAGTAATTCGTTGAAGCTCTTGCTTTGATGTGACACAAATAACAAACTTGGTTTGCCATGTGGACGGGTTCCTCCACACTTTTACATTGGCCACAGATCTCGTGGAGCATATAATGTCGGCTTTTTGGTGTGGGCATGTGCTCTGGTTACATGGAACATCTGGGCCACAGATGTGGTTGAGAGGACCAGTTCAATGGCCCCCTTTGGAATTTTGTTGCACCATCTTCAGGCCTCTCTAGGCCTTTCCTTGGTTCCTTTCAGTTCTTTACAGAATGAGTGTTTGCCCCACATTGAACCTAGATAAGAGGTGATGAGGGCACTTCCTTTTCCAGCTTATCCTTTTCACTATTCTCTTTCTATAGTGACTAAGGGTTCAGGGACTCAAAGGCTTTCAAACTTTACCTCCAGGTGTAAGTTTCCCTAAGATGATGTCCCTAATCAATACCTGTTTCCTGGGATCCATATCCTCAAGACCAACAGCACTAGGGACCATTGCCATTTGTGCACAGCACTTGGTAAAACCTTTGTTGTCTTTCCCATTCAAATGGATTCCTCTCATCTTCTCCATCATCATCAGGCATGACCATCCTTGTGAATTCCCAAGTTCTATCCCTAAAACTTGTGGTAGGCAGAATAGTGTGCCCACACCTCTAAAGATGTCCACATCATAACTCTGGTACCTGTGAATATGTTCAGTTTCAGGGCAGTGAAGAATTAAGGCTGAAGGAATGAAAGGAGTTAAGGTGGCTGGATGGATAGTCTAGAGATGGGGAGAGGCACCTGCCTTACAGGGTGGGCCCGGTGCAATCCCAGGGCGCTTAAATGTGGCAGAGGGAGGCCGAGGGGGAGGCACAGGCGGACGTGACTGGGAATGAAAGGCTCGGAGAGATGCCACAAGCTGCTGGGTTTAGAGGTGGAGGCAGAGGGTGCTGAGGCAGGGAATGTGGGTCCCTGTGGAAGGTGGAAAGGCTGAGGAGAATAATTCTCCCCTGGAGCCTCCAAACAGGAACACAGCTCTGCCAACTCCTTGATTTTAGCCTCGTGAGACCCATGTCAGACTTTTGACCAATAGAATTTAGCATAATACATTTGTGTTTCTTTAACCTACCAAGTTTGTAGTAATACGTTGTAGCAGCAACAGAAAAAATATATAAAGCCCATTTTTGTTGTACTTTTCTGCTTCACCATATCTAATTTGATGATAAATCTTGTGGATCATTTCTCAGCCACATCTCTCCGATTCTTATTATCACTTCTCTTGGTATTTTCCATCCGCATTACAATTTGGCTTGTTTTATGGATTCCAAGGTTCTTTGCTCTAAATAATTTTATATGTGGATAATGGAAGAATTATTCCAAAATATGATTGTCATATTATTTTTTCTCAGGTATAAGTTGTGGCATTATATTGCATCCATTCCCAAATCCTTATTCTGGCCTCCAAGATTTCATCTTTAGAATATGGGGTTCACAGGAAAGCACTTTGATATCTTCAAATCATTTATGTAAATGTAAGGAATTATTTTTAACAATATGGGACTTCCAATCTCTATTGCTTGTGAATGAGACTGATAACCTTGTTTTCTTCCCTGATCAGACAAGCTGGTTTCACACAGGAAAAAATCCAAGACGTACACTGTGTTCACATCCCACCATTTTGTTATTTTGTAAAGTGCTTTTTAAAAGATTTTATTTATTTATTTATTTTTGCTTTTATATAATAAACATAAACTTAACTCTGTAATCTAGCTAGACTTGGAAGGGGTAAGGAAAATATGGGACCCAATGAACTGTGGGTAGAGCATGAAGTGTATAGAACATTCCAAGCAGACAGAGGTGAAGGGCTGCTCTCCCGAGCTACAGAAGAATAGTCTGGTGTTTAAGACAAAACACAAGTCAGCCCTCGCTGGTGTGGCTCAGTGGATTGAGCACTAGCCTATGAACCAAAGGGTTGCCTGTTCAATTCCCAGTCAGGGTACATGCCTGGGTTGCAGGCCAGGTCCCTAGTAGGGGGCGTGCAAGAGGCAACCACACATTGATGTTTCTCTCCCTCTCTTTTTCCTCCCCTTCCCTGCTCTCTAAAAATAAATAAGTAAAATCTTCAAAACAAACCAAAAGTCAAATGTATTAGAGCTGTCCACAGTCAGTAATGGTGATCTGCTTGCCATTGCTGGACCTGTAGCGCTCCATGGCTGTCACAACATCCATGCCATCTTTCACCTGGCAGAAGACCATGTGCTTGCCATCCAGTCTTGGCAGTGCAGATGAAAACTGGAAACGTCTGTTTTGGACAAGATGCAAGGACCTTTGTGCTTCAGGATGAAATTCTCATCATCAAATTTCTCCCCATAGGTGGACTTGCCACCTGTGCCATTGTGGTGTGTGAAGTCACCACCCTGTCACATCAATCCTGAATAATTCTGTGAGAGCAGGAAACTAACCAAACCCTTTCTTCCCAGCGCTCAGAGCATGAAAGTTTGATGCCATCTTTCAAACTTTGTCTGCAAACAACTTCAAGGAGATGTGGCCCAAAGGCTTGCCACAGGCAGTGATGTTGAAAGAGCCCAGTGGGGTTGACTATGGCTGAGTGCAGGAAGGTCCAAGGCGGCAGCGGTGTCTGCGAGGCCAGATATTATTTATTTATTTTTAGAGAGAGTTGGAGGGAGGGAGAAAGAGAGAGAGAAACATCCATGTGAGACAGAAACATCCATGTGAGAGAAACATTCATTGGCTGCCTTCCACATGCACCTGGACCAGGGACCAAGCCCACAACCCAGGCATGTGCCCTGACCAGGAATTGAACCCAGGACATTTTGGTTTGTGGGACGATGCTCCAACCAACAGAACCACACCAGCCAGGGCTGTAAGTGCTTTTAAGGGCTCAGTTTTTGAAAAGTTTTTTTTTTAATAAAATAAAATTTTATGTTTTATTTATCTATTGCTTCATAGTAAACTACCCCAAAATTTAGGGCCTTGGAACAACAATAATTTATTATTTCTCATAATAGTGTGGGTTTTCTGGGAGAATCTTCTATTCCACTGATATTCACTGGGGTCACTATTGTGTCTGAGGTGGGCTGGTGGAGGAGCTAGGGTGCCTTCATTCTTCTCCATGTGTTTTCTCTCTCTGCATGAAGTCCTATCTTTCAGGGCCTAATTAGCCTGTTTCTCTGTCCAGTAGGATTAGCCCAGGCCATGTTATACCATGGCACCTGGGCTCCAAGAAGGAACATTCTAAGGAGACAAGCCTCTATTTGTATAATGCTTGCTAATATACCATTGGCCAAAACAAATCACAGCTCAAGCCTAGAGTCAATGTAGGAGGGACCTATACAAGGGCATACACTGGAAGATGTCATTCATTGGGAGCCACTGATATGTGTCTACCACAATTCTCTCTCTGACTCTTTTTAGAACTTTTAAAAATCAATACACTATGTTTTAAAAAATTTTAGGTTTATAGAAAAATTGAGTAGCTAATGTAGAAATTTCCTGTATAACCCCCACAGTTTCTTATTCTTCCTTTTTGTTTTTATTTATTTTAACAAATAAAAAATTGTATATATTTGAGGTGTATAGTATGATGTTGTGATATATGTATATGCTGTAAAGTTATTACCACTATCTAATTAACATATTCATCATCTCCCATATTTATGATTTTTTGCATTTGCATGTGTATCTAATTAGAACTCCTTAGATGTACTCTCAGCACATTTCAAGTGTACGATATGACACAGATAGTCTCTTACTTATGATGTTTGCACTTATGATCTTTCAATTTTACAATGGTGTAAATGGGATACAAATTCAGTAGAAACCATACTTTGAATTTTGATCTTTTCTCAGGCTAGCAATATGTGGCACTATACTCTCTCATAATGCTGAGAAGTGGCAGCGAGCCACAGCACCCAGTCAGTGACATGGTCATGATAACAAACAACTGATATTCTACAGTGTATTCATTTTGTTAGATGGTTTTGCTCAATGGGAGGGTAATGTAAGTGTTCTGAGCATGTTAAAGGTGAGCTGGGCTAAGCTATGATGTTCGGTGGGTTAGGTGTATTAAATGCATTTTTGATATATGATATTTTCAATTTACAATGGGTCTATTATGATGGAACCCCACTGTAAGTTGAGGAACATTTGTATTACCAACTATAGTCACCACGAGGTACATTAGGTCTCCAGAATTTATTCATCTTGTAACTGAAAGTTTGTGCCCCTTGATCAATACATCCCTTTTTCCACTACCCCCATCTTCTTGAAACCCCCATTTTACTGTCACTATAAGCCAACTTAAAACATATCTTTAGAGTCTATATGTAAGCATAATTATGTGATATTTGTCTTTCTGTGTCTGGCTTATTTCACTTAGCACATTGTCGTTCAGGTTCATCCACGTTGTTGCAAATGGCAGGATTTCCTTCCTTTTAAAGGATGAATAATATTGCATCCCTGTGGTACATTTACTACCGATGAACCAACATTGGTATTAACTGAAATTCATCATTTGTATTAAGGTACACACTATGTGTTACAGAGTTCTATGGGTTTTGACAAATGCATAATGACATGTACCCAACATTATATTATGATACAAAATGGTTTCACTGCCTTAAACATCCCTTGTGCTCTGCCTATTCATCTTCCCTTCATCCTCAATCTCTGGCAACCACTGATCTTTTTTTTTTTAGTAATTTTTTATTTTTCAATTATAGTTGCTGCACAGTTTTATATTAGCTCCAGGACTACAACCCAGTGATTAGACATTTATATAACTTACAAAGTGGTCACCCTGATAACTCTAGGACTCACCTGGCATCATACAGAGTTATTACAATATTATTGACTATATTCCATATGCTGTGCTGGATATCCTGATGACTATTCTGTAACTTTCTTCTTCTTTTTTAAAAAAAAAGATTTTATTTATTTATTTTCAGAGAGAAGGGAAGGGAGAAAGAGAGGGAGAGAAATATCAGTCTGTGGTTGCCTCTCACATGGCTCCCACTGGGGATCTGGACTGCAACCCAGGCAAGTGCCCTGACTGGAAATTGAACCAGCGACCCTTAGGTTCACAGCCCATGCTCAATCCATTGAGCTATGCCAGCCAGGGCCCAACTGTACTTCTTAATCCCTTCACCATTACTGATCTTTTTACTGTCGCCATGGTTTTGCCTTTCCCAGAATATCATATACTTAGAATCATACACTATGCAGGTTTTCTAGATTGGCTTCTTTTAGTAAACAATATGCATTCAAGATTCCTTTTCCCTTTTGTTGGCATTTGGTGGCACAAGCAGGTCACAGGTAGACCTGACTGTATAGCCTCAGGGCCTTCTCCCACTTAGAATTTCTACCAGGCATTTTTTTTTTGGCTAGACATTGAATACTTTTTCACAAGGAACTCAAACAAGATGGGAAAATAAGCACACAACCGTACCACTGGATGTGTCTCACGAAATTCTGAATAACAGCTGTGGTAGATTGTTAAAGTAATTGTCTCTAATGAATCATGTCTCCCAGGACCTATGCACTTTTATGGTTCCTGCTCACATTGACACTTGGCCAAGTAACTTGCTTTGGCCATTGGAATATTAGCAGATATGACACAAACAGAAACTTGACAAGCCCTTGTGATTTGTGATTTCCTTCGCTTGCTCCTGAAGACTCTTCTACCACCATATGAATACTTTGAGGGTGACAGAGCATGCTGAGAGAGCCCACCGACAGACAGCACTGACTGCCACACACAGGAGTGAGTCCATCCTAGACCATCCCAGCCCAGCTGAGGTTTCAGGTAGCTATAGCCACGTGAATGGCCCAAGAGAGTCCCAGCACAAGTATGCAGCTGAGTCAGCCCAAATACCTGATTCCCAACCTTTGTGAGCATAATGAACTTTTTTTGCTCCTAAATTTTGAGGTAGTTTTTAAACATAGCAATAATCCAAATAGCCACAGAAATTTCAGTGACCTGTTATGGGTCATTGGCTAAAACTGGTCTGCCTGTAAGTGTGCTGCCAGGACCTGTACAAGTACAGAAAAGAATAATTAAACACTTTGAGGGAACCCCCAAATTACATACTTTTGGAAGTAGAAAATGTTCTAGAAGATGTCATATTTTTTGATCCCTGAAAACATCTTCCTGTTAACTTGTTGTGTAGCTCATTAGGCACTTGATTTAAATTACCTCTCCCTACATTAAAGAAACTTCCTTTTTGAAAACTATTCTCTTAGGCAGCTGGAGATAGTTCCAACTTTAAGTTCAACAAGGTTTGCTTAGAGATGGCAGCATCATACATACACTTACCTATATGGTACTCATTTTGTGTCCATAACAAGGTTGTTTCTTTTGTCAACCTCTTTAAAACCTTCATGCTTTAGGTGATTTCATTTAAAGTTATAATTATAATTATTTGTACACATTATCTTTCTGCTGCTAAGTAAGGGCAGTACTATAGCAAAGTGGTTAAAGGAACACCCCCTGGAATCAGACTTCATGTTTTTAAAAAACATTTTATTTATTTATTTTAGAGAAAGGGGAAGGGAAGGAGAAAGAGTGGGAGAGAAACAACGTGTGGTTGTCTCTCATGTGTCCCCCACTGGGGACCCAGCCCACAACCCAGGTATGTGCCCTGACTGGGAATCGAACTGGCAACCCTTTTCTTCACAGGCCTGTGCTCAATCCACCGAGCCACACCAGCCAGGACAAACTTCATGGGTTTTTAATCAAAGCTCTCCTTCTTACTCACTGTGTGACCTTACACAACTTAACTTCATTGTGCTTCATTTTTCTCATCTGTAAAGTGAGCATTATAACCTATATCCTGAGTCTGACATGATAGAATGATATAACTTATATTAAGTATTTATAATAGTGCCTAACACATATTTTCAATCAATATTAGCTATTGTAATTAAATAATGCACACAGAGTCTCAGAGCTTGAGGGGCCAGGCCTCTCTTAGAACGTTAAAAACTGAGCAAGTCTTTCTCAAGGGCAAAATCTTCTAGTAGGGGTATAAAAACATAATTTTTGTAAAGGAGCATGGTCACCATTCTGTTCTTATGCCAAGGATCTTGTTCAATAAGTCAGTGAATGTGTCTTTATTACAGATTATTTGCTGTGGGCCTGCTATGGAGAATATGAGAACTCACTGCACTCTATCCTTTCTATGAAGGAGCTTCTAGGAAAAATTAAATAGCTGACAAAGATGAAAATACAGGACATGCTAGAGGGCACTGAATGCTAAAGTGCCAAGTGACAGCGAATGTACAAGTCCAGAAAATGGAGAGATCTGTGAGACTAAAGGAGGCAAGTCAGGATTCCTAGGAAAATACTTCAGCAGGCCTTGAAGGATTTGTTAGGTAGAAAAAAATCAAGGAAGCCATTCCAGGCAGGGCATACAGTCTAAGCAAAGCCAGAGGCTGATGTAGCTAAGTGAATTCAGGTAACTATGAAGGGACCATTAGGGGATCACGTACTGAGGGGACTTTTAACACATGATGTTTGAGTTTCCTCCATCCATACTTAACCCCCTCTTGCTCTTTTCTTCTTCTCTTACATCTATCTAGTACAGCTTGTTCCCTCCAGAGCCTCTGCCTAATATGACAGAGTTGTGGGAGTTTATTTGGCCTGGTAGGTAGAAAGGTTGTTCAGTCTAAGTCCAGGCTTCCTAGGTGCTGTTTCAAAGTTACTATCTGGTCAGCACTATTCTATGCATATTTAAGCATGTATGAGTTGTTCATTGTATAAAATGAAATGTTCTAAGGAAGAACAAAGGCATTGCTTCTGTAAGAAGTTTGTGGTGGAAGTCAAGTTCTATATCTGACAAAATAAAAATATCCACCTGGATCTCTAAGACATAATTTTGAGTAATCCAAGAAAAATTAAATTTTACACAGCTCTGTGCTCCAAAGAGCAGGGAAATATGATACCAGAGCGAACAAGTGGAGAGAAGATCCCCTGATTTTAAAAAAAGCAAAGTCATGGGGCTTCATCTGTAGACATCCTGGAGCATCTAGCATAGGTAAACATATGAAATTGTGAAGTGGTGGAAGTTTTTCTTCATTCAAATGAAATAGACTGAAGCAGAGAAGACTCATGTGGAACTGGTTATAAAAAAGCAGTTTTTTCCTCTGTACAAAAAAAAATGGAGGGCAGGTATTTAAAATCTAAATGGGAACATATTAGAAGGCCACTCATCTTTCTCTCTTGCAATTTTGAAGAATATGGAGCAATAGAAATTGAACAGTTACAAAGCAGAAGGTGCCAAAATATAACCTTCTTTCCTTTCTATTAGAGAGCTCAATTTTGCTGTGAACCCAGCTCAGACCCATATATTGATTCTCTTCAGCAATTACAATTATTATTATATCAAACCACCTGGTCTTTTGGTCTCTGTGTGTGCACTTGCTACTGAAGACCCTGTAATTTGGTAACTCACCTTCTGGCTAATTAATTCTTCTTTTAATATTTCTATGCTCCTTTTTCTCCCAACCAGGGCTTGGAAACCCTCTGAATTTTTCTTTACATCCCACAAGAGTGGAGAGAAATATTGTGTTAAAGGTCTTAACTTCCTAATAAGCTCCTGCAGTACTTCCCCCAGGTCCCCCTGCCTTGCCTCCTCTTTTAGTTCTGACTACTCCATAGCCTTTGCATCATATTGTTCAAGAAACTAGGAATTGGGGGCTTCACTGTGAGGCTTGCCTAGTTTTCCTATTCTATGGCCTAGGGGGAAAAGGGCACAAGTCTTATATGTTCTATATTTGAATCATTTTTTAAATTTCCAATTACAGTTGATATGCATTATTATATTAGTTTCAGGTCTACAACCCAGTGAGTAGACCTTATGTAACTTAATCAGTGATCATCCTGATGAATCTTGCAGCCATTTGTTGCCATACATAGTTATTAGACTACTACTGAGTATATGCCCTATACTGTACTCTACATCCCCATGACTATTCTGTAACTACAAATTTGTACTTAATCCCTTCATATTTTTTCACCCAACCCCTCAACCCACTCTCATCTGGCAACCATCAAAATGTTCTCTGTATCTATGATTCTGTTTCCATTTTGCTTATTTGTTTATTTTGTTTTTTAGATTTAATTGTTGATAGGTGTGTATTATTACCATTTTATTGTTTATATTTTTGACCTTCTTCTTCTTAAAGTATACACTTTAACATTTCATATAATAGCAGTTTGGTGGTGATGAATTCCTTTAGGTTTTTCTTATCTGGAAAGCTCTTTATATGTTCTTCAATTCTGAATGATAGCTTTGCTGGTTAGAGTAATCTTGTTTGTAGGTCCTTGCTTTTCATCACTTTCAATATTTATTGCCTCTCTCTTCTAGCTTGCAAAGTTTCTGTTGAGGAATCAGCTGACAGTCTTATAGGAGCTCCCTTCTAGATAACTAACTGCTTTTCTCTTGCTGCTTTTAAGATTCTCTTTTTGTCTCTAACCTTTGGCATTTTAATTATGATCTGTCTTGGTTTGAGCCTCTTTGGGTTCATCTTATTTGGGACTCTCTGTGCTTCCTAGACTTGTATATCTGTTTCCTTTACCAAGTTAAGGAAGTTTTGTCATTTTTTTCAAATAGGTTTTTAATGTTTTGCTCTTTTTCTTCTCCTTCGGGACACCCATGATGCAAATTTTGGTACACTCGAAGTTGTTTCAGAGGCTCCTTACACTATCCTAATTTTTTTTTGCTGTTCTGATTAGGTGTTTTTTGCATCCTTATATTCCAAATTGCTGATATGATTCACAGCTTCATCCACTCTACGGTTAATTTCCTGTAAATTATTCTTCATTTCAATTAGTGTGTCCTTCACACTGGTTCTTTTTTATACTGTTGATGTCCTCACTAAGTTCCTTGAGTACCCTTATAACCAGTATTTTGAACTCTGCCTCTAGTAGATTGTTTGTCTCTGTTTTGCTTAGTGTTTTTTTCTGGATTTTTGTTATGGTTTTTTTTTTCACTTGGGTGATGTTTCTTTTTCTCCTCATTTTGGTAGCCTCTGTGTGTCTGTTTCTATGTATTAGGTAGAGCTGCTATGACTCCCTGTTTTGGTAGTGTGGCCTAATGGTAGTAGGTGTCCTGTAGGGTTCAGTGGCACAGCCTCCCCTATCACCCAAGCTGGATACTTGAGGTACACCCACTGTGTGGGCTATATACACCCTCCTCCTGTAGTTGAGCCTTGGTTGCTGTTGGCACATCAATGGGAGAGATTTACCCAGGCTGATCAGCCGTAAGGACTGGCTGTAACCTCTGACCACTGACCTTTGATCATCATGGAGTTTCTGCTGTGTAGGGGGCTACTCCACAGAGTTGGACTTACTTTGGCAGGGCTCTTGTGCCCCCTAAGTCTGCCCCTTGAGTGTGTTACTTGTGGAGGTGGTTTGGTGGTGGTGCTTTGATGTGGTCTGAAGCTGTCCACTGAATGAATGTATTGGCTCTGGGGCCTCCTAGGAGGTGCAGGCCAAGGTCAGCCACTGCCTGTGTTTTGCCTGGGGCCAACTGGCATGAGCTACACAGTGATCTGCAGATGGCTGCTACTTGTGCTGGGCTTGAAAGTGTCCAGGTGAGGCCAAGCTATGAAGCAAGGCCAGCTGCTGCTAGTGCTGTGTCTGGGGCCACACAGCAAGAGGTACTGGGCTCACTGAGCCCAGATGCTATTTGTTTGAGAGAATTTAGAAAAATATGAAGCATGAGTCAAAACAAGCCATTTGGATGGAAAAGTCACTAGAAACAGCTTGGATGGGCCTGAAAGTTGGGTGGGGCAGGGTCTCAGGGAATCATCAGGGTGGGGCAAACAGTGTAAGTTAGGTTGATGGAATCTCACGTATGGTGCCCACTTGCTGTCTGTGTGGGTGAGGGCTCTGCAAAGAAATAATGGTCTCTGCCAGTACTTCTATCTGGGAGAAAACTGCCCCTACAGTTCTTGCCTTGAATGATAGTAGTGTCTGCTATCTAGTGTCTGATAGTAGTGTCAGATAGTGTCTGCCAAACAATTCAGTTCCTCCCCGTATGTCTCTGGTTCCTTTCAAGCTGCTGCCCCCATGCTGGAACTCGGAGGGAATGAGTCTGAATAAGTCTGTGCACAAGTCCTTTAAGAGGAAGCACCTGGTACTCCAGAAGCCTCCATTTCATTCAGCCACAATCCCTGGTGGATTTTATAGCCAGAAGTTATTGGGGTGTATCTTCCTGGCACTAGAGTCCTGGGCTGGGGGTCCTGGCATGGGGCCGGGACCCACTGCTAATTGGGGGGTACCTCTGAACTGAGATATTCCTCCAATTTTTTACCATCATATGTGGGTGTGGAGCTAGCCAATCCTGTGTCTCTGCCCCTCCTACCAGTCTTGATGTGGCTGCTTCTTTAATTCTGTAGTTGTAGTCTTTTCATTCAACTTGATTTCAGGTGGTTCTAAATGATGCTTGTTGTATAGTTTAATTATAATTTTCATGTATTAGATGTTCTTTTATTCCTCCAAATCTACCTGGGGTTCCCCCCTGCAAACCTATGTGGGGGTTTTGATCCTATGAAGAAAACCAAGAAATTCAAGTCTCAATTTTTTTTCTTTTCTCTGTTCCTATCCTTTTTTTCTCTAGCCCCAGAAGGCTTCCCTTTTTCCTATGAGGTGGGAAGTTCTCATATGTTATAACTTACATTCTTAGTTCAATGATTTACTTTATGGAGAGCCCAGCAAGTTTGGTTCCTGAAATTTAAAAGTTCAGCCATTACGGTCCTGAGAATAACCTTTTTCCCCTTTAAAATGATGAATTTCAATATCTTTGTCTCTATATATACTTTCAAAAGCCTAGTTAGAAACTTAAAGTTGAGCAATGACTTTTGTTTTAAGTACTACTTGTCCTTCTTCAGAAGAAGTAGTTATAGTGTCTGGGATCCAGGGTTAAGAACAGAAAGTCTAGGCCAGTGGTACTCAGCTGGGGTTGATGTTGTCTAGGGACCATTTGACAATATCTGGAGATACTTTTGATTGTCACACCTGGGAGTTCATGCTATTGGAATCTAGCAGGTAGAGGCCAGGGATACTGCTAATTATCCTATAATGCACAGGATTACCTTCCCACCCCCACTATAATGCCATACTGCTTAGGTTGAGAAAACTCTAATTTAGGCCCACACCATTAATAACCAAGAAAGTAAAACCTATTTAGGGGTATTTTAAAATGTTATCTTGCTGCTTTTACCTTGAAAGGTCTTAAATGCCTAATGAGTGACCAAAGTCTAGCAAAGAGTCATTTGTGTTAAACAAATAAATGCAGTAATTTCATAGGTGTTCAGATCTAACCAAGTTGATACTAGTAGTATTTTAAATCTCATTTTTACTGTAACCTTTAAACTTATAAAACTGTTTATAATGAGTGATTAGTATCTAAACTTTTGAATTTGACAAATATTACATGATAGTATTATATATAAGTCATATCCAACAATCCTCACCTGCTTAAAAGTTTGCTCATAAAGCCACACATAGACAGTGCTGTCCATTTAGCAAGAGCTTTCTGAGTTATAAGCGTAATGCCTGAAAAGAACTAATCGGCCTTGCCAGTGTTGGCCTTAGTATACCTAAATGTATAATGTGAAAACAAATGTATGGCTGAAGATGATTTATCTCTCATGGGGGTGTAAAGTACAGCATGGGGAATATCATCAATAATACTGTAATAATAATTGCTTCTCAGCCTTTTGGCTAAGGTCAAGTGTAGTATCTCTTCTTATTAGTTTAATATATTGTAATAACTATATATGGTGCCAGGTGAGATTAGACTTACTGCGGGGGGGGGGACCACTTCATAAGTTATATAAATGTCTAACTACTATGCTGTATACCTGGAACTAATATAACATTGACTGTCAATTGTAATGGAAAAATTAAAATAAAAAAGAGTTAAAAAATAAGTTTTACCTTTCTATGATGTTTAAGTTTTCCTTACATTAAATAGTAGAGATGCAATTGAAAATAATCTGGGGCACATTTGAGAGTAAATGCAGGTGCTATTAAATAATAATATCAGGACAATAGGTATAAACTGGGACTACCCAAAGCAAATCCTAGTTTTAGACCCCTTGAGGGTGACTCTCCATGAGTATCTAATTAATTCCTTATGAAGTGTTAGCTGCTAACATCTTACAATGTGTCTCTTTCTAGAGGGAGTTTTATTTTCACATGGAGCTTTAGGAAACTAAAGAACCTTTAAGATAAAAAATAACACAGTTGTGACAATACGAGGATTGACTAGCAATGGGGAAGTTAGGAGTAGGAAATGCCTTATTGGGGCTTCTCAAATTCTACTAGGCACGTGGTTACCTTCTCTGCCAAACTTTTGGTGGAATTCAATAGCTCTGGGCTCCTACCTGTGGAACCTGTCTTTCATGACAAATTTCGTCTTCATAAGTGAATCATTCAAAGTGACCTTATGACTGAGAGAGGCAAGTCACCTTGACTAATTAGTGCTAGAATATGCAGAGGTTTAAAGTAAGGTAGGTAGTTGGCATTTGGTTTCCAGAGCCACCTTAACACCAGCAGATGGTGCTAAAATGTACACTTTCTCCCTCTTAAAACAAATATCTAAAAATTTCCCTAAAATCATAAACTATATGTACATACCTACAAATGTAGGTATATTAACTAATTGCTCTGCAAAGTTCAGATGAGGGTGACACCTATCATTATTTAACTTTCTTGAACAGAGCTCCACCTGAAACCTAGGGAGGCCCTTCCATCCATACATCCTTGCTCCTTTCAAGCTAAATCAGTTTCCTTTGATTTGGAACCTCGCCCACAGGAAGGTAATTAAAGCACAGAAGATTTTTACCTCATGCTCCAACTGGAAAACAACACTCAACCAAAAATCTCTCTACATAACTCAGTAAAAGATGATCGTTTGCTACTTTTTGTGATGTATAGCATCATTTCTTTCCAGAAGAGTACCAGTCTCCCAAGAAAAGAATAGTCCTCCTCAATTAATCACTCTTTCCTAATAGACTTATTGGATATTAATATTTGTAAGGCACTTAGCAAGCATGCAGGCCAGTAGCTTTCCATCTGTTTTTTTTTTTTTTTTGCATAGGAGCATTTTTTTCCCAAATGGAATCTTTCATGGAAGCCCAATATATAAAACAGATAGAAGCTGAAGAGCTCTGTTCAAATGTGTGTTTGTTTCGGAGTGCGGTCTATATGTCTTCCCTCTTGGCCTCCTTGCCTTTTCACTCATGAGGTAGCCCTTGTCACATGTGCTCAATCCATACCCTTCAGTCTGAACCCTAGGGCTCCACAAAACACTTTGAAAACTATGATTGTATTCCAGCTCCCTCACTTACATACTGAGAAACTGAGTTCAGTCAAGGAAAATGCTCAAGGGTATAAAAATATGGCTAGAAAGGGCAGTTAGTCTGGTCATCAGGGCTGGAGATCATATGCATCTAGAAAGCATGTAGTAAACCTCTTGTTTTTTGGGGACTCTTGTAAATGGATGCAGATGTGCACACAAGTCCTCTCCTACTTATAATGATGTTTGGTATTTCAATAGAGTGCATTCAGTTCATTTCATTGGGAGATGTGTAAGCTCCCTACCTCTGCGAAAGATACCCCTGGGGAAATACCTTATGACCTGCTGATGTATACCCTGACTGGGTATAGAAGGTGCAGTCTCGTTTTGCCCGAGGAAATTTGTGAATTTGTGAAATCTTTCATTTAGCTTAAAACATCCAAATATTATCTTTCTGTGACCTCCATCTTCCCTAGGCACTTGGGTTTTAATGCTGGGGAGAGAAAAGCCTGCTGATCATACTGAGGCCAACATGCTACCTGCAGATGTTTTATCTTCAGCCAAATTGAACCCCTTTATTCCTTTTATGTAATGCAAGCTTTACTTCCTTTGAACATAGATGCCACTCCCCATGGGTTCTACATTGTTTTGGAAGGATATCAAGACAGATATCTAGAGATGGGTGATTTCTCAGTGAAGAGGTAACCTGAAGATTTGGAGTGAGAGATTTCTATGCGAAGGGTTAGTAGAAAACAAGCTTTAAATAATCATGCCTGGCCTAAGACATACACATGCTATACTCAAAATTTTGAGATACCATACTCAAAATGCCTTTGTTACATTCTCTTAAACATGATGTCAGATGATCTCAGAGCTTCAGAAAGTGGTGTCCCCCGCAATGTGAATGGTACCCTTTGGAGTTGTGTCACCTTCAGGTACTAAAAATGATGTCGATTGGACTTCTAGCCCCAACTTCTGAGAGAGTTTATTCTAACATGGATGTATTTATGTGGGCAAATTTTGATTATTAGGACCAAAGGAGTTCTCACAGATTGCCTAGTTCAACCTTGTGATTTTACAGATGAATTTCAAAAGCTAAAATAAAAGAAATGGCTTTCTCAAGGCTATATACCTGGTGGCAGAATTTGGACCAGAAGCCAGTCTTCTTAAATTCCACTGATCACCATCAGCAGTGTACATTCTGCTGTTCTCCATGTGTAGGGCCATGTGGCCAACTCCCCAGTGGGAAACAAAGTTTCATGAATGGCACTCAAGTATTTTCTGTCTTCATTTGTCTTTCGAAAGGTGGGGAGCAAGATGAAGAACTTGTTAGAAAAGCTAGTGTACCTACAGGGACTGGGGAACACCACCTGGGTTAACCCAGGAATACTTAGGCCCAGGTGAGTGCTGTAGCCTTTGCTAAGAATAAAGTCAATGGAAAAATAGGCTTGAAAGCTTAATAGGAAGAATGTAAACATTTAAAAAAATCTACCTCATTGCTCAGCAAACTCTAAGACCACCCTTAGTGCTGGTGGATGAAACCCAAACACTGGCAGATTTTCTTCTCCTCACAGTCAGACTTGAGCACCCGAGATAACTTAATATACTGAAATAATACAATTAAGCAGACTCCTCAGACCCAGCTTCCAGTCGCACTCACTTTAATGAATGTAATTTGGGTGACATCATGAAAAACAACATTCTTCTTGTGAGTGGATGTAGATTACAAGAAAAATGATCACATGGCTTAGCCTTGGCAAGCAGAGAGAAAATACTAAATTTGGCCCTTATGAAAATATGTTCTGTAAATGGCTGGTGCTTACACAAGTGATAGAGCTTATTCAGCTCTGCATGTGTGTGTGCATGCTTCCATGCATCTGTCCATGCGTGTGACTTTGACCAGCATCCTCTTAATTCTAGCTCATAGATATACAGATGTCAGTACTCAAAGCAATCTTATTTATCCTAAGCCCCTTACTCTACAAATGGTAAATACTATGAGAATTGGGCAGTGATTTGTCCATGGTCATGCAATACATCAATGATAAAACCTGAGATAAGACATAAGTCTCATAACTGCCAATCCTGAGTTCTCCTCTGCACACCTTTACTTAGCACGGCACTGACATGATTAGGACACTCCTCCCAGGAGCCATCATGGTCAACCTTGGTCATACTTCAATAGATTGTTCTCTCTTTTCTTTGCTTGCAAGGGTGTCCAACCCATGGCCTGCAGGCTGCATGAGGCCCAGGATGGCTATGAATGCAGCCCAACACAAAATTGTAAATGTACTTAAAACTTTTTTTTTGCTCACCAGCTTTCATTAGTGTTTGTATATTTAATGTGTGGCCCAAGACAACTCTTCTTCTAGTGTGGCCCAGAGATGCCAAGAGGTTTGGCACCCCACAGTGGCTTTGCCTCTTATCTTTGAAACAATGTCTTGCACTATAGTTACAGGAATTGTCTGGTACCTGGAGTTGGCCTGTATTAAGCTGCAAAAGCCTCTACTTTTTTGGAGGCTCTACCTGGTGAGGCAGGATGGTAGACAAGAGAGCAGTGTACATATGGCCACAAGAGGCCATGTAAACAGTATCCCCAATTTGAAAGCATATGATACTTTAAAGTAGATGACAGTGGTAGAGTTTGGTGTGACCATTGTGATTAATTGATTTAACAAACATTCATTGTCAAGCTAATATCAGGTACTTTAGGATAATGGAAGAACACAGCCTTTAGCATCTGAATGTTCAAATTCTATTTACAGTACTTGCTAGAGGTGTAATCTCAGATAAATCATGCCAACTCTCTGAGCCTTGGTTTCATCATTTATTAAGTAGGGATAGTGCCCTGGTGGGCAGTTCAATTGGTTGGAGCATCATCCTATACACTAAAAGGTCATGAGTTTGATTTCCGGTTAGGGCATATACCTAGGTTGCAGATTTGATTCCTGATCAGGGTGCATGTGGGAGGCAACCTATTAATGTTTCTCTCTCTCTCAAGTCAATAAACATATCCTCAAGTGAAGGTTAAAAAAAGAAGAGGACTTTAAAAAATAAATAGAAAGAGTAACATTATCTACTTCCTAGGGTTTTTGAGAGTACTTTAGATGAAATATATGTAAAGTGCCCATACAGTTTATGATATAGAGTAAGTGTAGAATAAATGTTCTTTACCTACTGTGTGAAATGGAGAGATGAAGATGCAGTCACTGATATTAGGAAAAGTACATCCTTAAAAGGATGCACCATGTACTCAAATGACTGTTATACATTTTATACTTTCTATCTCTTTTTTAAAATCTTTTGATCTCTGTATAAGTGGCAAACACTGCTAATTGCCTACTTAATAGGCAACTTCTTAATTCCTTAATTTCTTTTTTTTCCAGCTGCCCTGATTTCTTTTTTTTAAAATATGTTTTATTGATTATACCATTACAGTTGTTGTTATATTCCCCTCCTTCATTTCCTTCCACCCTGCACACCCCCTTCCCCACCATTCCCCACTTTAGTTTATGACCACATGTCTCAAGTTCTTTAGATTCTATATTTCCCCTACTATTCTTGTCCTCCACCCTATCTATTTTCTACCTACTATCTATGCTATTTTCTGTACCTTCTCTCCCCTTCTCCTCCTCCCACTCCCCTGTTGCTAACCTTCCATGTGTTCTTCATTTCTATGGTTCTGCTCCTGATCTAGCTGTCCTCTTGGTTTGCTTTGGCTTTAGGTGTGGTTGTTGATAATTGTGAGTTTGCTGTCCTTTCACTTTTCATATTATTCATCTTCTTTTTCTTAGATAAGTCCCTTTAGCATTTCATATAATAAGGGCTTGGTGATGATGAACTCCTTGAATTTGACCTTATCTGAGAAGCTCTTTATCTGTCCTTCCATTCTAAATGAAAGCTTTGCTAGATAAAGCAATCTTGGATGTAGGTCTTTGGCTTTCATGACTTGGAATACTTCTTTCCAGCCCCTTCTTGCCTGTAAGGTCTCTTTTGAGAAATTCGCTGACAGTCTGATAGGAACTCCTTTGTAGGTGACTGTCCCCTTATCCCTTGATGCTTCTAGGATTCTCTCTTTCATTTTAATCTTGGGCAATGTAATTAGGATGTGCCTTGGTGTGTTCCTTCTTGGGTCCAGCTTCTTTGGGACTCTCTGAGCTTCCTAGATTTTCTGGAAGTCTATTTCCTTTGCCAGACTGGGGAAGTTCTCCTTTATTATTTGTTCAAATAAGTTTTCCACTTGTGACTGTTTCTTTTCCCATTCTGGTACCCCTATAATTCGGATGTTGGAACGTTTAAAGATGTCCTGGAAGTTCCTAAGCCTCTCCTCATTTTTTGAATTCTTGTTTCTTCATACTTTTTTGTTTGGTCATTTTTTTTCTCCCTTCTGGTCCACTTCATTGATTTTAGTCCCAGTTTCCTTTCCATCACTATTGGTTTCCTGTGTATTTCCCTTCATTTCAATTAGTTTAGTCTTCATATGTTCCTCTAATTTGTGACTATAATCAACCAGTTCTGTGAGCATCCTGATCACCAGTGTTTTAAACTGTGCATCTGAAAGGTTTGCTATTTCTTTTTCACTTAGAGTTATTGGCTCTGGGGCTTTGAGTTCTTCTTGAGCCATATTTTGGACTGTTCGTGTCTGTTACATATAAGGAGCGGAGCCCTAGGTGTTCACAAGGGTGGGGCAACTAAGTTGCTGGGTTGTGACACTGTATGTGGGGTTGGGGTCAAAGGAGATCAATGGCAGTCCCCTCTGCCACCTCCCGCCACTGGGGCCCATGCGGTCTGTCCCACTCCATGCAAATGTGTGACCGCGGTCAGCCTGCCGCCTTGTGCCCTCACTGGGTCCACCGCTGGGGCTTGCGCAGTCCGTCTCACTGCTCACTCCTCTGCTGGTTTATCTGCGCACGAATATGTGACCGTGGTCAGCCTGCCCCACACCCTCACTGGGTCTGCGATGCTACCCCGGCTGCCTGTGCACCTGAGTCAGGGGATCTTTCTTGCCCAACCCTGCTCCGCTGCTGGCTCCGCCTCTCCTACCAGTCCCGGTTGAACAGTTCATTGTTGTTGGACTTCCGTATAGTTCAATTTTCTGTTCTTTGGCTGTGTCTTTGTTTACTAAACCTTTGTTGTATTCAAACTTGGTTGTGGGAGAAGGCAGTGTTTCCACCTATGCCTCCATCTTGGCAGAAGTCCCTTAATTTCTTCTGTACTAAAAAAAAAAACACTGACTTTATTTGGAACTTTGATATACCCAGTTAAAATTTTTGATTTCTTGAGAGTCTTTGCAGCTCAAGGTAATCAAGTAATACAGTCATGGCCAATGAGATGTCAGTGGAAGTCTACAGGATGGGTCTTCTGGAAAGCAATTGTTTTCCAGACAAATCTGACTGGCTTGCCCCACTTGGTCTTTTCTCCTTCCTGCCTGGAATTCACATGTGATATCTACAGTTCTAGCAGCTCTCTTGTAACATGAGATATTATGGAACTGATGTATCTGCCCTGGAATGCATACCATCATATTTCTGGCTTCATGAGAAAATAAAGTCCTTTCTGGTTTAAGTCACTGGATCTAGGTTCCTATTACATGCAGCTGAACACAACCCTAATAGATACAGTACAATTTAGAGATTTTTTCACATATACTGGAATTTTCCATTAGAACTTAAAGAAATATAACAATTATTTGGTAGGAAACCCATGCTTTTGGAGGTAGCTGGGCAGTTTAATTTGAGCCAGAACTACAGGATATTTTCTGACCAGATATTTTAGCTCCCATTCCAACAAGAAGACACATATGACAGAAAAGGACATTGAAACTCATGTTTGGTGCCTGTATCATCAGGTGGCTGCACTGACAACTGGAATTTTGTTGTAGTGTCATTTTTGTTCCAGGTGTACTACTGATAGGTGTCAGTTTCTTCTCTAGGTTTGGTTACTAGACTTCTCAATGAAGAAAACTCTTATAGTGGTATATATTGACTTCAGTAAATTTTCTATGTCACATCTTTGTGGACAGAATGCATAAATGTGGGCTGGGTGCTAAACAGTACAAGATTCATAATTTGAACCCCCAAATGGTCAGTCATATTTTATGTCACCTGAAGGAGGGGTCACATTGTTCAATAGTGCCACAAGTTCAATAGTGCCACATTGAACTTGGTCCTTTTCCTTTTCGTTTCTTTGAATTTGATGGTTTTTTGCAAATATTTTACGTATTTATTTTTAGAGAGAGGGGAAGGGAAGGAGAGAGAGAGGGAGAGAAACAACAATGTGTGCTTGCTTCTCGTGTGCCCCCCACTGGGGACCTGGCCTGTGCCCTGGGCAACCTAGGCATGTGCCCTGACTGGAATTGAACCAGTGACCCTTTAGTTCATAGGCTATCACTCAACCCACTGAGCCACACCAGCCAGGGCTTGATGTTTTTCTAGTCAAGATTTTAATCGATGCTATGGATGAAGACATAGGCAATGAGCTGATCAAAGTGCAGATGACAGAAAGCTGGGAGAAAAAGTTAATATATTAAGTGTCAAAATGTAAAAATCTTGGACAGGCTGGAATAACAAGTCAAAACAAACACAATGACAAATAAGAGCAAAATAGATCTTGCATTTGCGACTGCAAACATCTGGGGCAGGGAGATACAACTGGATTATAATTTTTCCAGATAGTTGTCATTTACAACTCCCAAGTCTTGTAAATGACAACAAACTCACTATGAGCCCAAGTTATAGAATGACTGCTAAAAAAAAAAGCTGCTACAATCACAGATTGCTTTTTTTTGGTATGCAGCTCAAAGGAGGGCTAAGTCCAGGGTATTACAGATATTAAAAGACTTTCTATCCTTGATTTTCAGAGCACTGTATTCTACTGGTTCTCTTACTGCTCCTCTGGTATTCTTCAGTGTCATTTGAGAACTCTACCTGTCTCTTCCTTCCCAGCTTTATTAAGGTATGGTTGATAAATAGAAATTGTATATATTTGAGGTATACAATGTAGATATTTGATATATGTTTATATTATGAAATGATTACCACAATAAAGCTAATTAACATGGTCTTTTCCAAGGATTCACTTTTAAAAATATTTTTTCATTTTATTTTTTAAATATATTTTATTGATTTTACCATTACAGTTGTTCTATTCTCCCCCCTTCATTCTCCTCCACCCTGCACACTCCCTCCCCCACATCCCCCCTTTAGTTTATGACCACATGTCTCAAGTTCATTAAATTCCATATTTCCCCTACTATTCTTGCCCTCCACCCTATCTATTTTCTACCTACTATCTATGCTATTTTCTGTACCTTCTCTCCCCTTCTCCTCCTCCCACTCCCCTGTTGCTAACCTTCCATGTGTTCTTCATTTCTATGGTTCTGCTCCTGATCTAGCTGTCCTCTTGGTTTGCTTTGGTTTTAGGTGTGGTTGTTGATAATTGTGAGTTTGCTGTCCTTTCACTTTTCATATTATTCATCTTCTTTTCCTTATATAAGTCCCTTTAACATTTCATACAATAAGGGCTTGGTGATGATGAACTCCTTGAATTTGACCTTATCTGAGAAGCACTTTATCTGTCCTTCCATTCTAAATGAAAGCTTTGCTAGATAAAGCAATCTTGGTTGTAGGTCTTTGGCTTTCATGACTTGGAATACTTCTTTCCAGCCCCTTCTTGCCTGGAAGGTCTCTTTTGAGAAATTCGCTGACAGTCTGATGGGAACTCCTTTGTAGGTGACTGTCCCCTTATCTCTTGCTGCTTCTAGGATTCTCTCCTTCATTTGAATCTTGGGCAATGTAATTAGGATGTGCCTTGGTGTGTTCCTTCTTGGGTCCAACTTCTTTGGGACTCTCTGAGCTTCCTGGATTTCCCAGAAGTCTTTTCCTTTGCCAGACTGGAGAAGTTCTCCTTTATTATTTGTTCAAATAAGTTTTCCACTTGTGACTGTTTCTTTTCCCATTCTGGTACCCCTATAATTCGGATGTTGGAATGTTTAAAGATGTCCTGGAGGTTCCTAAGCCTCTCCTCATTTTTTGAATTCTTGTTTCTTCATACTTTTTTGTTTGGTCATTTTTTCTCCCTTCTGATCCACTTCATTGATTTGAGTCCCAGTTTCCTTTCCATCACTATTGGTTTCCTGTGTATATCCCTTCATTTCAATTAGTTTAGCCTTCATTTGTTCCTCTAATTTGTGACTATAATCAACCAGTTCTGTGAGCATCCTGATCACCAGTGTTTTAAACTGTGCATCTGAGAGGTTTGCTATTTCTTTTTCACTTAGAGTTATTCACTTAGGCTCTGGGGCTTTGAGTTCTTCTTGAGCCTTATTTTGGACTGTTCGTGCCTGTTATGTATGAGGAGCAGAGCCCTAGGTGTTCACAAGGGCGGGGCAACTAAGTTGTTGGGTTGTGACACTGTATGTGGGGTTGGGGTCAAAGGAAATCAATGGCGGTCCCCTCTGCCTCCTCCCACCACCGGGGTGCGTGGTCCATCTCACTGCTCACTCCTTTGCTCGGTTTATCTGCTTGCTTGCGAATCTGTGACTGTGGTCAGCCTGCCCTGCACCCTCACTGGGTCCAGGATGCTACCCTGGCTGCCTGCGCACCTGGGTTGCCTGGGTCGCCTGGGTTGCCTGGGTTGGGGGATCCTTCCTGCCCAACCCTGCTCTGCTGTTGGCTCTGCCCCTCTTACCAGTCCCGGCTGAATGGTTCATTGTTGTCGGTCTTCTGTATAGTTCAATTTTCTGTTCTTTGGCTGCGTCTTTGTTTACTAAACCTTTGTTGTATTCAAACTTGGTTGTGGGAGAAGGCACAGTTTTTCCACCTATGCCTCCATCTTGGCAGAAGTCCTTTAAAATATTTTTTAAAGATTTTATTTATTTATCTTTAGAGGGGGAGGGAAGGAGAGAGGGAGAGAAATATCAATGTATGGTTGCCTCTCATGTGTCCCCTGCTGGGAAGTGGCCTGCAACCTAGGCATGTGCCCTGACTGGGAATCGAACCGCGATACTCTGGTTCACAGGCCCGTGCTCAATCCACTGAGCTACACCAGCCAGGTAATTTTTTAAAATAACTTTTAAACTTATTTATTTATTTATTTTTTAGAGAAAGGGGAAGGGAGGCAGAAAGAGAGGGAGAGAAACATTGATTAGTTGCCTCTTGTATGTGCCCTGACGGGGGACCAAACCTGAAACTCAGGCATGTGCCCTGACTGGGAATTGAACTGGTGACCCTTCACTTTGTGGGACAAGGCCCAACCAACGGAGGCATTTATTTTTGTTTACCCTCTTTCATTCTATATTTTGTCCTAGTTATGTAAGCTCATCCATTCCTACAGTTATGGACATCACCTATATATTGAAGGCACTCATATTTATATCCCCATTTTTTATCTTCATTGTCAACACCTTAGTCTAGTCCTTCGTTATCTGTCACCTACACTACTGAAGTAGCCTCTTAAGTGGTCTTCCTTCTGTATCAGGCTCATTGCTTTTACTCTACATTCATTACAAATGCTGGAGTTGTCTTTTGTAAGTCAGAGGCTAGATCCTGTCACTCCTCTCCCTTGATAATTCCTAAATAATTAAATCTAGTCCTTAATCTGGAATTCAAGGGCCCTCACAGTCTGGCCCCTGTCACTTTCCTTCTGATGACATCTCTTATTACATTTCTGCAGGAATCCTACATGTCATTCAACATCTTGTGAGCACTGTGAGCCAGGGCTACAGTGCCCTCTCTTCTAGTCACAGCTGATTACTCACTCAGCTCAACACTTCACCCACTCTGCCTTCATGCCCTTGCTTATGCTGTTCTCTCAGCTTGGATTAATCCTTCTCATCATTTCTGTGTGCTGAAATCAACCTCATCCTTCACATTTTAGCTTCTATGCGACTTTCTCTGTGGAGTTGGCCATGATCTCCCAATCAAATTGAATGGTACTTTTCTTTTTTAATCTCTTAGCTCTTCGTTGTGCTTTATCATATCATTTAATTCCTCCTGGTTGGTATTAATGTTTATTATATCCATATCTGTCAGCCTTTCAGGACTATAAACTAAACCCTTAATTGCTATGCTATACTTCTAAGTGAATTTCTCTCTGTTAATTAAAGGCAACAGAACTTATGATAGATTCTGGTAAAGGAAATGGAAGTATAGCCTCAGTTAAGGAGTACCCTACCTTACCCTTTTCAGGGACCCAGCCTGCTAAATAAGAAGTGTGAGACCTACCAGATGCTCTTCTTCCAATACATAATTTAGTTGGCGAGCTGGGGAATGTTCTTGGAGAAAGGAATTTGACCAATGCAATAAGAAAGCTGCAATGAAGGCATGCTAATGGGAATTGTCAGCAGCTAAGGGCTGGCTCCCACTCACTCTTTGGAGGATGTCAAAAGCCTAATGAGTCTATTTGTATGGAGGAGAAAAGAAGGAGAAAGACAATTATTTATACACATGAGAACCATCCTCTTCTCTATGACTTTTGTGGTTGTCAGAGGACTCCAGGCAGGTTACAGAGTATAGCTTCCCCTAAGGATATTGTGAAGGTAAGGGTTTAGGGGCTAAGAAGGGTGCACAAGACTGTAATCTTTCTGGCATTGTATGGAACTTTCCCTTCCCTAGACTTAGATGCAGTTGCCTTTCCCAACTTTCCTCAGAAGACTGCAGTCAACAGGTCTATTGCAATGGTTGTCTCCCCACCTCCAAGTGTCCTACTTCAACATTTTGGAATATTTTCCCCTTAGCCAACAACTCCCTCAAAGGGATAACACAGAAGTTCATGAAGGGCTATTGATGGCTTATGTAGCTTAGTTGTTCTTTCTTACAGATGACATTTTTCAAGGACAGCAACTGGGAGTGAAGGGTGAATAATGGCAATGGGGAATTTCTCCCACAAGTGAATATAACTTTGCTGTTTTTTCTAATTAGAAAACACATGCCTAATGTTACAAGTTTAAACACAATGGAAAAGAAAATAATAATAAAGGGGAAATTAACTAAAATCTTACCACTCAGAAAAATGACCACTAGATTTATAGTGGGCTTCTTTTCAGACATCTCTTTCTCTTTACACAAATATAAACACACATATACATACAGAGAAAATTTTACATAAATGAGATTATGGTTTGCATGTTATTAGAATTTCATTTTCTTCTCAGTGTCTAGAACAATAATTGGTACATAGTACATTCTCAATAAATACCTGCCTAATTAATAAATATCCTGTTTTGAAATATGCTTAAAAAGCCTAATAAAGCAGCTTTCCATGCCATTGTATATTAAACTCTTAAAAACAATCTGCATTCCATTTAGTTGAATGTACACTGTTTTGTTTAACTAGTTTCCTATTGATGGCATTTAAGTTTTTTCTTTTTTTAAGTATATTTTATTGATTATGCTATTATAGTTGTCCCAATTTTTTTCTCCCCTTAAGTCCCTCTCTGCCCTTCACCCCCAACCCTTGAACATTCTCCTCTTTAGTTCATGTGCATGGGTTGTACATGTAAGTTCTTTGGCTTCTGTGTTTCCTATATTATCCTTTTTTTCACACTTTTTAAATTGTTCAAGTACAGTTGTCTACATGTCTCTGCCCTTTAAGCCAGTAGGTCTACTTATAAGACATTGACCTACAGAAATAATCAATGTGAAGAAAGGTATGTATGTATGATTATTCAATAAATGATATTGGGTCAGCTGGCTGTCAATTTGTAAACAAACACATTCAGATCCGTATCTTGTCCCATATAGAAAAAAATCCATAAAATTTGAGATATACATGTAAAACACCAAACTGTAAAGGTATTATACAAAAATATAGGATATTTACATAACTTCTCTTTGGTTTCCTAAATGTTGGTCTTTTAATAACATCTTATTTTCATTTCATGTTTACAACCTTAGATCTCTGAGTAGACTAAGAACAATTTTTCTCCTACTTCTTTATTTCATTAATTCATCTGATTTGTTTGTTTGTTCTTTGTCTTCCTTAGAGGAGGCATTTCTACAGAGCCAGGGCTTATCAACTGCACTGTACGATGATTAATAACTGGCCAGTTTGCTGGGGATTCCAAAATGGCATTATGTATAGGTCTTTTTTTTAGAGTGGTTACAATTTCTTCAAAAATGAATTCTCCAATTTCTTGCCTAGAAAATATTTACCTGGCTTCTGGTATTCTTGGAATGAAGGTGTCTGCAGGGCAGGGAAAAGGATACTATTGTAGCTTTCATTTAGTGCCCTTCTTTTCAATATGATACCCTATACCTACCTTTCACTCCATCAGGGCACCTAGGTCTGGGGCTTCTGTGGATCAATTTTGTTTGACTAAACTTCCCATTTCCAGCCAGATTAGGGAAATGGTATTTTCCTGGTTTAGCAGGATGAGAGAAGGAAACCATGCCTGGTCTAACTGCACTTCTCATACATATGCAACCAAACCTTCTGCTTTCAGCCTCTTGACACACTCCTGCCTTCTTTGGTCACTCACTGATGTGCCTGATTTCTGATCATCCCAGGCATTCCATAGAATGAGCTGTTCTCACTTCTCATGCACCCTGCAGGCACCTTTTCTTCAGCTCTTTCAGCTCTGGTAATTTGCTTCTGCTTTTCGTCTTTCAAAAATATATTGGTGCTCTGGCTGGTGTGGCTCAGTGGATTGAGTGTCAGCCTGTGAACCAAAGGGTTGCTAGTTTGATTCCCAGTCAGGGCACATCTAGGTTGTGGGCCAGGTCCTCTGTAGGGGGCACATGAGAGACAATCAGACATTGATGTTTCTCTCCCTTTCTTTCTCCCTCCCTTCCCCTCTCTAAAAACAAATAAATAAAATCTTTTAAAAATATATTGGCATATTTTGTCTGTTGTTTCCTTTATTCCTTTTCTCTTTGTTTTTGTGGGTTTATACCCCTTAAAAACCAATTTCCTTTTCATTTTTGGACAAACGTGTGTTTAACTTCTCATATTTATTGGGAATTCCTTCAACAGTATTTATTAAACTGAAAAATTCGCATGCCCCATTGACCAGGAAATCTCACTTATGATAATTTTAACTATTAGAAATAAAAGTTCCAGTATGTATACATAAGTAGACAAGGGTGTTTACTATAATATTTGTAATAGCAACAACATGAATGTCCACTGACACAGAACTTACACATATAAACACATAGTGTGAGTTTATTTTTTTCACAAAAAATGGGGTTACTATAGCTTTCTCTTTTACTTACCAGTGTATCATGCTTTATTCCTTTTAGTGAGTGGGTAAGTAGTCCCTGGTATACATACAACATAATTTATATAACTAGTTCCCTATCAGTGGTTTCATTAGGGGGATGGCTTTGGAGGGGGAGTGGAAGAACATATCAATTTAATTTTTGTATTATTTTTGAATTATTTCAGTTAACCTATGTTGCTTTTGTTATTCAAATGACAAAATAAGCTTGCTTAAAATGGCATAGATGCAAGAACGTTCACTGCAGCATTATGTATAATAGTGAAAAATTGGAAAATAATATAAATGTCTAACAATAAAGACTGGTTAAATATGTTTCAAACATTTATATGCAAGATGTTATATGTATAATATAATGATCTCTGTGTAACAAACTTAATATAAAATTACAATCATTTATTATTATCTCCTAATACTCTGAGAATCGACTGGGCTCCATTACATGGTTCTTGCTTGGAGTCTCTCATACAGTTGCAGTCAGACAATGGCTAGAGGTGGAGAAATCTCGAAGGCTTCCTCGTTCACATGTCTGACGGTTGATGCTGGTTGCTGGTCAGGAACTCAGCTGGGGTTTTGAGTGGAATACTTACATGCGGCTTCTCCATGTGGCCTGAATTTCCTCATGTCACAACAGCTATGTTCCAGAAATGAGTGTTCTGAGAAAGAGAAAGCCAGGTGGAAACTATATTCATGTGATGACCTAGGGTCAGAAGTCAGGCAGCAACATATCCACTGAATTCTGTCAGAAGCAAGTCACTAAAGCTAGCCTATATTCTAGAGGAGGGAAACTAGATGCCACCTCTTGATGGGACAAATGTGAAAGAATTTTTGAATTTGTTTTAAAACTACCACATATGCCAACAGGTTTACAGTCAGTGGTGAGATTATAAAATATTACAATGTTATTCTTTTTTGAGTTTTCCAAATTAGGTACAAAAATTATGTGCATATATTACTTTTAAAATAAGAGAAGAAAAGATAGCTCTGGCTGACATGGCTCAGTTGGTCAGGCATTGCACTGCAGGGTGGGGGTGGTTTGCTGGTTTCATTCCTGGTTGGGGGTAGTGCCTGGGTTGCAAGGCTGGTTCCCAGTTAGGGGTGTGCAAGAAGCAACCAATCACTATTTCCCTTGCTGCATCAGCCTGAGGGAAAGCAATAGCCCCACCCTCTGGACTCCCTCTCACCTCATCTTGTGGAGCTTACACCCTGCTGTGGAGTACAATAGCCAGAGGCTCTTTTAGTGACTGAGCTTAAAGGCAGCCCACAGGCAGAAACAGGCACAGGAGAACCTTGTTGGGGTGACTTAGGACTTTTGCAGACTTGTCCCATGGCCTGGTGTTTGTAAAGGCCAGCTTTAGTTCATAGCTTGGTCCTTCCTGCACATACCCAGGTCTAGCAGAAGCAGACACAAACTGAGAATTGCTTGAAGCTCCAAAAATGTTGTCAAGGACCAGTAAGAAGCAGCATCTTCAATTGGCTGGAATCAAACTCCTCTCAAGAAGCCAGTAGCCAGTTTCAGACATCAGAGCAGAATCCAATAAGTGTTACAAGTGACATATCCAAAGGGAAACCTCAGCAGGCACCCAGCACTGCTGAGGCAAATTTCCCTTCTTGTTGTCAGCACCTGCACAACAGTTTGCATGCCAGGTTTTGGAGTCAGCCTCAGTCAGTCAGACTGAGGGTCAACCTCACCATGAATAAGTCAAGAACAATCAAGATTCAATTATAACACACATAATCCACGCAAGGGGCATTCCTGGAGCACTCAGCTCAGGTGATCAAGAAGACTACACCACTGAATCCCTCAGGACACCTACTACATAAGGCTACCGCATGAAGATTGGGAGTCAAAGCAGATCTATCTAATACATAGAAACAAACAAAGAGGCAGCCAAAATGGGGAGACAAAGAAATAAGCCTTAAATGAAAGAACAGAAGAAATCTTCAGAAAAACAGCTGAATGAAAAAGAAGCAAGCAATTTATCAGATATAGAGTTCAAAGTGATGGCTATAGAAATGCTCAACAGCATGGAAAAAGGCATAGAAACCATAAAAAAGGATGAATCAGAAATGAAGAATACAATATCTGAAATGAAGTATACACTGGAAGGAATAAACAGTAGGTTGGATGAAGCACAGGATTAAAGGATGAAGCAGTGGATTAAATCAGTGATTTGAAAGACAAGGTGTAACACCCCCAGCCAATCAGAGCAGCAAAAAGAAAAAAAAGAATTAAAAAAATGAGGATATGCCCTGACTGCTGTGACTTATTGGGTTGAGTGTCCTCCCACAAACTGAACATTCATCAGTTTGGTTCCCAGTCAGGGCACATGCCTAGGCTGTAGGATAGGCCCCTGGATGGGGGCACCCAAAAGGCAACCAATCACTGTTTCTCTTGCACATTGATGTTTTCCTCCCTATCATTCTCTCTCCCTTTGCCTCCCTCTAAAAATAAATAAATAAAATCTTTTAAAAAATTGGGATAATTTAAGAAATTTGGGGACAACATGAAAAATAATAACATCTGCATCATAGGGGCACCAGAAAGAGAAGGGAGAGAGCAAGGTATCAAGAACCTGTTTAAAGAAATAGTGACAAAAACTTTTCTTACCTGGTGAAGGAAAAAGACACAGAAGTCCTGGAAGTACAGAGTCCCAAACAAGATGAACCCAAAGACACCCACACCATGACACATCATAATAGAAGTGGCAAAAGTTAGTGACAAAGAGAGAAACTTAAAAACCAAAACAGAAAGACAGTTAGTTACATGCAAGGAGGTTCCCATAAGACTATCAGCTGATTTCTCAACAAAAACATTTCAGGCCAGAAAAAGAAATATTCAAAGTGTTGAAAAACAAAGACCTACAACCAAGACAACTTTACCCAGCAAGGCTAACATTTAAAATTGAAGGAGAAATAAATAGCTTCCAAGATAAGAGAAAGCTAAAGGAGTTTGTTACCACCAAACCAGTATTACAGGAAATGTTAAAGGGCCTGCTTGAACAAGAAGAATGATCAGGAAAAGGAGAAGACGGAGGAGAAGGGGGAGGGGGAGGAGGAGGAGAAGAAGAAGGAAAACAGGGGACCATAGTTAAAAGAATAAAATGACAATACATATGTACCTATCAATAATCACTTCAAATGCATATTGCTTAAGTGCTCCAATAAAAAGACATAGTGTAGCTGAACATATAAAAAACAGGACCCATATATATGTTGTCTACTAGACACCTACCTACCTCAGAACAAAAGATACACACATACTAAAAGTAAATGGATGGAAAAAGATACAGTTCATGTAAATGAAAAGGACAAAAAACCTGGGGTAGCAATACTTATTCTGTCAAAATAGACTTTAAAACAAAGGCTGCAGTAAGAGATGAAGAAGAACTCTACATGGCAATCCAACAAGAAGATATACCTTTTAAATATTTATATATTCAACATAGAAGCAGATAAATATATAAAGCAAATTTTGATGGACATAAAAGGAGAGACTGACAGCAATACATTCATAGTACTGGATTTAAACACCCCTTGGCATCTATTGTTGGTGTCAATGGATAGATCTTCTAGACAAAAAGCCAATAAGGAAACCGAAGCCTTAAATAACATGCTGGATCAGATGGATTTAATTGGTCACTTCACAGCATTTTATCCCAAAGCAGTAGAATATGCATTCTTTTCAAGTGCACATGAAACATTTTCTAGGGTAGACCACATGTTAGAGCACAACAAAACAACTCTCAATAAATTTATGAAGATTTAAATCACATCAAGCAATTACTCTGACCATACTGGGATGAAACTAGAAATCAATCACAAGAAAAAAAAAAGAACAACAGGCAGACATGGAGGCTAAATAACATATTACTAAACACTGAACGGTTAACAAGATCAAGGAATAAATCAAAAGATACTTTGAAACAAATGAAAATAAGAACAAAACAACCCAAAATCTGTGGGACACAGTGAAAGCAGTCCTAAGGGAATTTCCACAGGGAAATTCATAGCATTACAGGTTTATCTCAATAAACAAGAAGAAATGCAGGCAAACAATCTTACTTTACACTTAAAGGAACTTGAATTAGAACAACAAGCAAAGCAAAGAATGAGTAGAAGGAGGTAATAAATATCAGAGCAGAAATAAACAAAATAGAACCTAAAAAAATACAAAAGTTTAATGAAACCAAGAGGTGGTTCTTGAAAAAGAAACACAAGATTGACAAAACTTTTACTAGATTCATCAGGAAAAAAAGAAGGAGGACCTAAATAAATAAAACAAAAAATGAGAGAGGAGAAGTAACAACTGAGACCAAAGAAATATAAAGCACTGTAAGAAAATATGACAAACAACTATATGCCAAAAACTTGGACAATCTGGATAAAATGAATAAATTCATAGAAACATATTGTACAATCTTCTAAAACTGAATCAGAAAGAATCAGAGGATCTGAATAGACAGATTACTACTAGACGAATTGAAGCAGTAATAAAAAACTGTCAGCAAATAAAAGTCCTGGACCACATGGCTTCACAGGTAAATTTTATCAAACATTCAAAGAACTAACACCTATCATTCTCGAACTATTCCAAAAAATTTGAGAGGAAGGAAGACTTTCAAGCTCATTTTATTAGGACAGCATTATTGTAATTCCAAAACCATATTAAGGAACTTCTTGGCAAGATGGAGGCGTAGGTGGAAACACTGTGCCTCCTCGCACAACCAAGATTAAAGACAACAAAGTTTTAGTAACAAAAATGCAAGCAAAACACGGACAATTGAACTATACGGAAGTCCGACAACAACGAACTGTTCAGCCAGACTGGTAAGAGGGGCAGAGCCAGTGGCGAAGCGGGGTTGGGCAGGAAAGATCCCCTGGACCAACCCAGGTGCGTAGGCAGCTGTTGGCAGATCCCAGGTGTGGGGTAGCAACAGGTGGACCCAGTGAGGGTGCAAGGTGGCAGGGTGACTGCGGTCACACATTCACGCACAGATAAACCAGGCAAAGGAGTGAGCAGTGACACTGACCACGTAGGCCCCAGTGGTGGGAAGCAGCAGAGGGGACCGCTATTACCCCTCTTTGACTCCGTCCCCACATACAGCGTCACAATCCAGCGACTGAGTTGCCTCACCCTGGTGAACACCTAGGGCTCTGCCCTTCATACATAACAGGTGCGAACAGACCAAAACATTATGGCTCAAGAAGAACTCAAAGCCCCAGAGCCAATAACTCTAAGTGACCAAGAAATAGCCAACTTACCAGATGCACAGTTCAAAATACTGGTGATCAGGATGCTCACAGAACTGGTTGATTTTAGTCACAAATTAGAGGAACAAATGAAGGCTAAACTAATTGAAACGAAGGGAAATGCACAGGAAACCAATAGTGATGGAAAGGAAACTGGGACTCAAATCAAGGGAGTGGACTAGAAGGAAGAAAAAAATGACCAAACAAAAAAGTATGAAGAAACAAGAATTCAAAAAAAATGAGGAGAGGCTTAGCAACCTCCAGGACATCGTTAAATGTTCCAAATCTGAATTATAGGGGTACCAGAAGGGAAAGAGGAACAATAACAAGTGGAAAACTTATTTGAACAAATAATAAAGGAGAACTTCCCCATTCTGGCAAAGGAAATAGACTTCCAGGAAATCCAGGAAGCTCAGAGAGTCCCAAAGAAGTTGGACCCAAGCAGGAACACACCAAGGCACATCATAATGATATTAGCCAAGATGAAAATGAAGGAGAGAATTCTAGAAGCAGCAAGAGATAAGGGGATGATCACCTACAAAGGAGTTCCCATCAGACTGTCAGCTGATTTCTCAAAAGAGACCTTCCAGGCAAGAAGGGGCTGGAAAGAAGTATTCCAAGTCATGAAAGCCAAAGACCTACATCCAAGATTGCTCTATCCAACAAAGCTTTCATTTAGAATGGAAGGGCAGATAAAGTGCTTCTCAGATAAGGTCAAGTTCAAGGAGTTCATCATCACCAAGCCCTTATTATATGAAATGTTAAAGGGACTTATCTAAGAATAAGAAGATAAAAAATATGAACAGTGAAAGGACAGCAACCTCACAGTTATTAACCATCACACCTAAAAACAAAAGCAAACTAAGAAGACAGCTAGATCAGGAGCAGAACCATAGAAATGAAGATCCCATGGAGGGTTATCAACAGGGGAGTGGGAGGAGGAGAAGGGGGAGAGAAGGGGGAGAAGTAGCATATACGGTGGATAGAAAATAGATAAGGGGGAGGGCAAGAATAGTATGGAAAATATAGAATCTAAAGCACCTGAGACACTTGGACATAAACTAAAGGGGTGGAGAATGGTAGGGGAGGGGGTGTACAGGGTGGAGGGGATTGAAGGGGGGGAAATAGGACAACCGTAATGGCATAATCAATAAACTATATTTAAAAAACAGAAAAAAACAGATTAAGATTACTACAGAGAAAGAAAATTATAGGCTAATATCTCTGAATAACACAGATTCTAAAACCCTCTTTGAAATATTAATAAAGCACATCTAGCAATACATTAAAATAACCATACACTGTGATCAAGTGGGATTTATTCCAAAGATACAAGATTGGTATAATACTCACAAATCCATAAATGTGAAACATCACACAAAAAAAGGAGGATAAATACACATGATCATATCTAAAAATGCAGGAAAAGCATTTGGTAAAATCCAGTACCCCTTTATGATAAAAATTCTTCGCAAAGTGGGAAGAGAGGGAAGATACCTCAATGTAAAGAGAACCATATATTACAAACCCACAGTCAACATCATACACAATGGGCAGAAACTGCAAGAAACTACAAGTGTTTCTCTTAAAGTCAGGAATAAGACAGGGATGTCTGCTTTTACCACTGTTGTTCAATATACTACTGGAAGTCCTAGCTACAGTAATAAGATAAGAAGAAGAAATAAAAGGCATCCAAATTTGAAAGGATGAAACATAAATCTGTCATAATTTGTACATGATATGATAATGTACGTAGAGAACCCAAAAGATTTTACCAAAAAACTATTACAACTGACAAATGAATTTAGTAAAGCAGCCAAATACAAAAGAAATATCCAGAAGTATGTTGCATTTTTATACAACTATAATAAGCTATCAGAAAGGGAATCTAAGAAAACAATCCCATTAATAATTGCTTCAAAAAGCATGAAATACCCAGGAATAAATTTAACCAAGGATGTGACAGACCTGTACTCAAAAATTATAAGACACTGAAGAAGAAATCAAAGAAGCTATAAATAAATGAAAGCACATAATGTCTTCATGAATAGGAAGAATTAACTTCTTTAAAATTTCCATATTACCCAAAGCAATATGTAGATTTAATGCAATTCCTATCAAGATACCAATGGCATGTTTCACAGAACTAGAACAAATATTCAAAAAAATTACATGGAACCCCAAAAGACCCCAATTACCTCACTACTCTTGAGAAAAAAGAACAAAGTTAGAGGAATCATGCTACTTGGTATCAAACTGTAGTACAAAGCCATAGTAATTAAAACAGCATGGTGTTGACATAAAAACAGACACATAGCCCTGGCTGGTGTGGCTCAGTGGATTGAGTGTGGGCCTGTGAGGCAAGGGGTTGCTGGTTCGACTCCCAGTCAGGGCACATGCCTGGATTGCAGGCCAGGTCCCAGTAGGGCACGTACGCATGAGAGGCAACCACACATTGATGTTTCTCTCCCACTCTTTCTCTTTCCCTTCCCCTCTCTCTAAAAATAAATAAACAAACAAATAAATAAATAAGACATATAGATCAATGGAATAGAAAAAAGAGCCCAGAAATAAACCCATGCCTTTATGGTCAATTAATATTTGACAAAGGAGGTAAACAACTACAATGGGGTACACATAGTCTATTCAATAAATGGAGTTGGGAATACTGGAGAGATACATGAAAAAATGAAACTAAACCACCTTGTTACATCATACAGTGGAATAAAATTACAATGGATTAAAAGCTGAAATATTAGACTTAAACCCTAAAAATTCTAGAAGAAAACATAGGTACTAAAATTTTGGCTATTTCTCATAGCAATATTTTTTTCTGATAATCTCCTCAGGCAAGGGAAACAAAAGAAAAATAATCAAATGAGATTGCATCAAACTAAAAAGTTTTTGTGGCCTGGCAGGGTGGCTCAGTTGGTTGGAGCATTGTCTTGTATAATGTAGTCCTCAACCTTTTTGGCACCAGTTACCAGTTTCACAGAAGACAATTTTTCCATGGACTGGGTGGGAGGAGACAGGAAGTAGAGCTCAGACAGTAATGTCAGCAAAGCTTTGCTGGTGTGTTGACTTACCTCCTACTGTGCAGCCCAGTTCCTAACAGGCCATGGACCAGTGCTGGTCCCAAAGCCTGGAGGTTGGGGACCCCTGCTGTACACCAAAGGGTTGTGGGTTCAATTCCTGGTCAGTGCATTTATCTAGGTTGTGGGTTTAATCCTTGGTCGGGGTGTATACAAGAGGCAACTGATTGATGTTTCTCTTTCACGTTGATGTCTCTTTCTCTCTCTCTCTCTCATTCTCTCTCTCTCAAATCAATAAACGTATCCTCAAGTGAGGATTAAAAAACTAAATATATAAAAAAATAAAAATAAAATTTTTGCTCTGCAAAGGAAACCATCAACAAAAAGAAAACACAGCTGTCTAAATGGGAGAACATATTTACCAATACATCTGAAATGGGGTTAATATCTAAAATTTATAAAGACCCTAAAAAACTCAAAAGCAAAAACACAAACAGTCCAATTAAAAACTAAGCAAAGGATCTTAATAGACACTTCTCCAAAGAGGACATACAGATGACCAATAGACATGGTAAAAGGTGCTCAGTGTCACTAATCATCAGAAAAATGCAAATTAAAACCACAATGAGATACTGTCTCACACCTGTCAGAATGGCCATCATTAATAAATGAACAAACAACAAGTGCTGGAGAACGGAGAACCCTAGTGCACTGTTGGTGGAAATGCAGACTGCTACAGCCACTGTGGAAAGCAGTATGGAGTTTATTCAAAAAATTAAAAATGGAACTGCCTTTTGACCCAGGATCCCACTTCTGGGAATATATCCAAAGAAACTGAAAACATTTATTTGAAAAAATATATAAGCCCTTATGTTCACTGCAGAGATAATTACAATAGCCAAGATTTGGAAGCCTGGAGGTTGGGGCTTATATATTTTTCCAAGTGTCCATCAGTAGATGAATGAATAAAAAAGCTGTGGTACATCTGACCTCCTTTGTGGCAAAATAGCTAAATGCACCAAGAAAGTCAAAATTGTCAGTAAATATGGCACCCATTATGGCATCTCCCTCAGGAAATTGGTGAAGAAAATTAAGATCAGCTAGCACACTAAGTACACTTGCTCCTTCTGTGGCAAAACCAAGATAAAGAGGTGAGTGGTGGGGATCTGGCACTGTGGCTTCTGCATGAAAACGGTTGTTGGTGGTGCCTGGACCTACAACACCACTTCTGCTGTCACAGTGAAGTTTGCCATCAGAAGACTGAGGGCATTGAAAGACCAGTAGAAGCTTGACAATTTGAAACATTGCTAGCCAATAATAAATGGGCTAATTTATGTAACAAAAACAAAAACAAAAAAGCTGTGGTACGTTTACACAATGGAGTACAACTTGACTGTAAAAAAGAAGGAAATTTTACCCTTGGTGACAACATGGATGGACCTGGAGGACATTATGCTAAGTGAAATAAGCCAGTCAGTGAAAGATGAGTACTATGTGATCAGAGTTATATGTGGAATCTAATGAACAAAATGAACTTATAAGCAAAATAGTGACAGACTCATAAATAGAGAGCCTGCTGTCAGTGGGTGAGGTGGCTTGACAGAGGTGTGGAGGAATTGAGCAAAAATGAACAAAAATTAGAAAGAAATCATGGACACAAGCAACAGTGTGTTGATTGTCAGGCAGTGGAGGGAGGAGGAGTAGGGTGTGGGGGGATAAATGGTGATGGAAGGAGACTTGGGGTGGTGAACACATGATACAGTATTTAGATGATGTGTTGTAGAATTGTGTACCTGAAACCTGTATAATTTTGTTAACCAGTGTCACCCCAATGAATTCAATAAAGCGGAAAGAAATTTGAAAAAAGAAAAAGAAAGAGCAATTCAACAGTTTTAAACAGATATGGCCTAATCGAACTACATTTAAAAAAATTGTGTTGGTTGTTCTGTGCAGAATGGTTTGAAGAGAGGCAAGAGTGAAGGCAGGCAGATCACTTAGTATGCAGTGGCAGTGATTAAGGGAAGGATGTTGGTGGTTTGAGATAGGGACAGTGGAGATGGTGAAGATTTGTTGCATTCTGTATCTATTTGGCTCTACTCTGTAGTAAATGGACAGGATTGCTGGCAAATTGGATGTAACTAATGAAGGAAAGGCATTCTATGTGGTGAGTGAATTCATAATGAGGAAATTGAGGAAGTAGGTACTCATTTTTGACAGCTTGGAGGAATCTGCAAGTGAAGGGAACCAAGAAAGGTTGGGGTAGTTGAGTGGATGTGGACTATCTCATGGGATAGGTAAAGTCTCAGTGTGGAAGGAGCCAATGAAGTTTGATGATAGAAGGTACAAAGAGTAGGATAATGGATAGATTAAGAACCTAGAGAAGATGGGAGGAGATGTGATGTACCACCCCAGTATAACATTCAACTTTTAAAAAGAAGAGCACATCTTCCTCTGAGACTGCAGAAAAAGAATGAGTGTAAAGATAAATGTATATAAATACTAATATATAATAATGTATATTATATAGGACATATATACATATACAGTCATGTGTACTATATACTATTACTATATAATTATTACTGTATATTACTATTACATATATATGGTCATAAAAAGTATATATAACATACATATATACTATTACATAACACATTTTACCTTCAGTGTCCCTTATCCTGGAGAATTTCCTTAGACTTTCTCTTTCTTTCAAGACATTGTCACTTCTGAAGAGTTCAAGCCAGTCATATTTTAGAATGTTCTTCAATTTGAGTTTGCTGATATTTTCTCATGATTATTTAAGATTATACATTGGGGCAGAAATATTACAGAAGTGATGCTGTATCCTTTTCAGAGCATCATATCAGAAGCCATACGACATTGGTTTTAGAAGAAGTCACAGATTTAGAAAAACCACTATTTTATAACCATTGTAGTAATCATTGATTCAGACAAAAACCATCAATAGGTGCTAAAAGTAGTGGGGTAAAGTTTGATGGGGAACAGTGTATTTACACATACCCAAAGAATCTCACCAAGGGTTACTCACTATTACAAATGATAAAATATAACCTTTACAGTGGAAAACCTGTACACAGTCCATTTAAGCCAAGAGACAGATATTTTGGGGGTGGACAGGGGAACCATGAAGACTCCTCCAAGTTTTTGATGGTTGTTAACTGAATACTTGTGCCTACTTCCATGAAAAATTTCCTGGGTGGTACTTCTTGGAGTATAGGGGAGGGTGGAGTAGGAGAGGTTTATAGGTTACCTTTATATGTGTTCACCTTACCCATAAGGCAGCATATAGGGATCTGAAACCAGAGGTATTTGAAAATTCATAGGTCTTCAGGCTGTTACCCTTAATTGCCATGAATTCTCTGAACCTAGAAGGGAGGTTGATCTTAAATGGTGTGCAGATAGATGAAGAGGGAAGGAGCCAGTGTAGTTTTTACTTTCTCTGAAAGTTGCCTGCCATTTCCCAGCCTTTGAAGTTATATGGGAGGAGTTTGTCTGGAACTACAAGACATGGAGTCTCCTTTTTCTTTTATAGTGGCTCTTCCTGCATAGTAGAGGATGACTCAAAAGGACGATGAAAACCTGAGGGCAGGGGTGGGGAAGCCTTCTAACAAAACGCTGTTTTCCCTGTTATCAGGCATTTCCCTTTGCCACATTATGGGTTGAGCTGTCTTTCTCCATATTCACTTTCATCTTTTCTTCCCCACTCCCATTTCTTTCTAATCCCCTTTCACATGTCAAGCCAGAAGCTGCAGTCTCTAATTAGCAAAGGCGACAAGTAAGAACTTACTAGCTTTGTTTGGCTGTTTCGCCCCTCCTATGAACATTTAAGCAGGACCAGACCAGCTGAGGTGTGTGGGGCCACCTCAGAGGGAGGTCTCCAACTCCCTTTCAAAGCCTCCTCTGGTCTGGGGAGGTGAGGACTGAAGCCCCAAAGATGCCTACAGTACAGCCTGCAGCTGCTTCAGTGACATGTTTCACTTTAGCTGGGAAGTGGGGAATCATATTAGCAGCTAGGGAGGATGTGGGCTTGCATATTATGATCGGGGCAGAGTAGAAATGTCTGTAGTTTGTGGTCCTTTATTTTGGGGGAAAGGGGAATTGATTTTTTTTGCATTGGGATAATATTTGAAAGAAAAATTTAAGGTGGTCAGAGAGGAATGGTATGCCTTGAGAAATGTTTGCTTTCTCTTGAGGTCCTGTGAGCCTGCTATGTGCCTTGAGTCTCTTAATCTGACCATCAAGTTAATGCCCAAATTTGACTAATGCTTTTGTCTATAACTCTACGCAAAGTTAAAACTTCCTTGCCTACCCTCTGGATCTGACTTCCTTTGTCAGGGTTAATTTTCTTGCCATAGAACATGTTTTCTTTACAAAGAGGAAATTGGGTGACAAAAGATACAAGATGGAAAAAGAATCAATTGCTCCACATAAAAGATGGTTGACAAAAAGCCAAATTGGTAGATATATTGAGATCTGACATTCCTCTGGTAGTCCATATTTCACTAGATAAAAGGTAAAAACCTACACTCCTCATTGAGAAGCTGAGAGTTGGGGGTTCCCTCCTGACTGTATTGCTCTGTGCTGGGGAGCGGGGCTTATGGTGAGAGTGCAACTCAGCCTTCCCTACCGATTTTGAGGTAGGTATTTTTTTCATTCGTTCAATGTGTAGGAGTTGTGCAGTTTGTTTCTGAAGCTTTTTCAGAAGAAATTGCTCTGTTTGTTGTACATTTGGTACATTTGTAGGAGGAAGGGAGCTCAGGAGCCTCCTATGTCACCATCTTGGTTGACCTTCCAAAATTACTTTCTTGATCAATCTCTTTCATGATTTTACAAAAATCCTTGAAAAAATATCACCACATTGAATAGGCATTATTTATCTGTGGATGCATAACAATATGCCCCAAATCTTAGTGGCTTAAACAATAAATATTTATTATCTCAGTAAATTTTTGCAGGTTAGAAATTTGGGGGTGGCTTAGCCAGGTGATTCTGCTTCTAAGTCTCTAATGAAGTTATAGTAAAATGTTGGTTATGCTGCAGTCATTCAAATTTTTTTCTCCCCAGCTTTATTGAAATACGATAGACATATAACATTATGCAAGCTTAAGGTGCACAATGTGATAATTTGATACATTTGTATTGTATATTGCAAATATTTCCCACAATAAGGTGAGTGAACACATCCTTTACCTCACATAATTACAATTTTGCTATTGTTGTTATGGTGAAAATGTTAAAGCTCTGGTCTCATAGGAACATTCAAGTATGCAGTACAATACTGTTTATTTATATACTGAATTTGTTCTGGTTACATTGGTCAACAATTTTACAGCTTTGGAGTATACAATTCTACAATGTCTCATCTGCACACTGCATTGTGTGCTCATCATCCAAAGTCCAGTCTCCTTCTGTCACAATTTTTCCCTCTTTTGCCCTATTCTATTTGCCTCTAAACCCCTTCCCTCTGGTAGTCACCATATTGTTGTCTGTGTCCATGAATTTTTTGCTTAATTCCTTCACCTATTTCACCCAAAGCCCCAGCCCCCTGGCCCTGTGACAGCTGTCAGTCTGTTCTCTGTATCTATGAGTCTGTTTAGATTTCCTTTGTTTATTTTGTTCATTAGATTTCACATATAAGAGAAATCATATGGTATTTGTCTTTCTCTGACTGGCTTATTTAACTTGGCATAATACAGTCTAGGTTCACCCATGCTGTCACAAAATGTAAGATTCCTTCCTTTTTATGGCTATGTAGTATTCCATTGTGTAAATGTACCACAGGTTTTTTATTCACTCGTCTACTGATAGGCTGTTGGGCTGCTTCCATTCTTGTGTGTTGTAAAATAATGCTGCAATGAACATCGGGTGATTATGTTCTTTTGAATTAGAGGTTTGAGTTTCTTTGAATATATTCTCAGAATTGAAGTCACTGGGTCATAAGAAGTTCCATTTTTAATTTTTTTCAGGAAACTCCATATTGTTTTCCACTCTGGCTACACCAATCTGCATTCCCACCAACAGTGCACTAGTGTTCCCCTTTCTCCACAGCCTCACCAGCACTTGTTTGTTGATGTATTGGTGATAGCCATTCTGATGGGTGGGAGATGATATCTCATTGTGGTTTTAATTTGCATTTCTCTGTTGATTAGTGAGAGTAAGCATTTTTTAATATGTCTGTCAGCCATCTTATGTCCTCTTTGAAGAAGTGTCTATTCATGTCCCTTGCATTTTTAAATGGGATTGTTTGGGGTTCTTTTTTGTGTTGAGTTGTTTAAGTTCTGTATAAATTTTGCATATTAACACCTTATCAGATATATCATTGGTGAATATGTTCTCCTATTTAGTGAGTTGTCTTTTCATTTTGTTGATGGCTTCCTTTGCTGTGCAAAATCTTTTTAGTTTCAGGTAGTCCAATTGGTTTATTTTTCTTTTGTTTCCCTTTCCTGAGGAGATATATATATATATATATTTAATATATATACATATAAATATATATTATATATATGATGTCCTTACTTACCCAAAGCAACTTATATATTCAAATATATATTAAAATATTTATATATAAATATATTCATATATCATATACAAATATATAGGATAAAATCACAGAGCTCAGGCAACCATTTCCAACTGGTGCGTTGTGAACATTTGTAAAACACGCAACTCCTGACTGGTCAATCAGGGTCACAACCTCTTTCCCCTTAGACTGTCAGATAAGCCGAAAAATGACACCAGCTAATGTAACAGTGGCCGTCAAGTTATATATATATATATATAGTTGCTATGAAAAATGACCGAGATTTGCCTGCCTATGTTTTCTTAGAAGATTTTGATGGATTAAATTTTTAATCCATTCTGAGTTTATTTTTGTGTACGGTATAAGAAGATGGTCTAGATTCATTTTTTCATGTGTCTGTCCAATTTTAAAATCCATTTACTTAATATACTGTCTTTACTCCATTGTATGTTCTTGTTTCCTTTGTAAAACATTTCACAATAAAACCATGGTTTAATTTTGGGCCCTTTCTTCTGTTCCATTGAACCATGTCAGTTTTTATACCACTACCATGCTATTTTGATTACTGCAGCCTTGCAGTATAGATTGATACTAGGTAGCATGATGCCTCCAATTTTGCTGTTCTGTCTCATGATCACTGAGCTATTAGGGGTCTTTTGTGGTTCCATATACATTTTTTGATTATTTATTCTACTTCTGTGAAATACACCATTGGTATTTTGATGGAAATTGTGTTGAATCTATAAGTTGCTTTGGGTAAGTAAAGACATTCTAATGATGTTAATTCTTCCAATCCATGAACATGGTATATGCTTCTATTTATTTGTATCTTCCTTAATTTCTTTCCTCAATGTTATGTAGTTTTGTGAGTATAGGTCTTTTACCTCCTTGGTTAGATTTATTGCTAGGTACTTTATTTTTCTGTTGCTATAGTAAATGGGATTTCCCCCCTAGTTTCTGTTTCTGATATTTCATTGTTGGTGTACAAAAATGCCTTCAATTTCTGAATATTGACTTTATATCCCACTGTTTTGCCCAGTTCACTTATTAGATTGAGTAGTTTTTTTGGTGAAGTTTATATAGTTTTCTATTTATACTATTATGTCATCTGCAAACAGTGACAGTTTTGCTTCCTCCTTTCCCATTTGGATGCCTTTTATTCCTTTTCCTTCTCTGATCACTGTGGTTAGAACTTCCAATATTATGTTGAGTAAAAGTGGTGAAAGCAGACACCCCTGTTTTGTTCCTGATCTTAGTGGTAAAGCTTTTAGTTTTTGCCCATTGAATGTGATGTTGGCTGTAGGTCTCTTGTTATATGGCCTTTATTATGTTGGGGTGAGCTCCCTCTACTCCCACTCTGCTGAGTGTTTTTATCCTAAATGGGTGCTCTACCTTATCACATGCTTTTCCTGCATATATTGATATGATCATGTGATTTTTGTCTTTGCTTTTGTTTATGTGATGTATTTCGTTTATTGATTTGTGAATCTTGTACCATCCTTGCATCCCTGTGAGGAATCCCCTTAATCATGGTGTATGATCTTTTTAATGTATTGCTGGATCTGGTTTGCCAGTACTTTGTTGAGGATTTTAGCATCTAAGATCATCAGTGATATTGGCCTGTAGTTTTCTTTTTTTGTTGTGTCTTTACATGGTTTTGGAATTAAGATAATACTGACACCATAAAAAGAGCTTTAGAGTCTTCCTTCTTTGTGAATTTTTGGAATAATTTAACAAGGATAGAATGTTAGCTCTTCCCTAAATGTTTGGTAAAATTTACCTCTAAAGCCCACTGTTCCAGGGCTTTTGTGTGGCGGGATTTTTTTGATTATCTCTTCAATTTCACCAGTCTTTATTAGTCTATTCAGGCTTTCTACATATCTGGGTATGAAGAGAGGTCAACAGGACGGTGTCAGGCTGAAGAAGCCAAGGGATGTGAGCAATCTAGGCCTCACAGGTGCAGTCCCCCAGGATGCCAGGCTTAGCCGCTGCACAGGATAAAGCCCAACACCAGTGACATGGTCTGGTGGAAGGAGCAGCACAACTGTTCCACATGCTGGTTCAGGGTCCATAGTTGCACAGTGGCCCCAGGATGGCCACAGTGTTGCCAGGTGCCCTGGGGTCTATTGGAGCATGGTGTTCAGTGAGGGAGGCATGAGGTATGGGGTTGTTGGGCTCTTGGTGTAACCAGGTGGTGAGTTGGGCTCTTCCCAGGTGGGGTCAAGGGGAAGCAGGAAGTTGGGGGCATGGAGGGATGCATGGTCTTCCAGGTGGCCAGGCCTGGGGGTTAAGGTGTGAAGTGCCATGGGGTAGCTGGCGGCCCAGGTCAGGGGGCTCTGAGGACTTGGATGGGGATAAGTTGAATCTGAGTATCCAGGGGGGATCCATGTAAGAATTGGAGGCAGCATACAGCAACAAGGCATCTGGCTCAGAGGATGCTCTGGAGCCCGGGCAGTGACCATGCTGGGGCCATCCTCCTGGGGGAGTGGTGACATCTGCGCTTGTGCCTGGTGTAGCTGAGCAGTCCCATGAGCTCATGGATCTGAACCCATTGAAGGTTCCAGGTAGCTACTCATGTGCATCATGGAACTTGCTCTTGAGGAACTAGTAGTGCTGGTGGCTCTGTCCAGAGGGTGTGCACCACATCTCCTGGTGAGCCAGCTTGGCTGACACATGCCGGTAGGTGGGCAGTTTTTAGTGACAGTCCAGCAGCATATGGCTGGTTGTAGCAGGGTACCCAGCTGCAACTTCCTGTTGTGGGCACTCCAGGACCTGAGCTGTGTTGAGCCTGGTGACAAAGGCAACCAAGGGGGCTCAGGGACTAGCAAAGTACCTAGCGAGGCAGGTTATCAGGCAGAGTCCCTTGGTATGTCCCTGACCATCCAGGACTCAAGGTCTAGACTGACATGCTCCAGGGGGTGTGGGGAGCATGGTCAGGGGTGTCTAGGGGGGCTGGAACAGCATCTTGAGGTGGGAGTTGGGAGGATGTGCTAGTGTACACATGATAGTCCACAAGGCTACCCACCCACTCTCTTTCTTGTTTTTTTGAGGTAGGCCTGTATTGCTATGAATTTCCCTCTTAGGACTGCTTTTGCTGTTTCCTAGAGATTTTGGGTTGTTGTGTGTTCATTTGTATTTGTTCAAGGTAACTGATTTCTTCCTTTATCTCATTTTTGAGCATCCATTGTTTAGTACGCTATTTAGCCTCTATGTGTTTGTGTGTGTTTCAGGTTTTTTGGAATTGTTTTCTACATTCATACCATTATGATCAGTGAAGGTGCTTGATACAATTTCAATCTTCTTGAATTTATTAAGACTTGTACTGTGCTCAAACATGTGGTCTATCCTACAGAATGTTCCATGTTCACTTGAAAAGAATATGTATCCTGCTGCTTTGTGGTGAAATGTTCTGTAAATATCAACTAAATCCACCTGATTTAGTACGTCATTTAAGCTTCTGTTTCCTTGTTGATTTTCTGTCTGGAAGATCTAATCATTGATATCAATCAGGTGTTAAAATTCCCTACTGTGACTATATTACTGTCGATCTCTCTCTTTATGTCCACCAAGGTTTTTTGATGTATTTAGGTACTCCTATGTTGGGTGCATATGTTTATAAGGTTTATATACCCCTGTTGGATCGATCTTTTTAGTATTATGTAACATCCTTCTTTGTCTCTTGTTATGGCCTTTGTTTTGAAGTATATTTTGTCTGATATAGTATTGCTACTCCAGCTTTTTTGTGTGTCTGTTTTTGTAGAATATCTTTTTCCATCCTTTTACTTTCAGTTTGTGTCTCTCTTTTGTTTTGAGGTGGGTGTCTAGTAGACAGCATATGTATGGGTGTTGTTTTCTTGTACATGCAGCTACCCTATGTCTTTTTATTTGTACATTTAATCTGCATTTAAAGTAATTATTGACAGGTACTTATTGCCATTTTATTTTTTGTACCTATGTTCCCCTCTGTTGTTTTCTTTCTTTGTTAAGAAGACCATTGAACATTTCTTGTAATACTGGTTTGCTGTTAATGAACTCTTGTAGCTTTTTTTTTTTTTTGGTCTGGATAGCTCTTTATTTCTCCTCCAAATTTAAACAATAAATTTGGTAAACTTGCTTGGTAGAGTAGTCTTGGTTGTAGGTCCTTGCTTTTCATTGCTTTGAGTATTCATGACAATTCCTTTTGGCCTAAAGCAGGGGTGTCCCAACTTTTGGCATCTATGGGCCACACTGGAAGAAGAAGAGTTGTCTTGGGCCACACATTAAATACACAAACACTAATGAAAACTGACAAGCAAAAAAAAAGGTTTGTGCATAATTTTTGTGATATCCGCCACCACAGATAAGCAAAAAAGTCTTCACATAATAACTTTAATTATGCAGCAGCCCTTTCGATAATCTTTTAAAATTGTTGAGCAGGTCCCAAGTTTGTGATCACTAATATAGGAAATGTACATATCTAAGTAATAAAACATTGTATGTACCTTTATTTTATGTCACATTGCAACACATAATCACAAAAAATCTCCTAATATATATATTTTTTATTTATTTATATTTAGAAGGGAAAGGAAAGGGAGAGGAAGGAAACATCAATGTATGGTTGCTTCTCGTGCATCCCCTGCAGGGAACTGGCCCCTGCCGGAAACTGGCCTGCAACCCAAGCATGTGCCCTGACTGGGAATCGAACCGCACTTGTCTGGTTTGCAGGCCCGTGCTCAATCCACTGAGCTACACCAGCCAGGGCTTCCTAATGTTTTAAGTAAATTTATGATTTTGTGTTGGGCCACATTCACAGCCATCCTGGGCTGCATGTGGCCTATGGCTGCAGGTTAGACATCCCTGGCCTAAAGTGTGTCTGTTGAGAAATTAGCTGATAGCCTTATGTGAGCTCCATTTTGGTAACTAATTGTACTTCTTATGCTTCTCTTAAGATTCTCTCTTATCTTTAACCTTTGCCATTTTAATTATGATGTGTCTTGGAGTGGGCCTCTTTGGGTTCATCTTGACCAGGACCCTCTGTGTTTCCTGGACTTGTGTGTCTTTTTCCTTTACTACGTTAGGGAAGATTTTAGCCACTATTTCTTCAAATAGGTTCTCAATCTCCTTTTCTCTCTTATCTCTATCTGGTACTCCTGTTATGCAGATGTTGTTGTGCTTCACATTGTCCTAGAAGTCCTTAGCCTTGCATCATTTTCTAAAAATTCATTTTTTCCTTTTCCTACCTTGATTGAGTTTTTCTGTTATCTCATCCTCCAAATCACTGGTTTGATTCTCTGTTTCATCTAACCTGTTGTTGATTCCATCTAGTGTATTCTTCATTTCAGATATTGAGGTCTTCATTTCTGACTGATTCTTTTTAATGGTTTTTATATCCTTTTTCATGCTTACTATCTTTTTGTTTAAGTTCTCATGAGAGCATACATTCTTCCCCTAAGTTACTTGAGTTTCCTCATAACCATTGTTTTTTAACTTTGCATCTTGTGTCTTGGTTGCCTCTATGTCATTTAATGCTTTTTCTAGGCATTTCTCTTTTTATTTCATTTGGGGAATGTTTCTTTGTCTCCCCATTTTGTCTGCCTTTTGCATTTTTCTCTGTGTATTAAGTAGACCTGATATGACTTCCTTATTTGTTATGGTGGTTTTATGTTGTGGGTGTTTTGTGGGGCTCAGAGGCACAATCTTCCAGATCACTTGAACTAGGTTTTCCAGCAATATCTTTTTTTGTGGGTTATGTACACTCTTCTGTTGTAGTTGAACCTTGAATGCTGTTTGTCTGTTTGTTGGTTGGGTTCATACTCATGCTGGCTGACTATAGGATAGTCTTTGATCACAGTATATGATTGGTTATGCAGGGGCTCCCCACCCCTCCACCCCATGGTAGAGTTGTATCCACTAGGTGTGGTGCCTCTCAGGATCTCCTTTTGTTTTTACTGCTTGTGTGGTTAGTGAGGTTCAGCTCTGGTGTGGTCTGAAGCCCACCACTGGTTTTGTTGGTTCTTAGTGCACTTGAGTGGGCTTCCAGTGCAGGTTGATGTCAGAAGCTGCCTGTGTCTAGCCTTAGGCTATCTCTCTGAAGCTAACAAGCAATTTGCTGTTTGTCAGTTTCTCTACTGCACTTGGGTGTGCAAGGGAGGGGCCAACCTGTATACAAATTTTCTCCACCTTTTTGTTTAGAGCAGATCAGTAAAAGGGCTAAGGTACCCTGAGGTCCACCTCTTCCTGTAGGCTGCTCTACCACCCCTGAGGCTGCCTGATCTATCTCAAGTACCTTCTATAGAAAGTCTGTAAAGTGGGCCCAGGCTGGCTGCAATCCCCAGACCCTTGCACAAGGCATAAGCTTGATAGGGCATGGTGAATGGGTTGGGAGAATGGGGCTAGTAGATCTCCCACTTGGGGGCAATGTGGTCAGGTCCTCAATAGGAGGAAAGTAGCTTTACTGTGGAACCATACCACTTGCTCCCTGGCTGATCTCTGACTCTAGCTTCCCCAAAAGGAGCCCACAACATATTCAGGTGGGGTGCAGCCAGTGGCCCCTCTACAGAAGCAAGCTCAACAGGGCAGAGCCACCAGGACTTGGGAAGACAGATCAAAAGAGTCTCCTGTTAGGAGAGTGGCCTGGTCTCAGCTTGTGGGGGTAAGAATGGGCCCCCTGAAGCCATAGCCACAGAACCCAGTACCCATCTGATTCCCAGCGAGGAGCCTCCCAGGGAGACATGCTATGAAGGTCTCAGCTCTGTGCAGCATTCTTATCCCCTTGTGAAACTGAGCTCTGTAGGGCAGGGCCTCTGAGAGTTAGAAGAACAGGTCAAGTGAATCAACAGGTCACAGTGGTTGGGAGTAGCAATGCCAGCTGTGCTCATTAGGTGGGGGAAGAATGGCCCTTTTCTAAAGCTATACAACTCAATTACTGTCTGAATCTCCACCAAGAGCTTCTCCAGAAAAAAAAATGTACCAAATGTCCCTGTTGGGTGCAGCCAGCACACCTTTCTGCAGGTCTTGAGCTTGGCAAGGTGGTGTTGCCAGTAGTTGGAGAACTAGGTAGTTCACTCCACAAGCTGGTGATGTAACAATTGGAGTGCTCAACCCTGGGGAGGTGGTTCCTGAGTTTCTAGCAGACCCTCTTTCCCAGATGGACTGAATCCCCACTGACTTTCACCACCAGATGCTATATGGGCTCCTCTTCCCATCTCTGGTGCTCTGGGTTGGGGATTCCCACATGGGGTTCAGACCCCACACTTATCAGGGGGTACTTTTGCAGCCAAGGTATCCTTTTGGATTCTTGGCCTCTGCATGTGGGTGTGGGGGCCAGTCCTTTCTGCAGTCTCTGTAGAGACTTACCAGTCTCTATATAGCTTCTTATGTAACTCCTGGATTATAATACTTCTGTTCAGGTATGCTTCAATTGATTATTTAGGTTGATTCAGCTATAATTTAGCTGTAAATTTTATATGGTTCTGGGAAAATGTGAGTGTAGCTTCCACATACTCTGCATCCATCTTGGAATCTCTACAATACAGCATTGTTAACTTTAGTCACCATGCTCTGCATTATATCCCTGGAACTTATTCACATTATAAATGAGCATTTAACCCTTTGACTCACATGTAATCATTTTCCCCACCAATAGACCCTGGCAGCTGCCATTCTGTCTGTGTGTTTATGACTATAATGTTATTAGATTTCACATATAAGTGAGATATACAGTATTTCTCTTTGACATTTCACTTAGTATAATTCTCTCAAGGCCCATTTGTGTTGCTTAAATGACAAGATTTCCTTATTTTTATGGCTGAATAATATTCTAGTGTTTGTATATGTATGTATACAATATATAATATATTATTCATTCATCTGTCAATGGACACTTAGATTGTTTCCATGTCTTAGATATTGTTAATAGTGTTGCAGTGAACATGGGTATGCACATTTATGTTGAAATAATTATAGATAACCAGGAAGTTATAAAGATAGTACAGAGAAGTCTCATTTACTCTTGACTTAATTTTCTCCCCCCCCAGTGGTGAAGTTTCATTTTTTATGTATCTTTCCATTACCACTTAGTGCCCTTATACCCCCTCCCAACAGCAATCACCACACTGTTGTCCATGTCCATGAATCCTTTTTCCTTTTTTGCTCAATTCCTCCACCCTCTACCTTCTACCCACCCCTTAGTTGCTTTTCCAATGGTTCAATATATGTGTATAATTCTAGTAATTTTATCACATGTGTATATTTGTGCAGCTATGACTGCAATCAAGATATAAAATAATTTGATCACAAATATTCCTCATGTGGAATATTTGCCACAGCCCCCTCTACCCTTCTCTCTGTCTCTAACTTCTGGAAAGTAGTAACCTTTTCTGTATCTCAATAATTTAGTAGTTAAAAATTTTTATATAAATGGAATCATACAGTAAATAAAGTTTGGGATTGGCTCTTTTTCAATCATCATAATGCTGTTGAGATCCACTCAAGTTGTTGCATCTATTGATAATTTGTTCCTTTTTATTACTGAACAGTATTCCATGATATGTATGCACCAGTTTGTTTAACCATATACTCATTGTAAGGCATCTGAGTTGTTTCACTTTTTTTGACTATTGCAAATAAAGCTGCTAAGAACAAGCATGTATACAAAATTATGTAGATATAAATTTTCATCTCTCTGGGTTAAATGCCTAGAATTAAGCCTACTTAGTTTATAATGTAATTATCTTTTAAAAAAATATTTTATTTATTTACTTTTAGAGGGAGGGGAAGGAAAGGAGAAAGAGTGGGAGAGAAACATCAATGTGTGGTTTCCTCTCATGGGTCCCCCACTGGGGACCTGGCCTGCAGCCCAGGCATGTGCCCTAACTGGGAATTGAACCAGCGACCCCTTGCTTCACAGGCCTGTGCTCAATCCACTGAGCTACACCAGCCAGGGCATAATGTAATTATCTTAAATATTTCCTTGACATATATTGACAACCACATCAGGTAGTGCTGTAATTATGTTTCAACCATCATATATAATTTTAAAAACTCCTGAGGAGTTGTTGCCCTCTTGGTTGTTGTTTCTTCCTTCCTGATGCTCTAAGATTTCTGTCTTTAAAAAAATTATTTTCTTTCTGTTCAGAGAACTTCTTTTAACGATTTGTTTAGAGTAGGTGTGCTGGTGACAAATTCTTGAGTTTTCTTCAACAGAGAATGTCTTCATTTCTACTTCATTCTTGAAGGATATTTTTAGTAGATAAAGAATTCAGCCCTCCTGAGGCTAGGTTATAAATTCCTATAGTTTTCTTTTTCTTTCAAAACACTCATTACACTTTCTCTTTTTTTAATTTTATTTATTTATCTTTAGAGGGGAAGGGAAGGAGAGAGGAAGGAAACATCAATGTATGGTTGCTTCTCGTGCATCCCCTGCAGGGAACTGGCCCCTGCCGGAAACTGGCCTGCAACCCAGGAATGTGCCCTGACTGGGAATTGTACCGAGATCATTACACTTTCAAATACTTCTTTCATGACCTTTTTCACCATAAGACAAGCAATTCTTAACCTAGGTTTAACATTAAAAACCGCAATGCCAGGATGTGTTTCAGATGATTACATTATAATTTCTGGGGTAGAGCACCCAGACATCAGTATTATTAAAACGTTCCCCCAGGTTATTCCACCGTGAAGCCAAGACTGAGAACAAATGCCCAAGCCAGACCCTGAATCATTTACAGATACATATGTAGTGCCTAGCTTAGTGTCTTATATGTAGTTTGTTCTAAGTCAATTTTGTTAAAATTAATTTAATTAATTATAATTAATATTATAATAAATTTTATAACTCCACATTCATTTAGTAATGTTCCAAATTATTGAAAGACTTTCAGTTCAGTGGTCCAATTCTGTAAGCCTTTGCTGAGACTTACTGCATACACAGTGTTGGGCATATTAAGTTCAATAAGACACAATTCTAGCCCTTAAATATTCCATAGTCTAGTGGGAAAGACAGGACCATAAGAAGATAATTAAAATACAGTGTAGCTAGTGGAAGCCATACAATTTTATGTAAAGTACATAGAAAATATAGAGATGAATTTGGCCTGGGAGATGAGGCAAAAGAATTGTGCACACACTCTTGTAGATCATCTCTTTACACAGTTTATTTTATTTTATTGAAAAACACTCTGTTGAAGTATGATTGGCCTACAACAAGCTGTGCATATTTAGTGTATATGACTTGGTGAGGTTGTAGATAAGCATCTGTGAAGCCATCTGTGAAACCATCACAACAATGTGGACCATAAACTTATCTATTAGCTACAAAAGTTTGCTTCTGCCTTCTTTATTGATCATTATTATTTTTGTTATAATAATGTATAACATAAGATTTACTTTATTAGCAAAATTTTAAGTATAGACTATAGTATTGTTAACTATAGGCATTAAGCTGCACAGTAGATCACTAGGACTTATTCATTTGCATAATTGAAAGTTCAAACCCTTTGACTAATATCTTCCCATTTTCCTCTCTCCTGAGTCCCTGGCAACCATCATTCTACTCTCTGCTTTTATGAGTTTGACTGTTTTAGATTCCTCATGTAAGTGGTATCATGTAGTATTTTTTCTTCTGTGTCTGGGTGGCTTATGTCTTTTAGCATAATGTCCTCCATGTTTATCCATTTTGTTACAGATGCCAGAACTTCCTTCTTTATTTAGGAATGTTTGTTCCTCCAGAACAGCCTTCTTTATTTAAGGCTGAATGATATTCTTGTGTATGTACAAGGGAGGATTCCCCGCCAAAAGGAATTATGTTCTGGAGGGCAGGCCCCCTGTAGTACAGACTTCCCCCACTAGGTGAGTGTTCTAGGGACCCATCTGGATCAGTGTACCAGGTGGTGTTGTTTTGAGAGGCTGCTTTTGGCTTCACTGAATTTTTTTTGAAGGCTCTTTCAAATTTCTCATTTCATGATGGGTGATTTATGAGCACACCTGCCCACACCACACTGTGTGTTCAGTAGTTTTTGACCAAAAACAGTATGACCCCCATGCCTCACCCTCCCTACTTACCTTATCTCACCCTGAGTGATTTTTTTTTGTTTCCCTAGATGAAAAAAGTCCTCAGAAGAGAATACTTTGCTGATATGGAAGAAGTGAAACAAAAAATAGCAGAACCACTAAAAGACATCAAAATTGATGACTTCAAAAACTGTTTTGAGCAGTGGAAAAAAGTGCCTCGATAGGTGTATTGCATCAAATGCAGACTACTTTGAAGGTGACTGAAGTTTAAACATGTAAAAAAATTACAATATTTTATAAATAAATTCTGGATTTTTAGGCCCCCCCTTTTTATATATTATATTTTATTTGTCTATTTGTCTGTTGATGGACAATTAGGATGCTTCCATGTCTTGGCTATTGTAACTAGTGCGGCAATACATGTGGAAGTGAAGATAACTCTTTGAGACATCAATTTCAATTCCTTGAATATATACCCAGAAGTAAGATTACTGGATTGTATAGTAGTTTTATTTTAAAAATTTGAGGTACTTTCATAATTTTTCCATAGTAGTTGCACCAATTTGCATTCACATCAACAGTGTACAAGGGTTCTAATAGAACATGTTTAGCAAAGATTAAGAGGGGCTCAAATAATAAAGTGATTGGTTCCAGATGGATTCTTTCCGAATTAGGAGTGATTTGAGACTAATCACCCCAAAGGATTAAACTACTATAGCCGGGGTTGACAGGGACCTGGTGCTTGAAACCTGTTGTGATCTCCTAGGTGCTTTTATGTCTGTTGCACTGCTCTCCAAAATCCCACTATGCCATTGTGGTGGGGATTATTTTTTGATTTGTCAATAATAGTTGACATTCAATATTATTTTATATTAGTTTCAGGTATATATCATAGTGGTTAGAGATTTATGAAATCTATGAAGTGATCCCTGTGATGGGGATTATTATCCTCATTTGACAGAGTAAGAAACTAAGACTCAGAGAGGTTATGTGATTTTCTTTTCAAGGTTACATAGCCAGTTAAGAGGAATGTGATCTCTTGAACGTAGGTATCATGACTGTGTGAGTCCAATGCTGTTTTTGAAGTGGCCATCAATAGATTTATCTCATTTCATGGATCTCAGACACAGTCGAGGGGAAGGTTGGAAGGCAGGTTTGGACCAGCTTATGAGAGCCTCATATTCAACATAAAGGAGTTTAGACTCTTCCTGGTAGCTTGTGCAAAGCCATAGAAAGATTTTGAACAGTGGAAGTGACTGTGCCTGTTGACTGGACTTCCTTGCCACTTCAGCACTCAGTGTTTGGCACTTAAAACCAAGCTGACAAGTTAATTTTACACTCCTATCAGCAAGTCAGAACCTGGTAGTTTGTGGTCAAACTGTTTATGTACTTTCTTTTAACAGTTTTTCTCTCAGTTGCTTTCTGCTTTATTTAAGGGCATTCCAGTCATTTCCATCTGTCCTCTATTAGTGGCCAACCATAGGGGAGCCCTGGTCTGTCCCTCCACCCACCCCTCTGCCCCATCTTGCCTTAATGAGAGAGCTGGTTTCTCTAATTCTGAAATCAGACCCAGCCAAACAAGCAAAGACACAATCACTTTGGACATGGAACACTGAAATGGTGATTAATCTTCTTTCTAAACATTCTTGTCAAACGCTTACTTCACCTCACACTTTCTTCATTTCTCAAAAAACATCTGGCGTGCAGCTTTTTTTCCCTCTTCCTTTCTACATGTTGCCTAATTTCCCACCTACTGCCCCCCTCCTGTCTTCTATTTTTGCTACTTGGGGAAGAAAATGCTAAAAGCAATATGAGGATATCAATGGGGCAGAAACCTGGTATTGCCACCCTAGATCCCCAGTACAGCTTTGTAAGAGAGGACAAGTTAGAGATCATCGCAATTTTACTAAAATATAAGAAGAATGTTTCAAAAACTATCCAAAACTTAATGGGAAAATATTAGCAAAGATCAGGGCTCTTAATGACCAGGACAGTGCTCTGCCCTGCAATTCATGCTTTCAAAGGACATAGACATGGAGGTTCAAACTTAGGGAAGTGGTGTAGATTGCAGAGCCAGTAGGTTGTGAAGTCAGACTCTAACCTGTCTTGGTTCATTTATGGTATGCAAAGAGTCAAGACAAGAACTCTTGTACACTGCAGGCTTCTTAGAATACTGTTCTCTTTTATTCTGTTGTTATTTTAAACTTTTTATTGTCAATAATTTTAGAATCATGAGAAGTTACAAAAATAGTACAGAGTTCCTGTGTACCCTTCACCCAGCTTCCCCCAATGATAACATTAGCTTATATCACCATGGTACCTTTTCAAAACCAAGAAATTTGACATTAGTACAATACCATGAGTTAAACTATGTAACTTTGTTATAAACGGATTTGTGTCTCCTGCTCATTATATATGTCAAAACCCTAACCCACAATGTGATTGTATTTGTAGACAGGGCTTTTGGGGAGGATAAGTAGGTTAAATAACATCATAAGGGGACTTCCGCCAAGATGGAGGCATAGGTGCAAACACTGTGCCTTCTGCCACAACCAAGTTTGAATACAACAAAGGTTTGGAGAAACAAAGACACAACCAAAGGACAGAAATTTGAATTATACGGAAGTCCGACTACATCTAACCGTTCAACGGGGATGGTAAGAGGGGCGGAGCCAGCAGTGAGCAGGGTCGGGCAGGACAGGGCCCCCGACCCAGGCGCGCAGGCAGACGAGAACCAGTTGGGGTGCGGGGCAGACCGCGGACGCATATTCGCGCACAGTGAGACGGACCGCGCAGGCCCCAGGGGGCGAGGGCTGACGGTGGTGGCACACTCGAGTGCAGTGGGATGGAACACGTGGGCCCGGTGACGGCAGCAACTGTGGCACCGGTGAGGGCCGTGGCTGCAGGCGGCAGACGGGACGCCAGAGTCCCTCTTTGACCCCGCCCCCACATACAGCATCACAACCCAGCGACTTAGTTGCCCTGTTCTAGTGAACACTTTAGGGCTCTGATCCTGCTATGGAACAGGCACGAACAACCCGAAAGATGGTGCAAGAAGAACTCAAAGTCCCAGAGCCAATAACTCTAAGCGACCAAGAAATTGCCAGCCTCTCAGAAGCACAATTCAAGACACTATTTATCAGGATGCTCACAGAACTGGTAGATTATAGTCACAAATTAGAGGAACAAAGTCACAAATTAGAGGAACATATGAAGGCTAAACTAATTGAAATGAAGGGAGATGCACAGGAAACCAATAGTGATGGAAAGGAAACTGGGACTCAAATCAATGGAATGGACCAGAAGGAAGAACAAAACATCCCACCAGAAAGGAATGAAGAAATGAGAATTCAAAAAAATGAGGAGAGGCTTAGGAACCTCCAGGACATCTTTAAACGTTCCAACATCCGGATTATAGGGGTACCAGAAGGGGGAAAGAAACAGCCACGAGTGGAAAACGTATTTGAACAAATAATAAAGGAGAACTTCCCCAGTCTGGCAAAGGAAATAGACTTCCAGGAAATCCAGGAAGCTCAGAGAGTGCCAAAGAAGTTGGACCCAAGAAGGAACACACCAAGGCACATCATAATTACATTAGCCAAGACTAAAATGAAGGAGAGAATCCTAGAAGCAGCAAGGGATAAGGGGACAGTCACCTACAAAGGAGTACCCATCAGACTGTCAGCGGATTTCTCAAAAGAGACCTTACAGGCAAGAAGGGGCTGGAAAGAAGTATTCCAAGTCATGAAATCCAAAGACCTACAGCCAAGATTGCTTTATCCAGCAAAACTTTCATTTAGAATGGAAGGACAGATAAAGTGCTTCTCAGACAAGGTCAAGTTCAAGGAGTTCATCATCACCAAGCCCTTATTATATGAAATGCTAAAGGGACTTATATAAGAAAGTGATGATGAACAATATTAACAGTGAAAGGACAGCAAACACACAGTTAACAACCACACCTAAAACAAAAGCAAACCAAGAGGACAGCTAGATCAGGAGTGGAACCATAGAAATGAAGAACACATGGAGGGTTAGAAACAGGGGGGTGGGAGGGGGAGAAGGGGGGAGAAGGCACAGAAAATAGCATAGATGGTAGGTAGAAAATAGATAAGGGGGAGGGCAAGAATAGTGGGGGAAATATAGAATCCAAAGAAGTTGAGACACGTGGTTATAAACTAAGGGGGGGGGAGAATGGTGGGGGAGGGAGTGTGCAGGGTGGAGGGGAATGAAGGGGGGAATAGAACAACTGTAATGGTATAATCAATAAAACATATTTTTTAAAAAAAGGGAAAAATAAATAAATAAATAAATAAATAAGCAAGTTCTATACCTCCCCCCCCAAAAAAAAAACATCATAAGGATAAGGCGCTAATGTGACAGAGTTGGTGTCCTTGTAAGAAGAGGAAGAACTATCTATCTCTATTTCTTCTCTCCATGTGCACACAGAGGAAAGGCCATGTGAGGACACACAGAGAATGTGGCTGTATACAAGTTAGGAAGAGAGGTTCCAGAAGAAACCAACTCTGGCACCTTGATTTTGAACTAACCTCCAGAAGTGTAAGAAAATAAATTTATGTTGTTTAAACCTCACAAATCTGTGATATCTTGTTATGGCAGCTCGAGCAGACTAAATAATCTTATTCTATTCTATCATTTTTTAATATGTACTAATTTCATTTTGGGTATATAGTGCTGTATCAGTCTGCTAGAGCCACCATAACAAAATACCACAGACTGGGTGGCTTAAACAACAGAAAAATGTATTTTCTTTTAATTTAATTTAATTTTTTTCATGTAATGTTCATCGTATGTTTCCGTTACCCTTTAGTCCCCTTATACCCCTCCCCCCAGCAATCACCACACTGTTGACCATGTCCATGAGTCCTTTTTCCTTTTTGCTCAGTCCCTTCACCCACTAAATCTCCCCTACTAGTTCTCATCCTACTCTCCATCTATGAATCTGTCCCCATTTTCCTTGTTAGTTCAGTTTGTTTAATTAGAGTCCACATATGAGTGAAATCATATGGTATTTGTCTTTCTCTGACTGGCTCATTTCACTTAGTATAATGCTGTCCAGATCCATCTATAGTGTCACAATGGGTAAAATTTATTCTTTTTTTGGTGACTGAGTTGTATTCCATCGTGTAAATGTCCTAGAGTTGTTTTATCCACTCATCTACTGATGGACACTTGGGCTGCTTCCATATCTTGGCGACCGTCAATAACACTGCATGTATTTTCTTATGGCTTTGGAGACTAAAAGTACAAAAGCAGGATGCTGGAAGGTTTGAATTAATTTTGAGGCCTCTCTCCTTGGCTTGCAGACAGATAACTTTTTTCTAGCTCTTTACATGATCATCCTTCTGTGTACATATGCTGCTTGTGACTCTCAGTGTATCCTAGCCTACTGTTCTTATAAAAACACCAGATTACACTGGGGTGTGCCCTAGTAGCCTCATTTTAATATAATCACCTCTCTAAAGGCCCTATCTCCAAATACAGTCACATTTGGAGGTACTGGAGGTTAAAGATTCAATATATGCAATTTAAGGTGAAGCAATTCAGCCTATAACTAGTGTGACATTTTATATGTATAGATTTGTTAACCACCACCAAAATTAGAATAAAGAATTATTTTACCAGGACAAATTTGCTAGTGCCACCACTTTATAGTTACACTCTCCCCCATCCCTAATACCTGGTACTATTGATCTCTTCTCCATCACTATAATTTGTCATTTTAACAATGTTATGCAAATGCAGTAATACAGTACATAGCATTTTGAGGTTGGCTTTTTTACACTTAGCACAGTTCCCTTGAGACCCATCCAAGTCATTGCATGTGTTAATAGTTTGCCCCTTTTACTGCTACACAGTATTTTATGATTTGGGTATACCATTGTTTGTTTATCCATTCGCTTACTGAAAGATATTTGGGTTCATTCCATTGTTTGACTATTACAAATAAAGCTTCTATGAACATTTGTGTATAGGTTTTTGTGTAAACATAAGTTTACTTATCTCCAGCTGAGTATCCAGAAGTGCAATTGCTGTCAAATGGTAGTTACATGTTTAGTATTTTAAGAAGCTACCAAACTATCTTCCAGAATGGCTCTACCATTTTACAAGTCTACAGTGATGTATGGGAGATCCAGTTTCTCCACATTTCCAGTAACATTTTGTGTTGTCACTATCTTTTTAAAATTAGAGCCACTTTAATAGGTATGAAGTGTTATCTCATTGTGATTTTAATTTACATTTCCCTAATGGGTAGGGATATTGACCAAGTATCTCTTCTTGTTCTTCACCAATTTTAAATTTTTATTTATTTTGATTTTTAAAAAATGTTTTATTTTTTTATTTTTAGAGAGGTAAAGGGAGGGAGAAAGAGAAGGAGAGAAACATCAATGTGTGGTTGTCTCTCGTGCACCTCCTACTGGGAACCTGGCTTGCAAGCCAAGCATGTGCTCTGACTGGGAATTGAACCAGCGACTTTTCAGTTCCCAGGCTGGTGCTCAATCCATTGAGCTACAGCATTCAGGAAAATTTTATTTTTTAATTAAAGTTGACATGAAACATTATTTTTGTTTCAGGTGTAAAATATAGCCAGAAGACATACATAATTATTACAATATAATTGGCTATATTCCCTATGCTGTACTTTATATCCCCATGGCTGTTTTTATAATTGCCAATTTGTACTTCTTAATCCCTTTCACCTTTTTCACCCATTCCCCCTCAACTCCCTTCCCACATAATGACTATCAATTTGTTCTCTGTATCTATGAGTCAGTTTGTTTGGTTTGTTCATTTATTTTGTTCTTTAGATTTCATCTATAAATGGAATCATATGATATTTGTCTTTCTTTGACTGAGTTTTTTACTTAGCATAATATTCTCTTGGTCCATTCATGTTGTTGCAAAAGGTAAAATTTCAATGTTTTCTTACGGCTGAGTAATATTCATTGCATATGTGTACCACTTCTTTATCTCTTTATCTATCAAGGACAATTAGCTACTTCTGTATCTTGACTATTGTAAATAATAGTGCACTGAACATAGGGATCCATATATCTTTTTGAAATAGTGTTTTGAATTTCTTCTAATAAATACCCAGAAGTGGATAAATGCTTTTAAGGTTTTGGGGTAAATATTCAGAAGAGGGATTTCTGGGACATATGGTAGATTTATCTGAAAGTTTTTGAGGAAACTCCATAGTGTTTCACACAGTGGCTGCAAAAAATTTACAATCCCACCAATAGTGTATGGCAGTTCCCTTTTCTCCACATCCTCACCAACACTTGTTTCTTTATCCATTTTGTAATTGAGTTTCTATGTGTATACATATGTTTTTACTGTTGACTTTGAGAGTTCTTTATATTTTAGATACAAGTCCTTTGTCAGATATGTGGTTTGCAAATGTTGTCTTCAGTATGTAGCTTGTCTTTTCATTTCCTTAACAAGATACTTTACAAAGCAAAAGTGTTTTTTTTGATGAAGCAGACTTCATCAAAGTTTTATGGCTCATGCTTTGCTGTCATACTTAAGAATCTTTCACCAAACTCTAGGTCCAGAATATTTTATGTTATGTTATCTTTTAAAAGTTTTATAGTTTCATATTTTTATCTAAATCTGTGATCCATTTTGAGTTGATTTTTGTATAAGTTGTTAAATTTACATTGAGGTTCAACCTGCACTTAAAAATCTCCGAATATTTTCAATGACTTTAAAGATAGCTTTAGTTCTTCACATTGGAATTCACAGTCCTCTGTGGTCAGGGCTCACCTTGACGTCCCATCCTTTCTCCTTTAATTTCCTATCATGGCATGTTGCCTATAAGCATGGGTTCTACAGCCAGACCACTTGCATTAAAATCCTGGGGCTCATTTATTGTCTTATATAGGACTCAGTATTTTAACTTGTAAAATGGGTAACAAGCAGTACCTACTTTATGGGGTTGTTGTAATGATAAAAATTAATTTATGTAAATAACAGTGCCTGGCAAATAGTGCTCAACAAATGCTAGCTCTTAGCATTATTATACAAAATGTTTATTTCAGACAAGCTTTCCATCCACTAACCTCATATCCCCATTTTCTTCTTTACCTTTGATTGTTTTAGTCTTCATATTTCAAATTGCTACTTGTTTTTGTAGTTACCTCTGAGGGTGATATGGCAATCAAGACTGACTGGAAAGAGGAGATTTCTGGGCTGATAGTAAGGTTCTATATTTTGATAGAGGTTGGAGTACACTTGTATGTATTTGTCAAAACTCAGAAATGTTTCCCTAATACTTCGTTCTAAATGTATGCATAGTTTATCTCAAAGTAACTCTAAATGTTTATTAAACATTAGTTAATGGCAGGCATGCTGAAGTGTTTAGTAGTAAGTTGTACTGGTGTCCGCTACTTACTTTGAAATGCAACAAACATTGATAGCTTAGGTAAGAATTGTAGGATGGACAGGCGGAGAGATATATAATAAAACAAGTTAAGTAAAATATAAATGGTAGAATCTAGATGGTGGATTTATTGGCATTCACTTTAAAATTCTTTTCTATGGTTTAAGCTTATTAAATAAATATATTTTATTGATTGTGCTATTACAGTTGTCTCATTTCCCCCTTCACTCCCCTCCACCCTGCACACCCCTCCCCCACCATTCCCCCCCTTATTTCAGGTCCATGTGTCATACTTATAAGTTCTTCGGCTTCTACATTTCCCATACTATTCTTGCCCTCCCCCTGTCTATTTCCTACCTACTGTCTATGCTACTTATTCTCTGTACCTTCTCCCCCTCTCTGCTCCTCCCACTCCCCTGTTGCTAACCCTCCATGTGATCTCCATTTCTATGGTTCCACTCCTGTTCTAGTTGTTTGCTTAGTTTGCTTTTGTTTTAGGCATGGTTGTTAATAACTGTGAGTTTGCTGTCCTTTCACTGTTCATGCTTTTTTATCTTCTTTTTCTTAGATAAGTCCCTTTAACATTTCATATAATAAGGGTTTGGTGATGGTGAACTCTTTGAACTTGACCTTATCTGAGAAGCACTTTATCCGCCCTTCCAGTCTAAATGAAAGCTTTGCTGGATAGAGCAATCTTGGATGTAGGTCTTTGGATTTCATGACTTGGAATACTTCTTTCCAGCCCCTTCTTGCTTGTAAGGTCTCTTTTGAGAAATCAGCTGACAGTCTGATGGGAACTCCTTTGTACGTAACTGTCTCCTTATCTTTTGCTTCTTCTAGGATTCTCTCCTTCATTTTAATCTTGGCTAATGTAATGATGATGTGCCTTGGTGTGTTCCTTCTTGGGTCCACCTTCTTTGGGACTCTCTGAACTTCCTGGATTTCCCAGAAGTCTATTTCCTTTGCTAGATTGGGGAAGTTCTCCTTTATTATTTGTTCAAATAAGTTTTCCACTCGTGGCTGTTTCTTTCCCCCTTCTGGTACCCCTATAATTCGGATGATGGAACGTTTAAAGATGTCCTGGAGGTTCCTAAGCCTCTCCTCATTTTTTTGAATTCTCATTTCTTCATTCCTTTCTGGTGGGATGTTTTGTTCTTCCTTCTGGTCCATTCCATTGATTTGAGTCCCCGTTTCCTTTCCATCACTATTGGTTCCCTGTGCATTTTCCTTCATTTCACTTAGTGTAGCCTTTGTTTTTTCATCTAATTTGTGACCAAATTCAACCAATTCTGTGAGCATCCTGGTCACCAGTGCTTTGAACTGTGCATCTGATAGGTTGGCTGTCTCTTTGTTACTTAGTTGTGGGGTTTTTGGAGCTTTGTTCTGTTCTTTCATTTGGGCCATTTTTTTGGCCCTGGCGTGCCTGTTATGTAGTGAGGGGCAGAGCCTTAGGTGTTCACCAGGGTGGGAACCCCATGTTGCTGGGTTGTGACGCCATATGTGGGAGAGGGGTCTGAGAGGGAACGATAGCGCTTGCTGTGCTCTCTGCCAGATTTCAGTCACTTCCACTGCTTCCCCCAAGCAAATTAGGCCTTTCTGGTGCTGATTCCCACGTGGGTGGGTTTGTGTATGTTCTAGGACCCTGTGAGTCTTTCCAACGAGCTCTCCTGTGAGGCTGGGAGTCTCTCCCAGCACCTCAACCCCCACAGGTGTTTTCAGTAGGTGTTTTGAGGCTTTATTTTTTGGCGCTGGGACCCTAGGTTGTGCCACTCCCCAGTTTTGCCTGGTTTATCTGCGTGCAAATGTGGGACTGCCTGGCCTGCCAGCTGCCTTGAGCACCATGCCCCTCTACAGTCTGCCTCCTTGCTGGGTTCTCCTGCTGCCACCCAGCTACTGGGGCCTGCCAGCTGCTACCTCCATGCACGGGATCCGCCAGCCACTGCGTTTTTTGCTGGGACCCCTCTCTGCCCAGCTGCCCAGCTCCGCCCTCCTAACGGTCTGGATGAATGTGTCTATTTTAACTCCTTGGTTGTTGGACTTCCATACAGTTCAATTTTCTGTCAGTACTGGTTGTTTTTTTTGTTTCTAAATTTTTGTTGTCCTTATTTTGGTTGTGCGAGGAGGCTCAGTGTGTCCACCTGTGCCTCCATCTTGGCCAGAAGTCCTTAAAATTATTTTTATTTTGCTATATGTAGGGTCAACTTCATAAGTATATGACCTATGTAGTCACACAGGGCCCCATGTTCACAAAGGTCCTATATTTGCTTTAATGTTCTACTGTCACTCTTTTGGAGTTCTGGAAAATTTCATCTTTGAAATTGCCTATTAAGTGAAGTCCAGTGGAACAATGGGAGCATGCACATGAGCCAAGTTGATACACATAATATGTTTGTCTGCTGCTCCTTGCACCCCATTTGCATGTAGTATCTGCAATGCTCTATGAGCACAGAATTCCAGTGGACCTACAATGTTTGGGAGTTCAGCAAGACTCAAATGAAGTACAAGGTAAATAAGTTACATGTATGACTGAGTAAGTGAGGGCACTGACAACCTCAAGAGTCTATGCTTTCCATTCAAATCAGAGCTTGCTCTGAATGTAAAAAAAGGGTAGTAGCATTAATAAATGTGAATGAACAAGGAATCTCATCATATTTTTTCTTACTTATGTTACTTTTCTATATTAGCCAATCACTAGTGCTAATTATGATAATATATAGAAGTAAAGAGAAAGATAGGGCAACTCACAATTCCTTTTCATTTTACTCAGTCCTCGCTCACTAGTAAATGAAAGGTAGAGAATGTTGGCAGAATGTGTGAATGCAAAAAAGTGAAATAAAAACCAATTGAATTAGATTTGTGCAACATTTCACTGTTCTGGTAAGAATGAAATATGTAGGCATGGGTACAGTTTGAGATATGAATTGGATAATTTTAGTGATTCTGCCTACTAGTTAAATGCTCTTATATTTGCATTATATTACATAATATAGAGATTAAAAGTAAGATTTATGCTAATAATTAAACATTTTAATTATTCTTTACTTACTTAGAACAACATAAACTAACAAATTATTACCTGGTTATGTAACCCTCAGAATACTCTTCCTCTTTGGTTTTCTGTCTTCACTTGGACAATGAGGAAATGTGACTAGACGGTCCTTTCTAAAAGTCCTTCAAATTGAGAGACAGTTTCTTTCATCTATAGTCTTTAAAAGTCTGTTCAACGCACAACTGGGTAGTGTTTGGGAATGTGTTCTTGTGGGCATAAGCTTTTGGAGAATGAGCTTATGTGTTTCTATTCTCCATGATGCTTTGCACATAGTAGGTACATAAATACTACTGTCTGAACATATGAATGAATGAATAAGTGAGTGAATGTGATGGGAATTATTTGTATTTCCCCTCATAACTATTTCAGAATCAATCATTTTATCCATTTTTAGTGTGGGAAGGTGTTTGTACCAAACCTATGTAGTGGAAAGTCTGAATGTGGTAGAAGGTGTCATTAATACTATTCTGGGACTTCAACCAGACTTTTGGGATCCCTCTCCTCTCCTTTCTGGAAAAGGTTTCCTGCCTTCCCCACCCTTCTGCCTTTCTAAAGCTCTTGGATTCCTATCTCACAAGCTCAATGGGAGATAGGTCTTTCCTGCCTCACTAGGCTCAGTGTTGTGTGCCCAACTCAAAGGCCCACAAAAGTGTTGGGTAATGGACAGAGTGCCTAATGTGGATCAAAGGTTCAGCCCCCCACCCCAAGAGTCCGTTAAAATTTCCCATCTATACTGGAGTTTTTTGTTTCCCACACCCATTGTAAGGGTGGAGTGGGGAGGATGGCTTTGTAAAATCTGACATCCCAAGGCAGTGAGCCATGAACAACTCCATACCAACAGAAAGAAGAGTAACCCAGGTCTTTGGAGAACTTGAGCTGTCCATCTCCTTGCCACTGGCCAGCACACATTGGTGGCATTATAAACCAGGCTAGTCCCACTCTCTCCAGAGCTCACTGCCCAATCCCATTTTCCACTTTCACAAGGTCTACTCATCACTTCTCAATGAATCAGGCAGAATTTTTCCAGCTGGGCTCAGTATTGGTTTCCCTGAATGACCCTTAAAAAGTTCAAATTTGAATCCACAAATTTGTCTGAGCATGAGGCGGGTCTCATACATCATTGAACACTCATCTCCTCAGAAGGTCGAGGCCTTGGCATGGCTGGGTGTTTATGTTCTTATCGATGGAAAATGTTGGTTTTGTGTTCTATCAGTAACTCCCACAAATGTGATATTGGAATTTAGGGATCTGATCATTTAGAAAATGCTTGACTGCAGCCAGCTCTAGTCTCATTTATATTTTGTGAAGAGAGGATAATGAATTGTACTATGGAAATGGCTGCCCCTCTACTTTTTATTTTTTAATATATTTTATTGATTATGCTATTACAATTGTCCCATTCCCCCCTTCACTCCCCTCCACCCTGCACACCCTCTCCCACCCAATTCCCCCCCTTATTTCATGTCCATGTGTCATACTTATAAGTTCTTCAGCTTCTACATTTCCCATACTATTCTTGCCCTCCACCTGTGTAATTTCTATGTACCATCTATGCTACTTATTCTCTGTACCTTTTCCTCTTCTCTCCCCCTCCCATTCCCCTCTTGATAACCTTCCATGTGATCTCTACTCTTGTGATATTGTTCCTGTTCTAGTTGTCTGCTTAGTTTGTTTTTGTTTTAGGTGTAGTTGTTAATAATTGTGAGTTTGCTGTCCTTTTACTATATATTTTTATCTTCTTTTTCTTAGATAAGTCCCTTTAACATTTTATATAATAAGGGTTTGGTGATGATTAATTCCTTTAGCTTGACATTATCTGAGAAGCACTTTATCCGCCCTTCCAGTCTAAATGAAAGCTTTGCTGGATAGAGCAATCTTGGATGTAGGTCCTTGCCTTTCACAATTTGGAATACTTCTTTCCAGCCCCTTCTTGCCTGTAAGGTCTCTTTTGAGAAATCAGCTGACAGTCTGATGGGAACTCCTTTGTAGATAACTGTCTCCTTATCTCTTGCTTCTTCTAGGATTCTCCCCTTCATTTTAATCTTGGGCAGTGTAATGATGATGTGCCTTGGTGTGTTCCTTCTTGGGTCCACCTTCTTTGGGACTCTCTGAACTTCCTGGATTTCCCAGAAGTCTATTTCCTTTGCCAGACTGGGGAAGTTCTCCTTTATTATTTGTTCAAACAAGTTTCCCACTTGTTGCTCTTCCTCTTCTCCTTCTGGTACCCCTATAATTCGGACGTTGGGATGTTTAAAGATGTCCTGGAGGTTCCTAAGCCTCTCCTCATTTTTTTGAATTCTTATTTCTTCATTCTGTTCTGATTGGTTGTTTCTTTCTTTCTTCTGGTCCACTCCATTGATATGAGTCCCAGTTTTCCTTCCATTACTATTGGTTCCCTGTGCATTTTCCTTCATTTCACTTAGTGTAGCCTTCATTTTTTGTCTAATTTGTGACCAAAATCAACCAATTCTGTGAGCATCCTGATCATCAGTATTTTGAACTGTGCATCTGATAGGCTGTCTATCTCTTGGTTACTTAAAAGTATTGGCTCTGGGGCTTTGATTTGTTCTGTTTGAACCATAATGTTTTGGTCTTTTTGCACCTGTTATTTATGAGGGGCAGAGCCTTAGGTGTTCACCAGGGTGGAGCAACCCATGTTGCTGGGTTGTGATGCTGTATGTGCAGGCGGGGTCCAAGAGGGAATGATGGTGCTTGTTCTGCTCTCTTTCAGATTTCAGTCCCGTCTACTGCTTCCCACAAGCAAATTGATCCCTTTTGGTGCTGGTTCCTGGGTGGGTGGGCAGGCTTGTGCATGTTCTAGGACCCTGTGGATCTCTCCAATGAACTCTCCTGTGAGCCTGGGAGCCTCTCCCAGCACCTCAACCCCTGAAAGTTTTTTTAATCGGTGCTTTTAGGCTTTAGGCTTTATTTCCTGGCACTGGGGCCCTGGGTTGTGCAGTCTATCTCACTGCCCCCCCCCCTTTTTGCCTGGTTTATCTGCATGCGAATGTATGTCCACACTCAGCCAACCACCTTGCGTGCCTCACTGGGTTTGCTTGTTTCCTCCCCACAACCGGTTCTGCCAACCACTGCCTTTTCCTGCTGGGACCCCTCTTGGCTAGCCGCCGACTTCAGCCCTCTTACCAGTGTCGATGAATGGTTCGTTCTTGTTGGATTTTGGTATAGTTCAATTTTCTGTCTGTTCTGGTTGTGTTTTTGTTTCTAAATCTTTGCTGTCCTTTAATTTGGTTGTGTGAGGAAATACAGTATTTCCACCTATGCCTCCATCTTGGCCAGAAGTTGCCCCTCCACTCTTGTTGGGCAGAGTGTGGGGTTGACTAAGTCAGGAATGTACATAAGCAGGGAGGCAATTCAAGTAAGAGACTCACCAAATGATCAGAAACAGTAGTAGAAAGAACACTGGTTCAGAATCAGCAGATGAAGGCTCTTGTGCTGACTCTGCTATACTGTCCCTTACTTGTGTGACACTCAACATGATTCTCTCTCAGAGTCTACATTCCCTCATGTATCAAATAAAAATATGACCTTTGATAGCCCTAAGAATTTTTCCAGTTCTGGTTTGTGACATTGGAGATGATACTTACTTTCCTATAGGTGGGCATAAGATATGGAGCCAGGCTGCCTGGGTTTGTGTCCTGGACCTACACTTTCCTGGCTGTGTGACCTTAAGGAAATTATTTAATCTCTTTGTGCTTCAGTAACCTCATCTAGAAAATGGAGATGATAATAATAGTGTATGCCATACAGAATTGTTTGAAGTATTAATTGTGTTTCAATTTATATGAAGCACTTTCAATATTACCTGGCACATAGTAAGTGCTAATACATATTAGCTACCATTATCATTATATAACCCCTCTCTAGGGTATCCTAGGAAACCAATGTAGTATATCTGAGACTCCAGGCTCTCACTTTACCCTCCTCTCTGAGAAAAGAGACCCCATAGTGGTTGCTTGTGCAGGCCTCTGAAACATACCTTACCTCCCTTTGGGGAAGACCACTTTCTGTTCCTTCAATCTGTAGTACCCTAGGGCTGCTGTATCTGGGTCCTGAACCTAGAGCTCTTAAAAAACAATCTAGGATTTTGTGTTACTTCCTCAACCTGGAAGGTCCTGACCATATTCCCAAGTGTGGTTTTTTACTTTCTTCCTGGATGTTACTTTCTTTTAGCCAAGTAATCAATGATGTGGAGTAGAAGGGAATGAGGTGGAGAATGAGGCAACTAGAGAAGAAAGGAGAATGAGACCTCTTTAACCTCCGGTTGTCCAGCCAGGATTTGTGTTCATGAAGAGTTTCTGTGTCTTTTAGACATCTATGTGACCTATTCATGTCACTAGCTTTCTTTTTCTAGTGACACATCTAGTAAATTCAAACAAATAGATTAATAAATACTAGCAAATTAAATGGTAGCCTGGGAAAAGTCACATTTGAACTTAAACTTGGGTCAACCTAATATAGAATATTATGGTCAGAAGGGGCCTAAGTGATGACTTCATCTATTTCCCCCCTGCCCTTATGTAGTGTATTGAGGAAACTGAGAACCAGAAAAGAGAAGGGATGTGTCCAAGATCATATAGCAGAAATAGGGCTAGAGTTGGGGAAGCTTTCCCTATATCAATTTGCCTCTGGGGCACTTTTGGCAGCATAGCTGCTTAACCAAACGGAGTGGCTCCAAGCACATTGGAGCGTAGGTGGGTGAATGGAGATGTGTGGAATTGAGAGACCTTTTGGTTCCCCTCAAAATTCCTTGTAGTTAATTTTCTTCTCCGACTCAAAATAGGGCCAGATTCTCATGTTAAAAGCAGCCTAGGGGAGCCAGTGTTTCAGAGTTCCATGTCCCCAACTGTACTGCCATTGCTGGGTGGGGCAGGAGGAGAGGCCTTGCAGCTGGATTTCCTGTCTCCAGGGCCTAGGAGGAGCTTGTCATTCTGGATTAGTACACAAGGCTCTTAGCATCTGCTTTGAGGTGCTTGGTCACACCATCCAAAGACAACGAAGTGATATGAATAGAATTGGTGGAAGAGTGAATCAGGGGTCACTGTCTGGTTTGCTCGGCAGCCAGTCCATGGGAGTGGCAGAGCAATGAGAACAAAGCACAGTGGGAGCTCCTGGCCAAAAAAAATAACCTAATAAATAGAGGTTGCACTCACAAAGAGCACAGTGGAGTTTCTGGCAGAATGTGGCAGTAGTCATTCTGAACAAACAAGATCTTAATTTATGTCTTAGCAGAGCAAGATTAGAAACCTATTTCACATTCCTCATAGAGAGTTTTTCAAAAAATCGCCAAATGAATTTCCTCCATGTAAAGGTGGGGCAGAGAAGCAATGCATATGGCCTTCCAAATATAGTTCCCAGGTCACTGCTTTGGCAGCATGTGATGCCAACTGGCCATGCCAGGCTGATGGTAGGAGCAATATTTTCTGGATCAACATCAAGATCTAGAAGGCCTGCTTGGAGTTTTACGATATGTACCTATGCCAATAGCTGACCAACACTACAGTCCAACTTTACCAGATCTTTTTCTCCCTGTCTTTTTAAAATTTATTTTTCAAATGCAGATGACATATAATATTATATTAGTTTCAGGTGTACAAAATGGTGATTAGACATTTATATGCTTCATGAAGCGGTCACCCCAATAAGTCTAGTACCTATCCTACACTGTACATAGTTATGAAAGCGTTATTGACTGTATTCCCTATTCTTTGTATCTCCATGACTATTTTTATAACTAGCAATTTGTACTTCTTAATCCCTTTCAACTTTTTCACCCATTCCCCCATTCCACCTCCCATCTGGTGAACATGAATTTGGTCTCTGTATCTAAGAGTTTGTTTCTGTCTTATTTGTTCATTTATTTTGTTTTTAAATTCCATAGCATTTGTCTTTCTCCATTTGACTTATTTCACTTACCATAATAGCCTTTATGTCCATCCATGTTGTCACAAATGGTAAGATTTATTTTTCTTTTGTGGCCGAGAAATATTTCATTGAACCATATAAATATACCATATAGTTGATTATCCATTCATCTGCTGATGGACACTTAGTTTGCTTCCATATCTAGGCTATTGTAAAATAATATTTCAATGAAAATAGGGGTGCATATGTCTTTTTGAACTGGTGTTAAGAGTTTCTTTGTATAAATACCTAGAATTGGGATTGCTGGGTCATATGACAGTTCTATTTTTTTCTTTTTAAAAAATTTTTATTTATTTTATTTTTTATTTTTTTAAATATATTTTATTGATTATGCCATTACAGTTGTCCCATTCCCCCCCTTCACTCCCCTCCATCCTGCACACCCCTCCCCCACCATTCCCCCCTTTTGTTCATGTCCATGTGTCACAAGTTCTTTAGATTCTATATTTCCCATAGTATTCCTACCCTCCCCCTGTCTATTTTCTACCTACCATCTATGCTACTTATTCTCTGTACCTTCTCCCCCCTTCTCCTCCTCCCACTCCCCTGTTGCTAACCCTCCATGTGATCTCCATTTCTATGGTTCTGCTCCCGATCTAGCTGTCTTCTTAGTTTGCTTTTGTTTTAGGCGTGGTCATTAATAACTGTGAATTTGCTGTCCTTTCCCTGTTCATATTTTTTATCTTCTTTTTCTTAGATAAGTCCCTTTAACATTTTATATAATAAGTGATGATGATGATGCTTGGTGATGATGAGCTCCTTGAATCTGACCTTATCTGAGAAGCACTTTTCTCAGATAAGTCCCTTTAACATTTTATATAATAAGTGATGATGAAGATGCTTGGTGATGATGAACTCCTTAAATTTGACCTTATCTGAGAAGCACTTTATCTGCCCTTCCATTCTAAATGAAAGCTTTGCTGGACAGAGCAATCTTGGCTGTAGGTCTTTGGATTTCATGACTTGGAATACTTCTTTCCAGCCCCTTCTTGTCTGTAAGGTCTCTTTTGAGAAATCAGCTGACAGTCTGATGGGAACTCCTTTGTAGGTGATCATCCCCTTATCTCTTGCTGCTTCTAGAATTCTCTCCTTCATTTTCATCTTGGCTAATGTAATTATGATGTGCCTTGGTGTGTTCCTTCTTGGGTCCACCTTCTTTGGGACTCTCTGAGCTTCCTGGATTTCCTGGAAGTCTATTTCCTTTGCCAGAGTGGGGAAGCTCTCCTTTATTATTTGTTCAAACAAGTTTCCCACTTGTTGCTCTTCCTCTTCTCCTTTTGGTACCCCTATAATTCGGACGTTGGGATGTTTAAAGATGTCCTGGAGGTTCCTAAGCCTCTCCTCATTTTTTTGAATTCTTGTTTCTTCATTGTTTTCTGTTTGGTTGTTTTTCTCTTCCTTCTGGTCCACTCCCTTGATTTGAGTCCCAGTTTCCTTTCCATCACTATTGGTTTCCTGTGCATTTCCCTTCATTTCAATTAGTTTAGCCTTCACTTGTTCCTCTAATTTGTGGCTAAAATCAACCAATTCTGTGAGCATCCTGATCACCAGTGTTTTGAATTGTGCATCTGAAAGTCTGGCTATTTCTTGGTCACTTAGAATTATAGTCTCTGGGGCTTCGAGCTGTTCTGAGTCATAATGTTTGGTCTGTTCACACCTGTTATATTTGAGGGGTGGAGCCTTAGGTGTTCACCAGGGTGGGGCGACCCAGCCGTTGGATTGTGATGCTGTATGTGGGGGCGGGGTCAGAGAAGGAAAAAAATGGCGCTTTTCTCCGCTCCACTCTCTCTCAGATTTCTATCCCCGCTGCAGCTTCCCACAAGCAAACTGGGCCCCTCTGGTGCTGGTTCCCGGGTGTGTGGGCCCGTGTACTCTCCAGGACCTTGTGGGTCTCTCCGATGAACTCTCTGTGGGCCTGGGAGCCTCTCCCAGCTCCTGGACCCTGAGAAAGTCTTTCCAGGTGGTGCTTTCAGGCTCTAATTCTTACTGCTGGGACCCTAGCTTGAGCGGTCTGTCTCACTGTTCACTCCTTCGCTTGGTTTATCTGCATGAGAATGTGTGACCACAGTCAGCCAGCCACCCTGCGCCCTTACTGGGCCTGCCCATCGCCACCCCACACCTGGGATCCACCAACTGCTTCCGACTCTGCTCTTGGGTCGGTGGGACCGAACGATCTTTCCAGCCCGACCCTGCTCTGCTTCTGGCTCCGCCCCTCTAACCGGTCTGGCTGAGTGGTTTGTTGTTGTCGGACTTCCGTACAGTTCAATTTTCCCTGTTTTGGCTGCGTTTTTGTTTCTAAAACTTAGCTGTCTTTAAATTTAGTTGTGGGAGGGGGCTCAGTGTTTCCACCTACGCCTCCATCTTGGCCAGAAGTTGTTAGTTCTATTTTTAAATTTTTTGTTGAAACTCCATATTGTTTTCTACTGTGACTACACCAGTTTACCATTCTACAAACAGTGCATGAGTTTCCCCTTTTATCCATTTGCCATCTGTTGATTTGTTGATGGTAGCCATTCTGATAGGTGTGGGGTGATATCTTATTGTGGTTTTAATTTGCATTTCCTGATGATTAGTGATGCTAAAGATCTTTTCATATGTTACTGGCCATCTGTTTGTCCTCTTTGGAAAAATGTCTATTCAGGTCCTCTGCCTATTGTTTTAAATTTTCTTTTGGAATTTTAAAAATCATTTTTTTTAATTTAATTATTGCTCAAGTACAGTTTTCTGTCTTTTACTCCCATCCCAGCCCACCCCCCCCACCTCCCTCCCATTTCCACCCCCCTTAGTTGTTGTCCATGTGTCCTTTATACTAGTTCCTGTAAATCCTTCCCCTTTTCCCCCTGAAATTCCATACCCTCTCCCCTCTGGTCACTGTCCCTCTGTTCTCTATTTCAGTGTCTTTGGTTTAAAAATCATTTTTATTGTTTTTAATTATTGTTGTCTCAATTTATCCCCCTTTTCCCTCCTCTGCCCATCCCATCTCCTGCATCCACAGTCAATTCCCACTTTTAATCAGATTGTTTGTCTTTTCGGTGCTAAATTGAATGAGTTCCTTATATTAACCCCTTATCATTGGCAATTATCTTCAATTATATCAATTATCAATGATAAGGGGATATTAACCCCTTATCATTGGCAACTATCTTCTTCAATTCAGTAGGTTGTCTTTTAATTTTGTTGATGGTTTCCTCTGACGAGCAAAACTTTTTAGTTTGATATAATCCCATTTGTTTATTTTTGCTTTTGTTTCCCTTGCCTAAGGGGACATATCCAAATAAATATACTAAGAGCTATGTCAAGAGTATACTGCTATGTTTCTTCTAGGAGTTTTATGGTTTCAGATCTTACATTTAAGTCTTTAATACATTTTGAGTTTGTTCTTGTATATGGTGTAAGAAAGTGATCCAGTTTCATTCTTTCGCATGTGTCTGTCCAGTTTTCCCAATACATTTATTGAAGAGATGGCCTTTACCTCATTTTATATTCTTACCTCCTTTGTCATAGATTAATTGATCATATAGGAACAGGTTTGTTTCTGGAGTCTCTATTCTGTTTCATTGATCTGTGTGTCTGTTTTTATTCCCATACCATATTGTTTTCATAACTATAGGCTTCTAATATAGTTTTATATCAGGTAGCATGATACCTGCAACTTTGTTCTTCTTTCTCAAGATTGCTGTGGCTATTCAGGGTCTTTTTTGTTTCCATATAAATTTTAAGATTATTTGTTCTACTTCTGTGAAAAATATTATTGGTATTTTAATAAAGATTTGCTTGAATCTGTAGACTGGTTTGGGTAGTATTTTCATGGTTTTAATTCTTTCTATCCAAAAGTATATGCTTCCATTTATTTACATCTTCTCCAATTTAATTCTTTAATGTCTTACAATTTTCTGACTATAGGTCTTTTACTTCCTTAGTTAAATTTATTCCTTGGTACTTTTTGATGCAAAGTTAAATGGGATTTTTAAAAAGTTTCTCTTTCTGATAGTTTGGTGTTGGTGTATAATAATGTACTGGATTCCTGACTATTAATTTTGTATCCTTCTACTTTACTGAATTTATTGGTTGGCTCTAGAAGTTTTTGGTGGGCTACTTAGGTTTCTCTCATTGAGAACAAATACTTTTTTAAATAAAATTTTATTTAGCTAACATATATTTGAATGTTTTTCCGTATTTTTTGTAGTTGATTTCTAGTTTCATACCATTGTGGTCAAAGAAGATGCTTTATATGACTTCAATTTTCTTGAATTTATTAAGACTTGCTTTGTGTCCTAATGTGGTCTATCTTTGAGAATGTTCCATGTGTGCTTGAGATGTGTAGTTTTCTGCTGGGTGATGAAATGTTCTGTAAATGTCAATTAAACCCACCTGATCCATTGTGTCATTTGAGGTAACCATCGCCTTGTTGTTTTTTATCTAGAAGATCTATTCATCAATGTCAGTGGGTGTTAAAATCCCCTACCATGATTGTATTACTGTTGATCTTTCCTTTAATATCCATCAAAATTTTCTTTATATATTTAGATGCTTTTCTGTTGGTTTCATATGTGTTTACAAGGGTTATATTCTCTTGTTGCATTGAACTCTTTAGTATTATGTAGTGACCTATTTTTTGTCTCTTGTTAGGGCCATTGTTTTTATGTCTATTTTTGTCTGTTAGAAGTATTGCTGCCCCAGCTTTTTTTCCTTTGTATTGTTTTTATTTGCATGGAATATTTTTCTCATCCCTTCACTTTCAGTTTGTATCTTTTGTTCTGAAGTGGGTCTTATAAACAGTGTATATATGGGTGATGTTTTCTTACTTATTCAGCTACCATATGTCTTTTGAATGGAGCATTTAATCTGTTTATATTTAGGGTTATTATTTATAGGTATTTATTTATTGCAATTTTATTCTTTATGCCTATGTTCCTCTCTCTTGGTATTTCTTCCTCTTTTTGTTAAAGTAGGCCCTTTAACTTTTTTTGCAATACTGGTTTAGTGGTAATGAACTCTTTTAACTTTTTTTTTGTCTGGAAAGTTTTTTCATTTCACCTTCAATTTTAAACAGTAGTTTTGTTGGGTAGAATAGTCTTAGTTAAAGGTCCTTGTTTTTCATCACTTTGAATATTTCATGCCAGTCTTTTCTGGCCTGAAGTGTTTTCTGTTGAGAAATCAGCTGACAGCCTATGGGAACTGCCTTGTAGGTAACCAACTACCTTTCTCTTGCTGCCTTTAAGATTCTCTCTTTGTTTCTACCCTTTGGCACTTTAATTATGATGTATCTTGGTATGGGCCTCTTTGGGTTCATTTTGACTAGGACTCTTCCTGTTTCCTGAACTTGTGTGCTTTTTTCTTAACCAGGTCAGGGACATTTTCAGCCATAATTTTTGAAACAGGTTTGCTATCCCTTGGTCACTCTTTTCTCCATCTGGTACCCCTATGATTTGTATATTCTTACACTTGATGTTGTCCCAGAGGTCCCTTAAATTTTCCTACTTAAAAAATTCTTTTTTTCTTTATATGTTCTACTTTAGTGCTTACTGATATCTTGTTCTCTAAATCACTGATTTGATCCTCTGCTTCATCTAACTTGCCATTGATTTCGTCCAGTGTATTCCTCATTTCAGATATTGTATTCTTCATTTCTGACTGGTTCTTTTGTATGGTTTCTATGTCCTTTTTAATGCTTACTATCTCTTTGTTGAAGTTCTCAACAAGATCCTTCATTCTTCCCCTAAATTCCTTGGACATCCTTATAAGCCTTGTTTTAAACTCTCCATTTCATATTTTGGTTGCCTCCATTTCATTTAATTCTTTTTCTGGGGATTTCATTTGGGACATATTTCTTTGTCTCCCTATTTTGCCTCTGTGTATTAGGTAGGTGTGCTATGACTCCCAAACCTGTTATGATGGCTTTATGATGCAGGTATCTTTTTTGGCTTAGTGGCAAAATCTCTCAGATCACCTGAAATTGGTGCTTTTGTAATTTTTTGGTGGGTTATGTGCACCCTCCTGTTGTAGTTGAGTCTTGAATGCTGTTGGCCCTTTTGTTAGTGGAGATAAACCTTCAGGCTCACTGACTGTAAGGATAAACCTCGATCACTGTATAAGTCCTGTGTATGAGGCAGAGTTCTTTCCAGCATGGTCTGGTACCTGCTGAAATCTTTCTTTGGCTGTGCTGCTTGTGTAGTTGGTTTGAGCTTTTGTGTGGTGTGAAGCCCACCATTAGTTGCGTTGGTTTTGGGTCTGCTTGGGTGGGGTTCAGGTAAATGTTGATATCAGATATTGTGTTTAAATAGCCTTGAGCTACCTGTTTGGAGATAATCATGCTATGCACTATTCCTGGCTGCATCTACTGGGCCTGGGTTTTCATGGGAGGGACCAACATGTGTATAAGTGTCAGCTTTTTCCAGCTTAGAGTTGGGGGCAAATAAAATATCTGTTGGTTCCTGATTTCTTCCTCCATCTGTCAGCTACTGTGCCTTCTATTTAAGTTGCCAGGTCTTCCTCTGGAACCTTCCAAAAAAGACTATAGAGTGGGCTTAGGCTGTCTACAACATACAGACCCTGCACAGATTGCAAGCTCCGGAGGGAGAGGTAAGTGGGGTTGGGATGATATGGGTAGTGGATCCCCTACTCGGGAGCAGTGTGGTCAGGCACTCAATGAGGGGAAAGTACCCCTTATTCCAGACACAAACCACCTATACTGTGCCAAAGTCTTCAACTCTAGTTCCCCCAGGAGGAGTGTGTTGCAGATTCAGGTTGGGTAAAACCTGTGCTATCCTCTGCAGGAGAAAGCTCAGCAGGGCAGAGCCATTAGAACTTTGGAGGACAGCAAGAGTCTCTTCCCTTGTGGGTGGTGTTGACTGAGCTCACAGGAGGGCGCAGAGCTCTTTGTCTTGGTCCAGACAATAGCCCCTGATGGAGATACACATGAAATGTCTCTGCTCTGAGCAGTCCTTCCTTCCCCTTGAGGAACTTAGTTCAGTGGGGCAGGGAATCTGGGACTTGGAAGGGTAGGTCACAACAGTCTCCAGCTGGGGCTGGTGCTGACAAGCCTAAGGAGAGGGCAGGAACTTCTTTTTCTTCCTGAAATAGCAGGGCTGGACTTGCAAGAAAGCTAGATATGGCCCCCTTGCAATATAGCCACACAACCCAGGACCTGCCTGTCTGATTTTGGAAAAAAGCTTCCCTGGAACGTGGCACTACAAAAGTCCTAGGTGTGAATGGCACTTCGATTCCCTTGCTCAGCTGAACTCAGCAGGGTGGGGCCTCAAAGTGGCAGGGCAGGCCAAGAGATTCAACCAGGTGGTGGGGGTGATGGTGGTGGTGGTGCTGGCTTTGCACTCAAGGTGGGGAAAAATCGTCCCCTTTCCAAAGCTACACTGCTCAATCACTGTCTGAGTGTCCATCAAGAGTTTCTGCCGAAAAAGAGGACCAGTAAGGGCCTTGCTGGGTGCAGCCAGCAGAAAACCCTCTGCAGAATTCCAGTACAGCAGAGTGCTGTCACCAGTAGTTGGGGGACCAATGCAGTGTACTCCTCCAGCTAGTGCTATTACAACTGGAGTGCTGGTCCCTGGGAAGGTGGTGTCTGGGTCTCTAGATGACTCCTTTCTCTTCCAGGTGGACTGAATCCTCACTGAATTGCACCACCAGATACTATGCCTGCTCCTCTTCTGAACTCTGTTGCTGTGGGTTTGGGATCCCTTCAAGGGATTGAGATTCCATGCTCCTAGGGGAAGGAGTTTTGCAGCCAAGATATCACTCTGGCTTCTTAGCTACCACATGTAGGTACAGGGGCCAGCACTTTTTGCATCTCTGCCCTTCTTACCTTTCTCTGATTTTTTTTTTCTGTAAATTATAATATTTTAATTCAGGTAGCCTTTAGTTGGCTATTCGAGTTAATTTCTCTATAATTTAGCCATAAATCTAATTTGGCAATGGGAGCTTTCATCTACTCTGAAGCCATCTTAGAATAGTTATTGTAGTTTTTATTTCTGATTTATTCTTTTTATGGTTTTCATGTCCTGTTTATGTTTACTATCTCTTTGTTGAAATTGCAACAGATTTATGTATTCTCCCCCTAAGTTTCTTGAGCATCCTTATAATCAGTGTTTTCAACTCTGCATCTGGTAGATTGCTTGCCTCCATTTTTTATTTTCTGAAGTTTTCTCCTGTTCTTTATTCAAGATATATTTCTTTTTCTCTTCATTTTGGCTGCCTCCCTTTGTTTTTATCTATTAACTGGATCTGCTATGTCCCCCAGTCTTGGCAGGATGGTCTTACATAGTTGGTTTCCTGTGGGACCCAGTGGTGCAGTAATCTTGGTCACCTGAACTAGGTACTCTAGGTACACTTGTGTGTGTTGTGTGTACCCTCTTGTTGTAGTTGAGCCTTGATTACTGTTGTCACATTAGTGGTGGGATAGGCTGTCAGACTGATTGGCTTTGATGACTGGCCTTGACCACAATTTACAAGCTGCTATGTGTGGGTTGACCCTGTACTGAGTGGATTTGCCCCAACCAGGCTCTGGTGCCTGCCTGGAGCCTCTTAGGAGGGGCTCTGGTGCAGGGGAAATTTAGCTGCTGCCTGTGTCTGTCCTGGGGCCATCTGGTAAGTGCTTCTTAGCTATCTGTGCTTGGTAGCTGCCCGGGCTGTACCCAGATGCATGTGGGAGAGTCCACACTGTGAAATGAGGCCAGCTGCTACCGGTATTGGGACCTGGGGCCACTTAGTAAGAGGCACAGGGCATGCCAAGGCCAGTCATCTCCTGGCTGGTGCCTGTGATCCTTTGAGCATTTTTGAGAAAGTTTGTAGTTTAGGCAAAGGCTGGCTGCCTGTGAGAACAGCCACTGAAAGTACACTAGTTAGGTGGGGTGTGATTATAGGAGGATTCACCAGGATACTGTGAGCTTTGTTCACCAGATTAAAGCAGATTCATTCAGATTTAAAACATGCCTGCACCTGTAGGCTGTATGTAGGGGGTGGCTCAACACAGAAACAATAGTGCCCACCTGTACCTGCTGTATGAAAGAAGGCTTACCACATAAAAATGGTGGCTGTTTTTTTCAGCCCTTGTCCTGAAGCCATACAATTCAGTTTCTCACCATATGCCTCTGGCACTTTTTGAGCTACTGTCCTTTTGCTGAATCTTATGGTGAATATTTTGTGAGCCAGCAAGTCTGTGTGTGGACTCTTTAAGAGAATGTCTGGCTTTCCAGAAGCCCCCAATCTCACCTAGAGAGAATCCCCACCAATTTCACAGCCAGAAGTTATGGAAATTCCATTTCCCAGCACTGGAGCTTCTGGCTGGGGAGTATAGTGTGTGGATAGAACCCACTTGCTCCTCAGGGGACACCTCTGCAGCCAAGATATTCCTCTCAATTGCAACACACGGGTGTGGGAGCAGCCCATCTTTACCCCTGTTACCATTCTATACATGTTTTCTTCTTTATATCTGTTGTTATAAAAGTTTCTTTCCTTAGTCTTCAGATTGTTCTCCAGGGTGACTGTTCTATAATTTAGTTGTAATTTTGATGTGGTCATGGGAGGTGGTGAGCACAGTGCTTACCTGTCATCTTGACCAGAAATCCCCCAAATTTTAATATGTCATATTGTCTTTTCATTGGTTGCTATTTCTGTTTTGATCTCACCTTTTATTTCTTCTTTGACCTACTTGTTTAGTAGCATGTTGTTTAGTCTTCATATAATTGTGTTTGTTTACTTTCTTTTTTGCAGTTGATGCCTAATTTCAAAGCCATGTGGTGAGAAAATATGCTTCATGTGATTTCAGTCTTCTTAAACTTGTCGAGGCTAGTTAAGTGTTCCAACATAAGGTCTATTTTTGAGAATGTTCCATGTGCTTTATATCATAATCTACATTCTGGTGTTCTGGGATAAAAAGCTCTGTGAATACCAGTTATGTCCATTTGGTCTAATATGTCATCTAAGGCCAATATTTCCTTATTAATTTTTTTTGTTTCAATGATTTATCCATTGCTATCAATGAAGTATTTAGGTCCCCTACTTAATCATGTTTTTGTCAGTTTCTTTCTTTAGCCTTTTAGTAGTTACTTTATATATTTTGGTGCTCTTGGCTTGGGTGCATATATATTAATATATGTTATATCTTTTTATGTATATTATCCTTCCTATCATACAATGTCCATTTTCATTTCTTGTTACCTTTTTTTATCTTGAAATCTATTTTGCCAGACATGAGAACATCTGTATCTGCTATTCACTGTATGCCATTTGCTTGGAGTACCATTTTCCATGTCTTCATTTTGAATCTATGTTTGTCCTTGGCTCATAAAGGCATCATATAGTTGGGTTTTGTTTTTATTTGTTTCATCCTGCTACTCTGTGCCTTTTACTGGGTGAGCTCAGTCCATTTACACTTAGGGTGATATCTGATGTATCAGGATTTTCTATAGCCATTTTATCTATTGTTTTTTGGTAGCTCTGTATTTTTGTTGTTTCTTTTTTCATGTGTTTCTCTTAGTTTAGTTTGGTGGTAACCTATGGTTTTCCCCCCCTTTTTATGTTGTGTGTCTCAGTTCTAGATTTTTTGTGATTACCATTATGTTTATGCAAAATAAATTTTCATATATACAGTAGGCCTTTTTCTTCTCATTCTAACTTATCTCCATTTACCTGTGCAAGTGTAGTCCTTTTCTCCCACTGTTTATATTTTTGTTGTCATAATTTATCTCTTTTTATGCTGTGAGTTCATGTCCAAATTGCAGTACCTATTTTCTTCTTTTTAAGAAAATGTTATTACTCCTTTTAAACATTTTGTTATATATAAGTGTTTAATACCCTGTTCCAAATGAGACTTGCAATAGTTTTCTTTTGTCTGTCTCTTAGTCATTTGCTCATGGTATTGTATTCTTTTGTGTTTTTGTTTCAAGTGGAAGAGAATCTTTCAGTATTTAATATAATGCCTGTGGTGGCAAGTTCCTTTATTTATTGTATACTTGGAAAAACCTTTATTTCTCTCTCATAATTAAAGGATAACATTGCTTGGCTGGTGATTTCTTTCTTTTAGTAATTTGAGTATTTGATTAAATTTTTCCTAGTTCACAGAGTTTCTGCTGAAAAATCTGATGATAATCTAATGGGGTTCCTTTCATAAGTTACCTTCTTCTTTTCCCCAACTGCCTTGAGAATCCTTTCTTTGTTGTTAATTTTTGACAGTTTTAATACAGTGTGCCTTGAAGAAGGCCTTTTTGGATTGAGATAATTAGGTATTCTCTTAGCATCTTAGTTTTGGCAATCCAGTTTTTTCACTGTAGGTTTGGGAAGTTCTTTTTGATTATTGGCTTGAATAGGCTCTGTGTTTCCTTTTCCTGCTCTTCTTCTGGTATACCCAGTATTATTATTTTTATTATTCTTTCTAATGGAATCAGATCTCATAGAGTTATTTCATTATTTCTTTTGGCTCACTCTCTTCTTTTGCCCAAATAATTTCTAGATTTCTACCTTCTGTGTCACTAATTCTGTCTTTTATCTGGTCTACTTTAGGTCCTAAGCTTTCTTAGGACCATTCTTCATCTCAGTTTCTGTTTGTTTCTTATAGTTCCAATATCTTTGGTGTAGTACTCCTTTATTCATTGATTTTTATTTCTGAGTTTATTGAATTGCTTTTCTAAGTTTTTTATATCTTGTTGAATTTTTTTTTCAGAACTACAATTTTAAATCTGTCATTTAAATTACATTCTTCCATGTTATTAAGTTTATTTCCTGGAATTTTTTACATTTCATCATCAATAACCTTGGTTATTCATTTGTGCTTGATGGATTATTTCTCTGTCTGGGCATTTGTGAGAATGAAATCTACTTTTTAAAAATATTTGATACTTCACTGTTTAGCAGGTGGATAAGTAGAGGTCTTTTGTTTCCCAGTAGGTGGTGCTGAAGTGCAAGCTTTTACTTTCTCTTACCTGCACTGCTGGGGCTCCCAGGATCTCTGTGGGGTGATATTGCCTTGGCTGTGGAAAATGCCCTGTATTTCACAAGGAAGTGGGTGTCACATTTATTATTCAGTTAAGTTGGTTTTGGGGCACCACTTGTGTGGATTGAAAGTGACAGGCTTTGGGTGTCCTGTTTGTTCCTGATGACACCTTTCTGTAGTCAGAAGTTGCTAGCATAATCACTCTGTCTGAGTTGACCCAGCTGCCTCTACCAGGCTGTACCACAATTAGTGGGCAGGGGTGGGTGAGAGTAAGTGGGTTTGTATATCCACACTTCTGCTTTTCTCATGGGTTTAGCCACAATGACTGCAGACTACTTAGACTAGAAGTATTTTTCAGCCCTTTAGTGATCTGCTGAAAAAGGATTTTACTGCCAGGCAGGACACAGTGGAATGGGGTAGGTGAGTTTCTACATCTGCAAAATTATTTGTCTGGTGCTGACTGGCTATGGTGCTCTGTGATTTTTTTGTCACTACTCTCTACTTCTGAATGTGGGACCAGTCTCAATGTGTGCCACCCAGACCTGATTGCTGTCTCTGGCCCTTCAATTTGCCAAGTGGGGATTGTGCCCCAACCATTCACGGCTATCGCATCTATTGGGGCCACAATTCATGCAAGACTTTGTGAGGCTTCTGTCTCTTTTTCCCTCTTTCAGTCCCGTCTCTGTTGTTCATTCAGATATACCCACCTTCAGATGTCTCAATTGTGTGATGTCTCAAATGTGTTTATATGTTGAGCAGGGTATTTTTTTTGTTGAATCATAGCTGTCTAACTTGTTGTGGCCTAAAGAGCCTCTCATGCTGTCATGCTGCTGATGTCATCCCTCCAGCTTTATTCTCTTGCATGTGGCTATTTAGTTTCCCAATACCACTTGTTGAAGTCACTAATCTTTCTGTATAGAATGGTCTTATTATCCTGAGAAAAATTTATAAACTTTATTTTGCCATAAAAAGTGAAATCCTGCCATTTGAACCTTGAGGACATTAGGCTAAGTGAAATAAGACATACAGAAAAAGACAAATACTGCATAATCTTACCTACATGGGGGATCATAAAAAAAATAAAACTCACAGATATAGAGAATAAATTAGTAGTTGCCAGACATGGGTGGTAGCAAGTTGGTAAAATGTGTGAAGGTAGTCAAAAGGTACAAACTTCCAGTTATAAAACAAATAAGTCCTGAAAATATACAGCATGGTGACTATAGTTGATAGTACTGCATTGTGTATTTTAAAATTGCTAAGGGACTAGTAGATCTTCAAAGTTCTCAGCACAAAAAAAAATGAAGTGACGTGTGGTCATGGATGTTAACTAGACTTATTGCAGCAATTATTTCATAGTATATACACATAGTGAGTCATGATGTTGTACACCATAAACTAATATAATGTTACATGTCAATTATATCATATTAAAATACCTTAAAGATCAATTAAGTATGGAAGTATGGGTCTATAAATCTCTTTGGGGAATATTGCCATTTTAACAATATTAAGTGTAGTGTATAGAAATACAACTGATTTTCTGCATGTTGTTTTTATATCCAACAACTTTGAAGACTTTATTAGCACTACTAATTTATTTTGTGGATTTTGTTAGATTTTTTATTTGTAATATTCTATGGGCAAACAGAAATAGTTTTACTTCTTTCTAATTTGGATGCCTTTTATTATTTTTTCTTGCTTAATTACTTTGTCTACCACTTCCAGTAAAATACAAGCAGTGGGGAAAGCAGACATCCATTCTTGGTCTTATCTCAGAAAGCTTTCAGTATTTCACCACATACTAAGTAACACTAAGTATACACTCAGTATACACCATACACTAAGTAACACTCAGTAACACTAAGTATAGTGTTAGCTGTGGTTTTTCATATATTACTTTAACCATGTGAGGAATTTTCTTTCTACTTATAGTTTTTTTTTTTAACCAGGAAAGGTAGTTGAATTTAGTGAAGTAATTTTCCTACATCAGTTGAAATGATCATGTGGGCTTTTTTTAGATTTTTGTGAATATGCTATATTATACTGATTGATTTTTAAAAAATGTTGCACCACCCTTACATTCATGGAATAAATCCTAATGGAACACAAAGTATAATATCAATATGCCACTGGATTCCATTTGCTAGTATTTTCTTTAGCATTTTTGTACCTGTATTCAAAATTTTTCTTTCTTGCAATATCTTTGTCTGACTTTGGTATCAAGGTAGTGATAACCTCATAAAATGAGTTAGAAAGTGTTCCTTTATCTGTTTTGGGAAGAGCTTGAATAAAATTGATGTTAATTTTTTCATTATTATAATTTACTTTTTATTGATTACAGATGTCTACCATTTCCCCCCCTTTTCTTCCCTTCACCTTGCCCTCTGTCCCTGACCTTGGAATTCACTATGAAGTCATCTGGTTATGGACTTTTCTTTTTGAAAGTTTTTTGTTAAGTTATAGATTAAATTTCTTTGCTTGTCTGCTTTTCTCTTTCATTGTGACACAGTTTAAGTAATTAATGTGTCTTTACAAATTTTTCAATTTCATCTAGATTAACTAAACTATTGATATACAATTTCTTACATTATTTTTAATTGCTCTCTCATTTCTACATATTCATTTCTGTAAGGTTGGTAGTAATGTCTTCAATTCCACTTCTGATTTTCTTAAGTCATTGAGTCCTTTTTTCTTAGTCAGCTAAGCTAAAGGTTTATTGATTTTGTTGATTTACTCAAAGAACCAACATTGGTTTTTATAAATTTTCTCTTTTTTTTAGTTTTCTATTTTTCAAGTTTCTCAAGGTTTAAAATTTGAGTATTAATTTTAGATATTTCTTTCTATTTAATGTAGGCATGTATAACTATAAATTTCCCTTTAAGTACTGATTTTGCTGCATTCCATAAAATTAGGTGCTTTGTATTTTTGTTTTCATTAGTCAGAAAGTATTTTTCAACTTTCCTTTTGATTTGTCTATTGGCATATTAGTTGTTTAATTGCTTTCTAATTTCTACATATTTGTGAATTTTCTAGTTTTCCATCTGTTATTGATTTATAATTTCATTTTATTGTGGTGAGAAAAGAAGGTTTCATGCATACTTGAAAAGAAGGTGGCACACATCAATGTGTGATTGCCTCTTGAGTGCCCCCTACTGGGGGCCTGGCCTGCAACCCAGGCATGTGCCCTGAGTGGGAGTCAAACCAGTGACCCTTTGGTTTGCAGTACTCAATCTAATAAGCCACACCAGCCAGGGAAGAATGTGTAATCTTTTCTTTATGGGTATAATTTTCTGTATATATCTGTTTTGTTTAGTTGATTACAGTGGTTTCCCTTCCTTGATTTTCTTTTATATACTGTTGAAAGTGGAATATTGAAGGCTCCAACTATTATTGCAGAACTATCTATTTCTTTTTTTATTTCTGTCAATATTTATATCATATGTAGGGACTCTGTTATTAGGTCCATATATGCACATAATTTTTATACCTTCTTGATGAGGTTTTCTTCTTACTGATGTCCTTCTTTGTCTTGTTATAGTTTTTGAGTTGAAGTCAATTTTGTTTGACATTAGTGTAGCCACCACAGATTTTTTTGGTTACTATTTGCACAGAATACCTGTTTCCATCTTTTGATTTTCAGTGAATTTGTGTCATTGTATCCTCACAGATGGGGAGCAGATGTCAGCTAGTGGGAGGGTTAGGGGGTGGAGGGATTGAGCCAAGAGGAAAAAGGACTTATGGACACAGACAACAGTGTGGTGATTGCTGGAGGGGGAGGGTCATATAAGGTATAAGGGGACTAAATAGTAATAGAAAAAATACAATAAAGGTTAAAGACAAAGAAAAAAGTACACATTTTCTGGATTTTCAAAAATTCTAAAATAAGAAAATAAAGCATCCAAAATGTGGTATTCAAAAAAAAATGTGTCATTGTATCTAAAGTGAGTGTCTTTCAAGTAGCATACAAATGGTTTTTAAGAAATTCTATTCTGACAATCTCCTCTGCCTATTGACTGCAGAGTCTAATTCATTTACATTTAAAGTAATTACTTGTAAGGAAAGACTTAAGCCACTTCACTATTTGTTTTCTATATGTCATATCTCATGTTCCTTAATTTCTCCATTATTATCTTTTGTTTTCTGAAACAACAGAAATTTATTCCTCACAGTTGTGCCACTGGAAAGTCCAAGATCATGGTGCTGGAAGGTTTAGTATATAGCGAGGGTCTGCTTTCTTTTTGACAGCCATCTTTTTGCTGTAAAATGACATGGAAAAGGAGTCAGGGATTTCTTTGGGGTCTCTTTTATAAGGGCACTAATCCAATCCATAAGAGCTCCACCCACATGAATTAATCACCTATCAAAGTCCATGCCTCCTAATCTCACATTTAGGGTTGGGTTTTCAACAAAAGAATTTTGGAGGGACTTAAACATTTAGCTCACTGATATGTTTTGATTCCCTCCCATTTTTGGAATATATATGTTGGGTTTTTTGGAAAAAAACCTTTTTTTTAAAGATTGTGTTTATTTTTACAGAAAGGGGAAGGGAGGGAGAAAAAGAGGGAGAGAAACATCAATGTTTTCTCTTGCCTCTTGCACACCCCCACCGGGAACACAGCCTGCAACCCAGGCATGTACCCCAACTGGGAATCAAACCAGAGACCCTTTGGTTCACAGGCCGGCACTCAGTCCACTGAGCCACATCAGCCAGGACAAGAATCTTTTATTTTTAATTTTATTTTAAGTGGTAACAACATATAACACAAGATCTTTTCTCAATAAATTAAGTGTACCATAGTCCCTCATTATCCATGGTTTTGCTTTCTGTAGTTTCAGTTATCTACAGTCAACTGCAGTTCAAACATATTAAGTAGAGAATTCCAGAATTAAACATAAGTTTAAAATTGTGTGTCATTTTGAGTAATGCAATGAATCTCATACTGTCCCAATCCATTCCAAGTGGGATGTAAATCATCACTTTGCCCAGAAAATTCATGCCATATATACTAACCACTCACTAATCACTTAGTAGCTGTTTCAGTTATCAAATTGACTGTCACAATATTGCAGTTCTTATGCTCAAGTGACTTGAGCATAAGAACTGCGATACTTTACTAATTATTGCCCCCAAACACAAGAGTAGTGATGCTGGCAACTTTGACATGTGGAAGAAAATCCATTAAGTGAAAGTTTATGTATGTGTAGGAAAAAACAGTATACATAGGGTTTGGTACTCTCTGTAGTTTTAAAGAGTGTGTCCCTGGTAAATAAGGGGGTAATTGTGTAAACTACATTATTGTTGACTATACATACAATGTTGTAAAGCAGCTCTCTAGAGTTTATTCATCTTGCTTACTGGAATTTTATGCCCACTGATTAGAAACTCCTAATTTTTGTGTCATCCCAGCCTGTAGCAGCCACCATTATACTTTTAAAAAATAGATTATTGATTTTAGAGAGAGAAGAATGCAGAGAAAGCTAGAAATATCAATGTGAGAGAAACATTGATTGGTTGCCTCCTATATATATATACCCCAAACAGGGATCAAACCCACAACCTAGATATGTTCCCTGACCAGGAATCAAAGTCCCGACCTTTTGGTATAAAGGATAATACTCCAACCAACTGAGCCACACTAGCCAGGAGTATACTTTTTCATTCTATGAATTTGACTATTTTATATATCTCATGTAAATGGAATTATGCAGTATCTGCATTTCAGTGGCTTTTTTGCTTAACATAATATCCTTCAGCTTCATTCATGTTGTCACATATTGCAGAAATTCCTTCAATAACCATCCTGACAGGTGTGAGATAACATCTCATTGTGGCTTTTTGTTTCCCTGATGATTCGTTATGTTGAGTAGTATTTCATCTATCTGTTGGTCATTTGTATGTCTTCTTTGGAGAAATGCCTATTCAAGTCTTTTTAAAAAATATTTTATGTATTTATTTTTAGAGAGAGAGGAAGGGAGGGAGAAAGAGATAGAGCAAAACATCACTGTGTAGTTGCCTCTCAAGTGCCACCTACTGAAGACCTGGCCCACAACCCAAGCATGTGCCCTGACTGGGAATTAAATCAGTGACTATTCAATTCACTGGCCAGCACTCAGTCCTCTGAGCCACACCAGCCAGGGCTCTATTCAAGTCTTTGGCTTATTTTTAAATCACATTATTAGATTTCTTTTGCTACTGAATTACATGAATTTCTCATATTTTTGGATATTAAACCCTTATGAGATACATGGTTTGCAAATATTTTCTCCTATTCTCTAGATTGCTTTTTCTCTGTTAATTGTTTGTTTTTAGTTATGAAAGTCAAATACCATATGATGTCACCTACAAGTGGGACCTAATCAAACAAAACAAACAAGTGAGCAAAACAGAACCAGAGACACAGGAATAAAGAACAAACTGACAGTGACTAGAAGGGAGGGGAAAGGGGATAACAGGGCAAAGAAGGGGAACAGTCATGAAGGAACATGTATAAAGGAACCATGGACAAGGACAATGCGGGGGGGAGGGCTGAATGTGGGGGGTGGAGGTGGGTAGGGCATGGGAGAGTAATTGCACAACAATGGGGGGGAAATGGAGACAACTGTAATTGCACAACAGTAAAAATGTTTCTTTTGCTGTGCAGAAGCATTTTAGTTTGATGCAATTCCACTTGTTTTTGTCGTTGTTGTTGCATGTGCTCTTGCTATCATATGCAAGAACTCATGGCCAAGAGCAATGTCAAGAAGTTTTACTCCAATGTTTTAACTAGGAGTTTTACAGTTTTGAGTCTTATGTTTAAGTCTTTAAATCAGTTTATGTATGTGTCAGTTAGGGGTCAAACTTTATTTATTTACATGCACATATCTAGCATCTCTGGTAGAGATTATGCTTTTCACATTGTGTATTCTTGGCACCCATGTGAAAAATCAGTTGACTAAATATATGTGTGTTTGTTTCTGGTGTGTAAGTGTTTTTGTGATAGTACCATACTCTTAATTACTGTAGCTTTGTTGTATAATTTGAAATCAGGAAGTGTGATACCTCTGGCCTTGTTTCTCTTTCTCGGGATTTAGTGGACGATTTGTAATTTCATATCATTGTAGAATTATTTTTTCTACTACAAAATATGCCATTGGGATTTTGATAGGGAATGCATTGAATCTGTAAATTCCTTTGGGTAGTATGGATATTTTAACAACATTAATTTTTCCAATCTTTGTTCATAGTAGTGCTTTCCATTATTTTGGTTATCTTTGCTTTGTGCCTGACCTTTGAAGAAAAAATTTTAGTTTTTTACCAGTGTGCATAATATACACTACGAGCTTTTCACATATGGCCTTTATTATGCTGAGGTACTTTCCATTTTTAGTGTGTTGAGAATTTTTTCACAAAAAGGTATTAAATTTTGTCAAATTCTTTTCCTACAACTATAAAGAGAATCATATGATTTTATCCTTTATTCTATTAATGTGGCATTTCACATTAATTAATTTGCTTATGTTGAGGATGTTTATGTTTATACTCATCAGAGATATTCACCTGTCTGTGTATGTGGGTGATGTTTTTGCCTTACATTGGTATAAGGGTGATGCTGGAGTCATAAAATGAGTTTGAGTATGTTCCCTTCCCTTCTATCTTTTGGAAGAGTTTGGGAAGGGTTGGTGTTAATTTCTCTTAAACATTTCTTAGAGTTTACTAATAAAGAAATATGGTCCCTGGCTTTTCTTCACCAAGAGGTTTTTGATTACTGAAAATCCATGCTAGCTACAAGTCTGTTCAAATTTTCTATTTCTTCATGATTCACTCTAGACAGGTTATAGATTTCTGTGAATTTGTTGATTCTCCTAAATTATTCAGTTTGTTGCTGTATAATGGTTCACAGTGGTCTCAGGATCTTTTGTATTTTTGTGGTACCAGTTGTAATGTCTCTTATTTTATTTATAGTGTCATTTAAACAGTCTGTCTTTTTTCTTAGATAACTAAGATTATTATCAATATTGTTCACCTTTTCAAAAACTTAGTCTTAAGTTTTATTATGTTTTCTCTTTCTTCCTATTTTATTTAGCTCTAATCTTTATTTCATTCCTTCTGGTAACTTTGGGCTTAGTTTGTCTTTCTTTTTGCAGACGGAAGATATGTCTTCTTTTCTCTTTGCATCGAGATGCAAAGTAAGGTTATTTGGGATCTTTAGGTAGGCATTTATAGTATGAATTTCCTTCTTTTATTATCTTTGTGGCATCTTATAAATATTGGTGTATTGTATTTTTATTTTCTTTTTTTAGATACATTCAATTGATTATGCTATTACAGTTGTCCCATTTTTTCTCTCCTTTATCTTCCCCCACCATTATTCCCCCACCTTAGTTCATGTCCATGGGTCATACATATAAGTTCTTTGGTTTCTCCACTTCCCATGCTATTCTTAACCTCTCCCTGTGTATTTTGCTTCTTGCCATGTACCTGCCATTTATGCTTCTTATTCCCTGCACCTTTTCTACCATCCTCCCTACTCCCCCTTCCCACTGATAACCCTCTATGTGATCTCCATTTCTGTGATTCTGTTCCTGTTCTAGTTGTTTGCTTAGTATGTTTTTGTTTTTTAGGTTCAGTTGTTAATAACTGTGAGTTTGCTGTCCTTTCATTGTTCATATTTTTCATCTTCTTTTTCTTAGATAAGTCCCTTTAGCATTTCATATAATAAGGGCTTGGTGATGATGAACTCCTTTAACTTGACCTTATCTGGGAAACACTTTATCTGCCCTTCCATTCTAAATGAAAGCTTTGCTGGACAGAGCAATCTTGGATGTAGGTCCTTACCTTTCATGACTGGAATACTTCTTTCCAGCCCCTTCTTGCCTGCAAGGTCTCTTTTGAGAAATCAGCTGACAGTCTTATGAGTACTCCTTTGTAGGTAACTGTCTCCTTTTCTCTTGCTGCTTTTAAGATTCTCTCCTTATCTTTAATCTTGGGTAATGTAATTATTATGTGACTTGATGTGTGCTTCCTTGGGTCCAACTTCTTTGGGACTCTCTGAGCTTCCTGGACTTCCTGGAAGTCCATTTCCTTTGCCAGATTGGGGAAGTTCTCCTTCACTACGTTTTCAAGTAAGTTTTCCATTTCTTGCTCTTCCTCATCTCCTTTTGGCACCATTATGATTCAGATATTGGAGTGCTTGAAGTTGTCCTGGAGGCTCCTCCTCACTTTTTGAATTCTTATTTCTTCATTCTATTCTGGTTGAATGTTTATTTCTTCCTTCTGCTCCAAATCATTGACTTGAGTCCCAGTTTCCTTCCCTTCATTGTTGGTTCCCTGTACATTTTCCTTTATTTCATTTTACATAGCCTTCACTTCTTCCTCTGTTTTGTGACCATTCTCAACCATTTCTGTGAGCATCCTGATTACCAGTTTTTTGAACTCTACATCTGATAGGTTGGGTATTTCTTTATCACTCAGTTTTATTTTTGGAGCTTTGATCTATTCTTTTACTTGGGCCATATTTTTTGTCTTAGCATGCATGCTACATAGTAAGGGGTGGAGCCTTAGATATTCACCAGGGTGAGGCAATACATGTCACTGCATTGTGGCACTGTATGTGGGGGAGGGGTGCGAGAGGGACCAATGCTACTTGCTCAGCTCTTGCCTTACTTTCCGTCACTTCTCTCATTCCCTACAAGCAGATTGTGCCCTTTCAGGTGCTGATTCCCAGTTGAGTGGGTTTGTGCACATTCTAGGATCCCATGGGCCTCTCTAATGAACTCTCCTGTGAGACTGGGAGTTTCTCCCACTGCTGCAAACCCCACAGGTTTTTACAGCCAGAGATTTTGAGGCTTTAGTTTCCTGCACTGGAATTCTGGGTTGTGGAGTCTTTCTCACTCCCCAGTTGTTCCTCCTGGCTTATCTGCATGTGAATGTAGGATATTTCAGTCTACCAGCCATCAACTCTCCTGCCCCAGACTGCTAGCCATCATCTGTCTCTGTCCCTCCTACTAGTTTGAAGAATGTTTTTTTTTTTAACTCATTGGTTGTCAGACTTCCATACAGTTTGATTTTCTGGCAGTTCTGGTTATTTTTTGTCTTTAAACTAGTTGTTGTCCTTCTTTGGGTTGTGCAAGGAGGCAAAGTGTATCTACCTATGCTTCCATCTTGGCTGGAATTGTCCATGTCAAGAGATATTTTCAATACTAACATTGTTTAATACAAGATTGCCTGATCAGAGTCATTTCTATGCATAAATTATAAAATCTATATATGTGATCTAAATCTGCACCTGACCAGATGGGACAACTTTGGGTTCAGAGAACTACTTGACCTGTCTGAGAAACTGCAAATTCACCCAAGTTGTTTCCCCACTTGTGGCACTGGACGTAGAAGTAATACCTTTTGACTCGGCAATTCCACTGCTAGGATTACACCCTAAGAATCCTGAAACACCAATTCCAAAGAACCTATGCACCCCAACGTTCATAGCAGTGCAATTTAAAATAGGCAACTGGTGGAAGCAACCTAAAGGCCCATCAGTAAATGAATGGATCAAAAACTATGCTACATTTACACGATAGAATATTAGGCAGCAGAAAGAAAGAAGGAGCTCCTACCTTTCATGACTGCATGGATGGAACTGGAGAGCATTATGCTAAGTGAAATAAGCCAGGTGGTGAAAGACAAATACCATATCATCTCTCTTATAAGTGGGACCTAATCAACAAAACAAATAAGCAAGTAAAATAGAACCAGAGACATTGAATTAAAGAACAATCTCACAGTAACCAGAGAGGAGGAGGAAGGAGATAACAGGAAAGAAGGGGGAGGTTTATCAAGGAACATGTATAAAGGATCCATTGACAAAGCCAAAGGGGGAAGAAGTTTGAGGATGGGAGGTGGGGGTTGGTGGGGTGGAGGAAGTGGTGGTGGGAAAATAGAGACAACTGTCCTTGAACAACAATAAAAAATGCAAAAGAAATAAATAAAGAATTAGAAATAATATTATAAAGGTAAAGGTATTAGCCAAAGCACCCATAGATGTGGGCAACAGATTGTTCATGGCCAGAGGAAAGGCAGGGCAAGGGCAAGGGCAAGGGGGAGGTGAGCAAAGTGGGTAAAATGGGGACATCTGTTATAGTGTGAACAATAAAAATAAAGTAAAAAAGTAAGTAATACCTGAAATAGTAAGACTCCTCAAAGAAAACAGAGGCAGTGAACTTTTAACATCACTCTCAGTAATATTTTACATTTTGGACAGATCTCCTTGGAAAAGAACACAAGGTAAAACAAACAAGACTACATCAAACTAAAGAGTTTTTGCACAGTGAAAGAAACTGCCAAGAAAGCAAAAAGACAACCTACTGAATGAGAGAATATATTCACCAATGATACATCTGATAAGAAGTTAATATCCAAAACATATAGGGAACTCATACAATTTAATACCAAGAAATTCAAACAATCTGATGTAAGAATGGGCAGGAGAGCTGAATAAACATTTTTCCAAAAACAACATACAAATGGCCAACAGATATGTGAAAAGATGCCCCACATCACTAATCATCATGGAAATGCAAATCAAAACCACAATTAGACATCACCTTAAATTTTTCAGAATGACCATCACCAATAAATCAAAAAACAAGTGTTTAATCTGGTGATGAGAATAAGTGATGAGAACTTAGCTAGCCTAAACCCTACTGGAATTAATTCAGGAAATATTTATGCATTCCTACTATTTATTCATTTACTGAACAAATAGCCATTGAGTATTTACTATATGCCAGACACTGTTCTAAGCCATAGAAATATAATGATGCACATAACAAAAGTCTGTGTTCATGAAGCTTATTATGTGCTAGACACTGTTCTAATGGAGGGGAATACAGTGTTGAACAAGACTGACAAAGGATCTATTCTTGTATAGCTTACATTCTAGTTTGATATGAGAGTATACTGATAATAAAGAAGAAAATGTTAGATAATTATTAGTGTTAAAGTGAAAGGAAATAGGTGATATGAGTAACTGGGTGACATGAGGCTGAGATCGGAATGACAAGAGGAATCCAGTCATATGAAGTCTAGGGGAAGAACATTTATAGACAGAGGGAACAACTAGAAGGAGTGTGATATGTCAGTGGAACAGAAAGGCCAGTATGACTGAAGCATAGTGATAAAGAGGGAGTAGTATGAGAAAAAATTAGTAGAGACAATCAAATAAGGTCTAGTTTTTTGTGTTAAAATATTTTGTCTTTATTCTGAGAATAATAGGAAGCTATCAGAGGTCTTTAAGTAGGGAAATTAAATGATCCGACTTATGTTTTTTTAAGGATGGCTCTGACTGTTCTTGGGGAATGAATGCTATCAGGGCAATAATGTAAGTAGGGGGAGATGTTAGGAGGCTGTTGTAGCAACTAGGCAAAAGAAATGATTGAAATAGAGTGTTAGGAGTGAATAAGGAAGGAAGAACATGTATTGGGGATATTGTTTCAAGGAAGAAGTAATAGAAAATTTTGATGGATTTGGTGAGAAGAGCTATAGGAAAAGAAGAGAATCAGTGATCAATTTCTTCTTTTGAAGAAAGAAGTTCCTGGATGGATAGTGATGCCATTTCTTGAGATGGGAAAGACTGGAGGAGGAGCAGGTTTTGTGTGTGTATATGGTGGTGATGGGGTCAAGATTCTCCTTATGACACATTAAGTTTGAGATACCTATTGAATATACAGGTGTGAGATAAGTAGTTGGATACACAAGCCTAGAGTTCAGGAATATAGTTAAACAATGGTACTTAACCTCATAAAAATGGCCTGTATAAAGCCATGGTGCTGGATAAAATTTTCTGTGGGGGAAAGTACGAATGGAAAAGAGAGGTGTCAAGCCCCAGAATATGCCAACGTATTGTTTTTGTTTTTGTTAGTTTTTTCCCCATTCAATTAATTTAATTATTTTCCAAGTACAGTTTTCTGTCTATTACTCCCATCCCATCCCACCCCCCGTGATCCCCCTTCCCTCCCATTTCCACCCTTCTCAGTTGTTGTCCATGTATACTTTATATATGTTCCTCTAAATCCCTCCCCTATTTCCCCTAAAATTCCCTCCCCTCTTCCCTCTGGTCACTGTCAGCCTGTTCTCTATTTCAGTGTCTTTGGTTATATTTTGCTTGCTTGTTTGTTTTGTTGTTTAGCTTCCGGTTAAAGGTGAGATCATATGGTATTTGTCCTTCAGCACCTGGCTTATGTCACTCAGCATAATGCTTTCCAGTTCCATCCATGCTGTTGCAAAAGGTAGGAGCTCCTTCTTTCTCTCTGCGGCATAGAATTCCATTGTGTATATGTACCATAGTTTTTTGATCCATTCATTTACTGACGAGCACCTAGGTTGCTTCCAACTCTTGGCTATTGTAAATTGTGCTGCTATGAACATTGGGGTGCATATGTTCTTTGGGATTGGTGGTTTAGGGTCCTTAGGATATAATCCCAGCAGTGGAATTGCTGGGTCAAAAGGCAGGTCAGTTTTAGTTTTCTTAGAAAATTCCATACTGTTTTCCATAATGGTTGTACCAGTCTGCAATCCCACCAACAGTGGACCAGAGTCCCCTTTTCCCCACACCCTCTCCAACATTTGTTGTTTATTGCTTTGTTTATGATAGCCATTTTCACCGGTGTGAAGTGGTATCTCATTGTGGTTTTCATTTGCATCTCTCTGATAGCAAGCGATATTGAGCATCTCTTCATGTGTCTCTGGATCTTCTGTACATCCTCCTTGGAGAAGTGTCTGTTCAAGTCCTTTCCCCATTTTTTAATTGGGTTAGTTGTCTTCTTAGAGTGAAGTCGTGTGAGTTCTTTGTATATTTTGGAGATTAAACCTTCGTCTGAGGTATCATTGGCAAATATGTTTTCCCATACAGTTGGTTGTCTTTTTATTTTAATGCTGTTTTCTTTAGCTGTGCAGAAGCTTTTTATTTTGATGAGATCCCATTTGTTTATTCTTTCCTTTATATCCCTTGCTCTAGGGGACGTATCAGTAAAAATATTGCTGCCTGGAACATCTGAAATTTTCCTGCTAATGTTCTCCTCTAGGACTTTAATGGTGTCACGGCTTATCCACCTTGATGGTGTAACTCTTTTATCCACCTTGAATTTATTTTGGTGTATGGTGTAAGTTGGTGTTCAAGTTTCATTTTTTTTTTGCACGTAGTTGTCCAGTTCTCCCAACACCATTTGTTGAAGAGGCTATCTTTACCCCATTTTATGTTACTGCCCCCTTTGTCGAATACTAATTGACTGTAGAGAGTTGGGTTTATATCTGGGCTCTCTGTTCTATTCCATTGGTCTATGTGCCTGTTTTTTTTTTAAGATTTTATTTATTTTTCCCTAGAGGGGAAGGGAAGGAGAGAAGGAGAGAAATATCAATGTATGGTTGCTTCTCATGAGTCCCCTGCTGGGAACTGGCCTGCAACCCAGGCATGTGCCCTGACTGGGAATTGAACCACGATCGTGTGGTTCGCAGGCCCAAGCTCAATCCACTGAGCTACACCAGCCAGGGCTCTATGTGCCTGTTTTTATGCCAGTACCAGGCTGTTTTGATTATACCGGCCTTGTAATACAGTTTGATATCAGGTATTGTGATCCCTCCTACTTTGTTCTTCTTTCTCAACATTGTGGCTGCTATTCAGGGTATTTTATGATTCCATATAAACTTTCGAAGTGTTTGTTCTATGTCTGTGAAATATGCCATTGGTATTTTAATAGGTATTGCATTGAATCTGTAAATTGCTTTGGATAGTATGGACATTTTGATGATGTTAATTCTTCCAATCCATGAACAAGGTATATGTTTCCATTTGTTTGTGTCTTCCTTGATTTCTGTCTTCAGTGTTGTGTAGTTTTCTGCATACAGGTCTTTTACCTCCTTGGTTAGATTTATTCCCAGGTATTTTATTTTTGTTTTTGCTATATGGAATGGGATCTTTTTTCTTGATTTCTGCGTCTGCTGATTCATTGTTAGTTTGCAAAAATGCTTTTGATTTCTGGATATTGACTTTGTAACCCACTCTTTTGCCAAATTCATTTATTAGTTCGAGCAGTTTTTTGGTAGAGGATATAGGATTTTCCATGTACACTAACATGTCTTCTGCAAACAATGACAGTTTTGTTTCCTCCTTTCTGATTTGAATGCCTTTTATTCCCTTTTCTTGCCTGATTGCTGAGGCTAAAAATTCCAATACTATATTAAATAGAAGTGGTGAAAGTGGGCAACCTTGTCTTGTTCCTGATCTTAGTGGAAAAGCTTTTAGTTTTTGCCCATTCAGTATGTTGTTGGCTGTAGGTCTTTCATATATGGCCTTTATTATATTGAGGAATGCTCCCTTTAAAAAAATATTTTATTTATTTATCTTTAGAGGGGAAGAGAAGGAGAGAAGAAGAGAAACATCAATGTATGATTGCTTCTTATGCCTCCCCTGCTGGGAACTGGCCTGCAACCCAGGCATATGCCCTGACTGGGAATTGAACCGCAATCGTCTGGTTCACAGGCCCGCACTCAATCCACTGAACTACACCAGCCAGGGCGAGGAATGCTCCCTTTATTCCCACTTTGCTGAGTGCCTTTATCATAAATGGGTGTTGTACCTTATCAAAAGTTTTTCCACATCTATTGATATGACCATGTGGTTTTTGTCTTTGCTTTTGTTTATGTGATGTATTACATTTACTGATTTGTGGATATTGAACTATCCTTGCATCCCTGGGATGAACCCCACTTGATTCTGGTGTATGATCTTTTTGATGTATTGTTGGATGCGATTTGCCAATATTTTGTTGAGGATTTTAGCGTCTATGTTCATCAGCGATATTGGCCTGAAGTTTTCTTTCTTTGTTGTGTCTCTATCTGGTTTTGGAATTAGGGTGATGCTGGCTTCATAAAAAGAGTTGAGGAGTTTCCCATCATTTTGGATTTTTTGAAGTCTATGAAGAATAGGGGTTAGCTCTTCCTTAAATGCTTTGTAGAATTCTCCTGTGAAACCATCTGGTCCAGGGCTTGATATGGGACAGGGGAAGAGAAACCTGTAAGGACAAATAAGGAGAGGCCAGTGATGTAAGAAGAGAACCAGGTTAATATGATGTCAAGCAGATAAGAAAAAATGTACTTCAAGAAGAAGATAGTGATTAACTAGGTTGAATGCTTCCCAGTGCTCGAATATGGTGAGGCAGAGAGTTTTCTACCCATTAGTAATATAGATGCCATTGTTGTCCTTGACAAGAGTAGTTTCAGTGGAATTTAATTTTTAATTCCAATAGGAGTGGTTGAGTTTAGAGACAGAAATAAGGCAGTGGAGACAGTAACCATAGACAATACTTTGAAGAAGTTTTTCTGTGATAAAGAGCATAGAGTTTGGGAAGTAATATGAAGATCATGAGCAGGTTCTTTTTCTTTTTTGTGGGCTGACAGGAATGACTCAATAGAGCAGGGTAAGTTGGTGAACCAGGAAGCAGTGAGTTCAGGTTGCAGAAGACCCTGAACTAAAAAAAAACTTAGGATTTTAGAGAGATCATGGCCAAGTCCTTTAGTACTTTATTATATTCAACCTTTACCAGTATTCATTTCATTTTATTTTTAAAAAGATTTTATTTATTTATTTTTAGAGAGAGGGTAAGGGAAGGAGAAGGAGAGGGAGAGAAACATCAATATGTGGTTGCCTCTTGCACACTCCCTACTGGGGACCTGGCTGCAACCCAGGCATGTGCCCTGACTGGGAATTGAACCCATGACCCTTTGGTTCACAAGCCTGTGCTCGATCCATTGACCTACAGTAGCCAGGGCTCCTTTCATTTTTCTACTTCCCTTACTTAGGTTCTTCTGATTTTTGTCATAAAGAATAGGGAATTGCTGTTTCATAATGACTACTAGATATGTGGTGTAGTCACTGTCTTTGACTTGTTCAACCAACATTTCACTACTACCAATTTTACAAACCTGGTCATTTTGGGGCAAACAGTGTTATTTGTGAACTTGTAAGATGGCATGGTAGATCAGAAACAGGCACTATGGATAGAGATTCATGATATCTGGTCTGTATAACATTCTACACATGTGTCTCTGACTTATGTTTTATAGATTTTATAACTTACAAAGGAGATAATCATCTAGATGATAATAATATTACAGTTACCATTTATTGGTTGCTTACCATCTGCCAAGTACTACACTAAGCAGTGCGTGTGTATATGATATATATATGTGTGTATATATATACATATATAATACATATGTTCATATGTATATATATACATACTTTTATATATGTGTACATATAAAATATATTTTAAGTATATACAGTTATGTATATATTATGACATATATATTGTTTTATTGAGCCCCTACACACACTTATTAAGTTGGCACTATCATTATCCCCATGTTAAAAATTAGGAACCCAGGACATAGAAAGATTAAGTTCCTTATAGTGTGTCATATATCAAGGGAGTTTATGCCCAGGTCTGTTTCACTATGAAATTTATACACTTAATCATGGGAACATATTGCTTGATTCATTTTAAGGGGCTAACTGAGCCTAGAACACTCATGATAATTCCAACCCTTTACTAAATCTGTAAAATGCAAATTTCATCAGTCCATTTGATGCTTGGTATGTGCTATCTCCCCATGGATTATTTTGGTGGGTCCCCACCCCACAAAGTCAGTATATATTAGAGCTGGTGTGCTAGAAAGCCTCAAAGACTTCCAACATCTCTTTAGATTTTCATATAATTATGGAAGGATCACCGTATACATTTTTATGTGCCCCAGGCATGGAACATCTCTGGTCACCAAACTAGGCATCAAGCTAAGATGAACAAAGGACTGTACATCTGCTTCGCTCCTGACTGATATAAGAGAAACACCACCAAACAGGTGCCTCTTTGCCCATTATCAGGGCATTACCTTATACTTTAACACAGATAACATCATCAAAATTCTGTAGAAAATCTGGTCTTATAAGTTGTCTCCTAAGGTCCATGAAAGTGAAGAACTAACCCCAGCTTAATTTGACCAGTTTTGGGCTTTGAATCAGTCCTTAAGGCAAACCCTTAGCTGCCATTTCTTTGGTTCTCTGGCTCCTGACTACAGGCACATGTTTTTACAAGAGAAAAAAATCGTAAGAGCACTCTGGTTTTATACCACTGAGACCTCTATTATGACATCTCTATTGCCACCTCCTGGAATGGGGCAGCCCTCCCTCAGTTAGATTACTAGCTGAACATCACCAGCAGCTTGAGGACAAAATCCTTTTCAGCAGCAGAGCAGGCTATTCTCATAGGGTATGGACCAGTAAGTAGCCCATTCAGTTCTTATACTGAAAGGCTGTTTCCTTCACTGAAACTAGACCTGAGCTATGTAACTGGGTGGGGTGTCTAAGCCTCTGTCATATTGGGAGGGCTGATGAGACAAATGCTTGGTAGAGATAAAACAAAGAGAGTGGTCCAGATAGTGAATGAGTAAGGCATACAACATCTCCAGAGTTTAGAGTAATGCTATGGCTCTAGAAGAAAGGCAGATTAGGCAAAGAAGTGAGAATGAGGAAATAGAAGTTGAGGGCAAATACCAAGCAATGAATATTGCTTTTTGCTCGTTGTTAGACCTTAGAGTGACCTCTGGGTAAGTCTGAATAATGGTGGGACAGTCATGGAGCTGGAATTCTCTGATGTTTCTGTCCTTTTGCACTGGTTGAATTTATCCTCAGCCACCAGGGTCTAAGTGACTTAGTCCGTTTCTCCCAGGCTTAAGAGTCTTGGGAAAGACCAAATGGATCATTCACATGCAAGGTTCGTGGTATACATCAAGTAAGGAAAAATCCATTTTGGTGTGGTCATTGTGTCAACCCTTATTATTTCAGTTCAGCATGGCCACATATATAAGTTTCTTCTAAGGAATCAGAAAAGACATATGTGAAATAACATTTCTAAGAGGCATGTTCACTTGCTTCTATTAATAATTACTACTTGCAAAGCCTGGAAGTGCTTAAGATGTTCATATTTTTTGAATGATTGACTGGTTCCTTTATTTATACATATAAGAAAAAAATCCAAGTGGGGAGAGGAAATCATCTGTTGCTGCAGAAATGTGAAAGTCACATTTTTGGCACTATTCCCTGGTTGATGTCATTCTGGGGAATGTACTAAAGGCCATGATTTTCCAGAGGGAAGAGATTTTTTTTTTCATAGCAGGCTGTTTGTGGGCACTTATTGCCCGCTCTGAAGTCAGGCCCAAATCCAGCCAGGCCTTTCTCTGCCTAGTTTAGCAGTACCCAGTCAAGCCTGCTTTGAAGCATGAGTCCAAAATCTTTACTGGTTACTTTTCCCAGCCGCTCCCTGTACCCTCGTATACCTTCTGAATCTTCTCTTTGGGGCCTCTCAGCTGCTTGGCCTTTTCACAAGCTGCTGGGAAGGTTGGTTTTCCTCTGCTGAGTGGAAGCACTAAGGGCTGCCAGGGGTGTGTGTGTAAGGGCCCTCCCTGAGCTGACTACTGAGGTAGACCACAGTACACTGTGGGTTGGGGCTTGGACTCAGATGTTCTCATTCCCTCTTACTACCTAAATGGGCCAATGCTTAATGGGCTATAGACTCTACTGTCACATGGTAGTAGTCCTATACCTACCCCACTTTCCTTTGCCCATCCTTGTCTTCATGCTCCTATCTAGAACTGCACAGAGACCCTTTGAAAACCACTGGTCATGGTGCAAAGGACTTCACTTGGGGCCATATATCATAAAAGAAAGATCTGTGCATCATGAAATTGGCTAGAACTTTACTGAGGGCCACATATAGTTGGGCCAGGATTCTCACTATTTCCCCCACCCCCTCAGCATATAAGCAGACACTTGAACTTGAGGATCATTCCCATCTCCATGCTTTTACTCTCACTTTACTGAACACCTGCTTCACCATATGCCTTGTACAAAACTGGCTCATTGTCATTACTGGCTCACTATTGCACCCTTACCCAGTTTAGGCCTCTCTCCTTAGTTTTTAATGCCCCCTAACACTGGACTTCAACTTTTATCTCCTGTTCCCCAACACTCGTTCTTTAGTGTATTTGTAGCCATTTATTCATCTCATAAATAAAATACTAATTAAGAATGATTATTGCATCAGTGAAGGTATTTGTATAAAGCATAGTGATGGCCCAAAGGGGCTGTGATCAGGTCTGCTTTGGAGAGTCAGAGAAGGCCTCACAAATGAAATGATGCTTAAAGCTGACTCTGTGGTTCAGAAGGAGTCCCAACAGGAATACATGATTCAGTGAGAAGGATAAAGACAGTTTTCCAGATACTGACAGGGCCCTGATCCTTCTCTTAGGAGTGGTGGCTGGAGCTCTTCTCATAGTCTCATTATCCTTATATCCTCCTATAAGCATCCTGAGGCCAACCACATTAAGAGGTCAAGCTCAGAGAAAGGAGTTCACTGTAGAATCATATCTTATACAGTGTCAACACTAGGGTATAGTTCCTTAGACCATGTCTAATTCAATTCATTTATTTTACTGATGAGGAATCTGAAACCCTAAAAGGGGCAGAGACCTACCCAAGGCCCCACAGCTGGTTAATGACAGAGGTAGGACTAGAGGCAGGACTCCTGGACTCTTACTACCAGGGGTCTTCCTACAAGATTATTTTGTGGCCTTAACATTTCCCAGTTGCCTGTTTCATCTGCTCTTGTTAGAGCTTCCATCAGCCTCAGTTCACTCAGGGATGGTCCCTTTGAAGTCTGGACAGCAATATTTGTTGCCACTAGCTCCCTATGCAACTTTAGGAAAATTAAATTCTTTCTATGGGCCATAGTTTTTAGTTTCCCCATCTTAAAATGATGGAGGGTTAACTAGTATTTTTTTTTATATCTACACCTTATTGAGAGGAGCACACAGCTGGTAGTGTGTGCAGGACCTTCACTTTTTTGACCATGTGCTGGAATAGAGTAGCGGAATCTGAATGAGTCTGACTAAAAAGTGGGGAAAAATGGTGGAGACAAATCCTGAAGGCTTTTTGCCAGTTTGGAAACATACATACTCCAAGTGTAAAGTCTTATTTTTTAATGTGATAAAACTGATACCCAAGATGGGAGTAGGAGAAGTTCTTATAGAAAATTAGTGAGGATCTGAACTTGAAAACCATGTCTTCTGACTCCAAGTCCAGTACTTTCCACCAACCTACACTACTTCATTGAGCTGGTTGTGTCCCATGGAGGGCAATTTAAAAAACCCTAATAGCTAAGCTGCAAGGTGGGTAAAAGTGTTTATAGCAGGGCATTATGAAGGAAGAGATTCCAGAGCTTAGAGGGCTGAGAAGGGTACAGTTACCTTCTCAGACTCCATTTGGGGATATTGGACATTTCCTTGGGCCTGAGCCCAAACATGTATGGGGGCTCAGGGCCTGGTTATCCCCACTTTCCTCCCTTCTAATTGTTTTCTATTCGTACGATCTCTCCTCTCATCTCTCACTATCATGACTATCCCACTATCTTACAGTTAGAAACAGAGATCATCAATCTCTGGGTTAATTTACCTCCATTTTTATTACCCTTCATAGTAACTTTCAGAGGAGCAAAATGTCTCATAAACTGCTTTTGAATTTGCTTTTAATTTCATGCTGTTTGGGATTAATTGGTTTTATGCTTTCCCATAATACTCTGGTAGAAAAAAAAGAGAGCTACAATCTAGCTTCCTCCTTTTGGGAAAAGAACTTGGCTTATGGCATATAGGCAATGCCTCACTCATTACTACACTTACCAATACCTTTTGTTTTTTGGATTGGTTCAAGTGGTCTGCAAATTACTGGTGCTTCTCTCTTGTGGGTGGAGCAGGTGTTCTTGAAAGATGGGGAGATCAGGAGTTTAGTTCTGAACACATTGAATTTGAGAGGTTTATTCAGTATCTAAATGGAGATGTCAAATAGGCAATTGGATTTATGAGTCTATAGTTTGAGAAATAGTTGTGGTTGGAGACATAATTTGGGAGTTGTCAGCAAGCCAATGATGTTTTAAGCCAATGTTGTTTTAAGCCATCAAAATTGATGAGATAAATTAGGGAGTAATTGCATATAGAAAAGAGGGTTCTATGAAAGTTCTCAGGCAATAGTTTATCAAGGAGCTTCGAAGCACTTGAAGCACATCTTCAGGGAGAAGCAGCTCTGTTTTTTCCCTTGAAATTGGTATTATTTGATTTCTAAGTGTGGTACAGTAGCAAGTGAGGCCACTGGTTCATTTTATACTTTGGGCAAGTCACCCACATGTTCTGGATCTGTTTTGCCATCTGTACAATGAGAGGGTTTGATGAGATGATGTGATGTTCTGGAATGGTTTATCATTTCTACTAATGGAATCAACAAAGGCCTACTAATATGTGCTTCTTGTTTGAATGACAAGCACGTTTTTAAAGTGACAAGCCCTATGCAAAAAAATAACTGACCCAGAGGATTCCAACATGGCTGCAAAGTAGGTGGAAGCTACACTCAACTTCCCTGTGTCAAACTGGATTAATAGCTAAATTATAGAGCAAGCATCCTGAATAACCAGTTGAGGTCTAGCTGAACTGAAGTATTATAACCAAAGATATACAGAAGAAGCCACATAAAGACTGAAAAGAAGGACAGAGACAAGGACAGGGCTGGCCCCTGCATCCATGTGTGGTGGCTGAGAAGCTGAAGGAATATCTCAGGCTGCAAAATTCCCTTCCCCCAAGAGCAAAGAGTCTCAACACCATGAAGGGATCCCCAACCCAAAGCATCAGAGATGGGAAGAAGAGCCTGCACATCATCTGCTGGTGAAAGTCAGTGGGGGATTCAGTCCACCTGGTGAGAAGGGAGTTGGCTAGAGACCCAGACCTCACCTTCCCAGGGTTGAGTACTCCTATTGTTATAGCACTAGCCTGGGGAGTACCCTGCATTGGTCCCCAACTACTGGTGACAGCACTCTGCGGTGCTGGAGTTCTGCAGTGGGTTCTGCTGGCTGCACCCAGCAGGGATCTTAGGGGTCCATTTTTTCTGCAGAAGGTCTTGGTGGACACTAAGTCAGTGACTGAACTGTGTAGCTTTGGAAAGGGACCATTCTTCCCCACCTTGAGCAAACAGCTGGTGCCCCCCAACTTGGTGACCCACTTCACCTGCCCTTCCACTCCCTGTGACCCAAATTTTGTAAGTTCAGTTTAGTCTCTCAGAGGGATCAGTCTCTCAGGGTGTCACACAAAGCTGGAACGTTTGGAGCATGTGTCTGCACAGGCTTTTGTCCAGTTATCATGTTGTGTGGCTACATTGTGAGAGTACCACTTTTATCTCACCTGTGAACTCAGCTTGTGCTATTCCTCCAACAGGTGATTCATTTCACCTATCATTCTGGCAGCTGAGGGCCCTGCCTGCTGAGCTCAGTCTAATGGGAAGATCTGAGGGCTACTTGGAAATGGGATCTTCGATGCACACAACCCTCAGAGGCTATTGCATGGGAAGGGAAAGAAGTGCCCACTCCCATTCTACAGGCTTGCCAGCACCAGCCCCCTCCCCAGGAGACTGGATTGCCCCCCTGCCAAGTGCTGGCAGCCTTGCCCTGCTGCACATAGCTCCATAGGGGGAGAGGAGTGCTGCTCAGAACTGGGACATTTGAGGACTGTCTCCTTCAAAGGCCTTTGCCTGAGACTGGGATGAAGTACCCGCTCCCTTTGTGCAGCTTTGGCCATTACCACCCCCAGTGAGAATCTCTCTCTTTTTTAAGGATTTTATTTATTTATTTTAGACAGAGGGGAAGGGAGGGAGAAAAAGAGGGAGAGAAACATCAATGTGTGTTTGCCTCTCACATGCCCCCCTCCAGGGACTTGACCTGGCCCACAGCCCAAGCATGTGCCCTGCCTAGTAATCAAACCAACAACCCTTTGGCTCACAGGCTGGTACTCAATCCATTGAACACACTAGCTAGGGCAGAATCTCTTTTGATCTGTCTTTCTGAGTCCTGGTGGCTCCTTCCTGCTGAGCATGCTCCTGCAGAGGGGTGGCTGTCTGCACCCAACCTGAACATGTGGTGTGCTGCTCCTGGGGGAGCTAGACTTGGAGACTCTGGCTTCAAGAGAATGAGTGGAATGGCTCTGGAGTAAAGGCCACTTTCCCCTCACACAGTGCCTGACCGTATGACCCTCAAGTAAGGGACCCACTAATCTTGTCCTTCCGACACCAGTCACACCTTTGTACCAAGCTTGTGACCCATGGTAGGGTCTGCGGGTCATGGACAGACCACAACTACTCTACAATCTTTCTTCAGGAGGCTTCGGAAGACCAGGAAACCCCAGGGGGAGGTAAGGTAGCCAAGAGGTGGAGGAGAACCTCAGGGAGCCTCTGACCTTTAATGCACTGTCCCCAGCTCTAAAGTAGTGGAAGTCAACCCTTATTCAGAGATCCACCCCCCCCCCCAAAGATCCAGTAGACAAAGCCACAAATAGTGAATATTGTGGTAGCTCCAGACAGGTAGCCCAAGGCTGGTTATACACAATCGCTGACATTGACCTGTACCTGAACTCCATCTAAGTTGACCCAGAACCAAAACAACCATAATGGGCTTAAGACCATACCAGATCTCAACCCAACTAGCCACACAAGTGGCACACCAAAAGAGGGGATTCCTGAAGGCACCAGACTCTGCTGGGAACAACTCTAATTCATGGGGCAGTTCCTGCACAGTGACTCATACATGGTGACTGAGTTTAATCCTTATAGTTGGCTAGCCTGAAGGCTTAATTACACCCATAAAAGGGTCAACAGCATTCAATATTCAAGTACAACAGGAGGGTGCACATAACCCACAGAAAACATTACTGGAGTATTGAGCCCAAGTGGTATGAAAGATAGCACCACTGAACCAAATAAGACTCCTATATCATAAAGCCATCATTAAAAGTTTGGGAGACATAGAAAATTTACTTAATCAAAAAAATAATGGGGAGACAAAAATAGTTCTCAAATGAAAGAATTTAAAACCACAATGTGAATCCTGGCTGGTGTGGCTCAGATGGTTGGAGTGTCATCCCATAACCAAAAGCTTGCAGTTTTGATTCATGATCAGGGTACACATCTAGGTTGCAGGCTCAATACTCAGTCTGGTACATAACATCTTCAGTCTAGATGCATACAGGAGGCAATCAATCAATGTTTCTCTCTCACATTGATGTTTCTCTCTCTCCTTTCCTCAAAAGCAATGAAAAAAATGTCTGTAGGTGAGGATAAGACAATAACAATATAAAAGTAATACCACAATGTGATATCACCTCACACCTGTGACAATGGTTTTCACCAATAAATCAACAAATAACAAGTGCTGACGAGGATGTGGAGAAAAGGGGACCCTAGTGCACTTACTGGTGGGAATGAAGACTGGTATGGCCACTGTGGAAAACAGTATGGAGTAACCTCAAAAATTAAAAAAATTGAACTGTCTTATAACCAAGTGATTCCACTTCTGGGACTATATCAGAAGAAACCTGAAACACTAATTTAAAAGAACATATGCACCCCTATGTATACAATAGCCAAGATTTGAAAGCAGCCCAAGTGTCTATCAGTGGATAAGTGGATAAAAAAGCTGTAGTGCATTTACTCAATGTAAAAGGGATTAGCAAGAAATACTCATACTGTTAAAAAGCAAGGACCTACAATTAAGACTACTCTATCCAGCAAGGCAGTCATTTAAAATTGAAGGTGAAATAAAGAGCTTCCCAGGAAAAAAGAAAGCTAAAGGAGTTCATTACCACCAAACCAGGATTGCGAGAAATTTTAAAGGGCTTACTTTAAAAAGAAGAGAAAACATTTATGAATGACAAGGACAGGACATGGACAAGGGAGAGGGGATTAACTGTGAGCTGGGGGGGGCGGTACTGGGTGAAGGGGGCAAAAGGGAAAATTGGGACAACTGTAATAGAATAAACCATAAAAAAGAAGAAAAAAGAAATATATAGAGAAAAGAACATAGATATAAAGAATAAAATGGCAATAAATAAATACTTATCAATAATAACCTTAAATGTAAATGGATTAAATACTCCAATCAAAAGACATAGAGCAGTTGAATGGATAGGAAAACATGACCTATATATGTGCTGTCTACAAGAGACCCACCTCAGAACAAAAGACACACACAGACTAAAAGTGAAGGTATAGAAAAAATATTCCATGAAAATGGACATGAAAAAAGTGGGGTAGCTGAACTTATATCAGACAAAGTAAACTTCAAAACAAAGGCTATAACAAGAGACAAAGAAGGTCACTACATTAATACCAAAGGGATCAATCCAACAAGAGTATATAACCCTTATAAACATATATATGCACCACCCAACACTGCAGCAACACATATATAAAGAAAGTCTTGGTGGACATTAAGGGAGAGACTGACGGTAATACAGTCACAGTAGAGGATTTTAACACCCCAATGTCATCAATGAATACCTCTTTCAGATAAAATTATCAACAAGACAAAAATAAACTTATCTAACACACTGGATTAGATGGATTTAATTGATATCCACAAAACATTTCATTCCAAATCAGCAGAATACACATTCTTCTCAAATGCACATGTAACATTCCCAAAAATAAACTGCATGGTAGGGTGCAAAATAATTCTTAGTAAATTCAAAAGATTGAAATCATATCAAGCATCCTCACTGACCACAATGACATGAAACTAGAAATCAATTACAATAAAAAGCTGAAAAACCTTCGAACACAATGAAACTAAATAAAGAGTTATTAAAGACTAATGGATTGACAGTGAAATGAAGAAAGAAATCAAAAGTTACCTGGAGACACCCTAGCTGGCATAGCTCAGTGGATTGAGCGCGGGCTGCAAACCAAAGGGTTGCAGGTTTGATTCCCAGTCAGGGCACATGCCTGGGTTGCAGGCCAGTTCCCAGGAGGGGACTCATGAGAGGCAACCATACATTGATATTTCTCTCCTTCTCTCCTTCCCTTCCTCTCTAAAGATAAATAAATACAATTTTTTAAAAAAAGAATAAACCCAAAATGCATAGAAGACTTAAATGTAAGTCATGAAACTATGAAAATCCTAGAAGAAAACATAGACAGTAAAATCTTAGACATTTCTTATAGCAATACCATTTGCTTATATGTCTCCTAGAGCAAGAAAAACAAAAGAAAAAAAATAAACAAATGGTCTACATCAAAGTAAAAATCTTTTGCACAGCAAAAGAAGCCATCAACAAAATAAAAAGGATGTGAGAGAGTTGCAGAACATATTTACTAATGATACATCAGACAAGGGTTTCATCTCCAAAATATATAAACAACTTATACAACTCAACACCAGAAAGACGAACAATCCAATTTAATAATGGACAAAAGACTCGAATAGACATACAGATGGCCAACAAACATATGAAAAAAATGCCCAATGTCATTAATCATCGGAGAAATGCAAATTAAAATCACAATGAGGTATCATCTCATCCCTGCCAGACTGACTACCATCAATAAATCAACAAGGTGCTGGCAAGGATGTGGGAAAAAGGGAACCCTCAGGCACTATCGGTGGGAATACAGATTGGTGCAGCCACTTTAGAAAACAGTATGAAATTTTCTCAAAAAATTAAAAATGGAACTGCCTTTTCACCCAGTGATCCCACTTCTGAGAATATATTCTAAAAATCCAGGAACACCAACTAGAAATATAAGCACCCCTATGTTCATACAGTGTTATTTACAACAGCCAAGATTTGGAAGCAGCCCAAGTGCGCAGTGAGTGGATAAAAATGCTGTGATACATTTACATGGTGGAATACTACTCACCCATAATAAAGAAGGAACTCTTGCAACAGCATGGATGCACCTGGAGATTATTATGCTAAGTGAAATAAGTTAGTGAAAGACAAATACCATATGATTTTACTGATATGTGGAATCTAATGAACAAAATATACCAATGCACAAAATAGAAACAGAGGCATGGATACATGGAAGGGGATTGGGGGGCTGGATGAAAGAAGTTGAAGAGATTAAGCAAAAACCCATATACTTAACACGTAGACATAGATAACAGTGTTGTGTAGCCAGAGGGAAAGGTAGTGGTAGGTTGACCAAAGAGGAATAAATGGGGATAGAAATAGACTTTGCTTTGGTTGATGAACACATGATGCAGTGTGCAGATGGTGTTTTCTTGAGTCGTACACTTGAAACAAGTATGGTTTTATTAACCAATGTCACCCCATTAAATTGAATAAAAGTAGTAGTCAACAATGTTATGGTTATGTTCCTTTTTGTGAGATGTTGATGTGTAACAATCATTGACCTGGGGAGTCAGCACACCTGGGTTTCTCTTTTAGTTTTGGTTGAGTCATTATGTGATTTTGAATATGACTATTACCTTCTGTGGTCCTCAGGTTTCTCATCTATACAATAAGGGGCTTTGTTTTGTTCCAGTTATTTTCATTATTTTTGAAGATGAACAAAGTCATTTAAAGATAAAATCAGTTTAGCTGTTCTGAGAAAGCAGGTTGAGTAGGGATTGAGGCTCAGATCACCTCAGAGGCATGCCTTGAGCCACTTTGAGGGCGCTAGGACACCAAGGAATGAGCTCCCAAGGCATTTCCAATTCTGATGTTCTGTAATTTAAGGATTCCCTTGCTATCAGTATAAAGTCCAGAGGTCAGCAAACTTTTCTGTAAACAGTATTTTCAGCTCCGTAAGCCACTATGGTTTCTGTCTTTTCCTCTTCTTCATACCTTCCTCCTCCTCTCCTTTTTTTACTCTTCTTCTCTTTCTCCCTTAAAATGTAGGTATTCTTAGCTCATGGACTGTACAAAAACAAGCCATGGACAAAACCCAACTCATGGGTCATGGGTTTCTGACCCCTGGAAAATCTCTGGTATGACTCTAGCACTTAGCCTCTGCACATGTAACCAAGTGTGTAGATTATCTTCCATCCCAAATAAGACTTGTGTACAGCCTGCAGTTTCCACACTGCTTTTGGCTGGACCTGAGGCAGGGTGGGGGTGGAAGGTGTAGGTCACAAGTGGAACTTGAAGCTCAGGCCCATCTGGGGCCTTGCTTGAAGCAAACCAGCTCCCCCTCCCTCACAATCCCCTTGTCTGAGCTGGGACATTCCATGTGCACACAGCCTCAGGGAAGGCATAGCTAGTAACAGTGGCCCAAGCTGGCTTGAAGCCAAGAAGAGTGATTATTTGTTGCAGACAAAGCTGGGACAGGGTCGGGGCAAAGGGGATCATCCAAACATCAGAGTCCAGGCAAAGAGGAGGAGAGGCCTAATTGGGATCAGATGTCTCTGCAGAGCAATAACACTGCCACCTGGTTATGAGCATCTTAGGTTTGCAGAACCCAAAGGCCTTTTCCAGACAGCATTTACTTCATCTTCACTGCACCCTTGGGGCAGAGAAAAGAAGGGGAGGAGTTTTAGCTGTGGTAATAAAGAAAGAGCTCCAGCTTAGGAGGCAGGAGCTTGGTCACTTACTTGTGGAAGTCTCTTCCTAGCTCTGGGTCTATTTTCCTAATTTGTAAAGTGGTGGGATTGACCCAGATTGGTTCTCAGTGTGATCCCTGGACCAGTTGCAGCAGTATCACCTGAGAACTTGTTAGAAATGCCAATTCTCAGCCAAATGCTTCATTTCAGACCTAGTGAATCACTCTGGGGGTAGGCCCAGAAATGTGTGTGTATAATTTTTTAAGATTTTATTTATTTATCTTTAGAGGGGAAGGGAAGGAGAGAGGGAGAGAAATATCAATGTATGGTTGCTTCTCATGTGTCCCTTGCTGGGAACTGGCCTGCAACCCAGGCATTGCCCTGACTGGGAATTGAACCACAATCCTTTAGTTCACAGGCCCACACTCAATCCAATGAGCTACACCAGCCAGGGCAGAGATGTGTGTTTTATTAAGCCTCCTAGGAGAACCAAGGCATTTTGACCTTTGATTCTTTGATTGTATGAGATAATGGATATAAAAATACATTTTAAAGTGTATTCTACATGTTTCAGGAACAATGATAGTGACAATAATAATGATGATAACAATAATCCTGGCTTTAAGCCAGGTTTATCCCCTAAATCAGGACCTTGTTACCCCAACCCTCATCCCCTATGGAGTTTTTCTCAAGGTATGTAAGAGAAAGAGATGCCCTCAGGAGTATATACACTGTGTAGGTTAGGTAAGGTGAGCTGTTCCAGCTGGTTGACAGATCACAAGATGTCTATTTTGAAGAATTAGAGAATAGTGGCACAGACAACATTAGAGATTGGTGTGGAGGGAAGCTCACTGGACTGAGGGATTGTGGCATTGGCAAGAACTCCTCGTATTACTAGTAGTGAGGCCTTGAAGGATGGGGAGGACCTAAACACTTTCCAGGAAAGTGGGAACATTATAAGGGATGAATGAAAAGGAGAGGCACAAAGAGGAAAAAAAGCATATCTGCTCAGCTTGTTACAGCACTAAGACTGGAAGGATCTTTGCATTTTCCCAGGATTCCCTAGATGCTGGTTGTGACAGCAATTAGTCATTTCCTCCCCATTCTGAACAAATATATTTTTAAAAATTGAATATAAATGGTACTATGTAGAGGATCTAAATAATAGATCCTTTGTTCTAGAATATAAAAATTATACTTTAATTTAGTAACAAATTGATTTTAACACAGTTTCCAAGTGATCTAAACACTCCAAACATTCTGGTTGAATAAATGGTTTATCTAAGGTCACCCAGAAAGTTAATGCAACTGGAACCCAGTTCTTTGACTTCTAGTCCAGTATGTTTTCCTTGTAATTTCTATTTTATCTGACACTTCTGAAATGGAATAGTTTGACCAAAATACAGGGTTTAGAAGGCATGTGTTTGAGGTCCATGTGGGATACTAGGGCAAGATTAAAGAGAACTTAAAATGCGATGCTAAAGCATTTAAATTTTCTCCTGTAAGTAATGTTATACTGCTGAAGGTTCTGGAGCTGTGGTGTGACATCACCTGCAACTTAAGAAGGTTACTCAAATGGTTTAGTTCAGCAGTACCTGGTGGATTGGAGTTCGAGAGTACTTGGAGGAAACAAAGCAACTTAGAAGTAGCCCTAAGTGTAGGTTGAGAATGCCAAAGACCCACACCCTTTCCCATGCCATGAGTACATTCGCATTTTTAATGGAGAAAAATGATTTTGCTGCAATATCCCCCTCACCCAGGTTTTTTTTTTCTGGGATTCCAGCCATCAGTGATGAGGGTGTTTGGGAGTTGCAGGCTTCCTGGTTCTGGAACATAATGTTGTAGAGATCTCCCTGTACTGCATTCAGATTAGCCCTTGCTAAAACTCAGTACTGTTCTCTGGCTTCATTTTGTATTCAGATTTCTACATATTATGAGGTAGGTACCTGGAGTTTAAGGAGCACTTTGGTTTTCCTTTCATTGCTCTCTCGAAGAAAGCCCCAGGCCCAGGAAAGCTACTTGTATGTCACTGTGCCAGTTGCATCACCAGATTAGCTCCAGATATAGAGACAAGCTTCACAGTTTAAAGCTTCTAAAGTTCACTCAGAACCATTATTTCATTTGGTTCTCATAAGAGTCTTGTGAGGTGATCAGGACTTATTATACTTATAAATTAATGGGATGAAACTGACGATTGGAGTAGGGGAAGTGACTAGTCATGCAGCCAGGAATGGCACAGCCCAATTCTTCTGCCTTCCAGGCAATATTTCATTCTTCCAAATGTGCTATTGGGGGTGTGATAGTCACTTTTATGCTACTAAAAACCTCTCAAATCTCAGAGCATACTGAAACCCTGTAAGATCTCAGACAGGGGCCAAGCTGGGGTGTAGAAAGATACATGAAGTCAGGAAACCAAATTTCTTCCCATTTATGGCCCAAGGCCCCTCCCTCAGTACTATACTGTTTGAAAAACATTGGTGGGGAAATCCTTGGCTGTATCTGCTCATAGCCCTGTACCCTCCGGCTGTCTGATGCCAGTGATATTCTGGGTGGCAATGTGTACCTTTGCCTGGAGATTGCCATGTTTCCTTTTTGCCACTCTCTCTCCTCATTGTAGGTCACTGGAACAAAGTCACAGCCAAGGGGCTCCCCTTTGCTGAGCTACCCAAACTGGTGAAGCTCACAACCCCAGTTTTTCCTTGGATGATACAAAAAGCCAATCGTTGACTGAGAGACCAGGTCATCACTACACATACACAGCCTTTAAAATATGGATGGTACAAGGTCTTTGGCTGAAGCTGCTTTGGCCAGACCTTTCCAGGACTCTGACTGGGTCCTCAGTGTGAGCCAAAGGCAACACCAACCAGAGTAGCATCAGCCCAGCTTTCAGAGTTCATACAATGTCATGCTGTCTAGATTTTCATCATGAATGTTCCCAAGACTCAAACGCAAAGGGAATTGGATTGATTTCAACTGGAAAATATTCCTGCCATCTCAATGTTCTCTGGAATAACCTGCTTGCAGCTGTCATGGGGCGGCCCCCTTTCTGTAGTGCGTGGCTTTTCCAAGGCTCAAGCTCCAGGGATCTGGAGGGGAAAAGGAGGAGGGGACCACATTCTGCACCCCCCTGTCCAAGCCTGGCTAGTGCTTGCATTTTTGAGGCCTGAAATTGGGTCTCTGGGGTTGGAGTCAGGGGTGAGGTAGAGGTTTTATGGAACAGGCCCCTGCTGGGTGGATCCCTGCTTGCAGCTGGTTGCATTTCTTTAACTGACTGGCTTCCAACAAGAAGAAGTCATCTTCTGATGGAGAAGCATGTTCCCTTGGATAGAAACTCTAACTGGCTGGGGAGCAGGAGATCTGGGTTTTGGTCCTGGCTCTGCCATCAACTTGCATTGTGGCATTATGCAAGTCAGTCTTCTCCTCTCTGTGTCTCAGCTTCTTCCATTTAAAGTGGAACTACTAATCTGTGCTGCTAACATATATAGAGTAACAGTATGGTATGGGGCCCATTGATGAATGTGCTAATGGAAAGGAAGATATGCTAGGAATTTATTTTTATCTCATCTAGACCCAGGGAACTAAACTAGTTGCTCTTCTTTTCTTTCCCCCCAGCCCAATGATGTTAGTAGAATGGCAGGGTATGGGAAATTTCCCAAGAATTTAGACAGTTATAGAGCAAGGGGAAGAATGGTGGCATAAACAGTAGCACAATTTGATACAAAAGTGGGAATACCCTAAGATCTTATCAAGGAGCTGTTGACAGCCAGATGGAACAAAATCCTGAATAATGGGGAACAAGATGTTGATATTGGGGATAACACATGAGGTTCCAGGAAGTTGGAGTGCCAAAGACAAATTTTATTGCTCTTTACTATTATGCCCTGGACTAGAGCTGTTGCTACTCCATAAACTACTTTCACTGGCTTCCTGGATTTTCAGGCCCTTGCTTTAGCTTTGGCATCTCCAAGCCTTTTATATCCTTTGGACCAGGGTAGTACTTGGGCTAAATACACGTATACTTGGGACTGGGAATTAGTGAGTATAGAAAATAAAACAGCCTCTGCCCTGGCATCAAGCTCCCTTTGGTTTTACCTGTGCTGTAGTGCTCCTACCTCTGACTTACTGGCCTCCTACAATGTAGATATGTGCTGTCTAATATGGTAGCCAGTAGCCAGATTGATAGCCTTTCATTGCTCAGGACAAGGCCTGGATGAAAGTATATATGATTTGGGGGCAGCATAGTTCTGCTACAAGAACTTAGGGCTCATAATGCCCTGAAGGAAAGTAAGGACTCTTTCTTTACAAGGGCTTTGTATATGGAGCATTTTTTATTTTTATTTTTATTTTTTATTTTTTATTTTTTTAAAATATATTTTATTGATTATACCATTACAGTTGTTCTATTCCCCCCCTTCAATCCCTTCCACCCGCACCCTCCCTCCCCCACCATTCTCCCCCCTTAGTTTATAACCACGTGTCTCAAGTTCTTTGGATTCTATATTTCCCCCACTATTCTCGCCCTCCCCCCTATCTATTTTTTACCTACCCTCTATGCTATTTTCTGTGCCTTCTCCCCCCTTCTCCTCCTCCCACCCCCCTATTTCTAACCCTCCATGTGTTCTTCATTTCTATGGTTCCACTCCTGATCTAGCTGTCCTCTTGGTTTGCTTTTGTTTTAGGTGTGGTTGTTAATAACTGTGTGTTTGCTGTCCTTTCACTGTTCATATTTTTCATCTTCTTTTTCTTATATAAGTCCCTTTAGCATTTCATATAATAAGGGCTTGGTGATGATGAACTCCTTGAACTTGACCTTATCTGAGAAGCACTTTATCTGTCCTTCCATTCTAAATGAAAGTTTTGCTGGATAAAGCAATCTTGGCTGTAGGTCTTTGGATTTCATGACTTGGAATACTTCTTTCCAGCCCCTTCTTGCCTGTAAGGTCTCTTTTGAGAAATCCGCTGACAGTCTGATGGGTACTCCTTTGTAGGTGACTGTCCCCTTATCCCTTGCTGCTTCTAGGATTCTCTCCTTCATTTTGGTCTTGGCTAATGTAATTATGATGTGCCTTGGTGTGTTCCTTCTTGGGTCCAACTTCTTTGGGACTCTCTGAGCTTCCTGGATTTCCTGGAAGTCTATTTCCTTTGCCAGACTGGGGAAGTTCTCCTTTATTATTTGTTCAAATACGTTTTCCACTCGTGGCTGTTTCTTTCCCCCTTCTGGTACCCCTATAATTCGGATGATGGAACGTTTAAAGATGTCCTGGAGGTTCCTAAGCCTCTCCTCATTGTTTTGAATTCTCATTTCTTCCTTCCTTTCTGGTGGGATGTTTTGTTCTTCCTTCTGGTCCATTCCATTGATTTGAGTCCCAGTTTCCTTTCCATCACTATTGGTTTCCTGTGCATCTCCCTTCATTTCAATTAGTTTAGCCTTCATAAGTTCCTCTAATTTGTGACTTTGTTCCTCTAATTTGTGACTATAATCTACCAGTTCTGTGAGCATCCTGATAAATAGTGTCCTGAATTGTGCTTCTGAGAGGCTGGCAATTTCTTGGTCGCTTAGAGTTATTGGCTCTGGGACTTTGAGTTCTTCTCGCGCCATCTTTCGGGTTGTTCGTGCCAGTTCCATAGCAGGATCAGAGCCCTAAAGTGTTCACTAGAACAGGGCAACTAAGTCGCTGGGTTGTGACGTTGTATGTGGGGGCGGGGTCAAAGAGGGACAGTGGCTCTCACTGGTATTGCAGGGCAACTAAGTCGCTGGGTTGTGACGCTGTATGTGGGGGCGGGGTCAAAGAGGGACTATGGCGTCCTGTCCGCCGCCTTCCACCAGGGCCCTCACCGGTGCCGCAGTTGCTGCCGTCACCGGGCCCAGGTGTTTCGTCCCACTGCACGTGAGTGTGCCACCACCGTCAGCCCTCGCCCCCTTGGGCCTGCGTGGTCTGTCTCACTGTGTGCGAATATGCGCCCGCGGTCTGCCCCGCACCCCAACTGGTTCCCATCTGCCTGCGCGCCTGGGTCGGGGGCCCTGTTCTGCCCGACCCTGCTTGCTGCTGGCTCCGCCCCTCTTACCGTCCCGTTGAATGGTTAGATGTAGTCGGACTTCCGTATAATTCAAATTTCTGTCCTTTGGTTGTGTCTTTGTTTCTCCAAACCTTTGTTGTATTCAAACTTGGTTGTGGGAGAAGGCACAGTGTTTCCACCTATGCCTCCATCTTGGCGGAAGTCTTGGAGCATTTTTTAAAAAATGAAAAAAGCACTGTATTGTCAGCGAGCCTAAACCCATGGGTTATCCCCAGGCCTCCTGCTTCATAGCCCCTTGTACCTTGGAAAGAACATTCATAGTGATTATTTAATTTGAGTCTCCCTAATACGGTGAAGGCAAGTACACCAGGAGTTATTATATCCATTTGTCACACAAAGAAACTGATTTGGCTCAGCAAAGTACAGTGATGGCCAAGGGCCTCTAGTTATTGAGTGATAATGCCAGGCTGAGAATGGAAAAAATCTCAGGCAGCATTCTTGGTTCCTTTCTTTCTATTTCCAGGCAATTGTAAAATCTGGATAATTTTGTTCCTTACTTCATCCTTAATCAGTCCATTTTTCTCCATCGTTATTGTTATCACTGTAGCTCAAGTCATGCAGTCCATCTTCCACATAGCAGAGTGGTCTTTTCAATGTGTTAAGCTGACCATGACACTTTCCCGTTTAAGACCCTTTCCAGTGGCTCTTAGGATGAAGAACAAGCTTTTGAATTTTGTCTACATAGTTCTGTACTGTCCATATGGCATAGCTCTACACTATCTTGATATCTTCCCACTCTTTCTTTGCATTCTATTCATCAATAACTTTAGAATTTTGCAGGTCTTTGATGATTATGGCTCCAATCTGTGCATATGCTATTCCCTCTGCCCATCACACTCCATTCCCCAAATTCTCTTCACTTGGTAGCTTCTAACTCATTCTTCAAGTCCCATCTCCAACATTGCCCTGTCTGGGAGCCTTCTCCTAAATTCCATCCATACTCAGGATGGGTAAATTGTCTCTTCTCTGAACTCTCATGCCATCCAGGATTTTCTTGTTCATGTAACTGTTATTATTCTATATTATAATAATCTATTTACTTGTCTTTCTCTTCAGGTAGACTGTGAGTGATCAAGAACCATGCCAATTTTAACTCTCCATTATGTCCCTAGCATGTAGCACAGGGCCTGTCTGCTTATAGATTTTTAGATGTTTATAGATATTGCTTGATTAATTGAATTAATAAATGAATGAGTGGAAGAATAATGAATGATGAATCCCAAATAATCCACTATGCAACCCAGTGTTCTTTTTTACTTGGAAGCAGTATATTCGAATACAAAGACAGTCATTTAACCTTCAGACTACTATTTTCAGTGAATATTTAGGACATGTTTGCTATTCACAGGAACTTAATCTTGGAGGAAGTGGCCTGGCATCTACTGTATTCGAGAACAGTGCTAAGTAATCTACATCCAATGCATGCATCCATTCATTTCTTCATCAATTATATTTCCAGTATTCTCTATGACAGTAGAAACTATTATTATCCTCATTTTATTAATTAGTAAACCATAGAGCTGAGAGGCTAAATCACTTGCTTAAGACCACACAGCTATTAAGTGGTGGAGGTGTGATTTGAACCTAAGCCTGAATGACTCTAAAACATACATACTATATTACAATGACTCAGACCATGGTTACTTGAAAAGAGGAAGTGCTTCTCTATCTTCTACATTGTAAGGTGTACAAGAGCACATTAACCCTTTAAAATAATGATATTATAAATGGCTCATCAGGCCAATAGATTTGACCCTTAAGCAACATGGGTTTGAACTGAATGGGTCCATTTATATAAGATTTTTTTCAATATCCCTGGATTTTGCATCCATGGAATCAAAATCAGCCAGCTGAGGATTGGAAACAGTATTTTTAATCCATGATTGGGAATGTACTGATGCAAAAGGCTAACTGAATGCACGGCTGTATGCCATTTTGTACAAAGGTCTTGAACATCCAGAGGTTTTGGTGTCCACAGGGGTCTTCAAATCAATCCCCTACAGATACTAAAGCACTATTCTAGTTAAGTTTTGGGGCAGTCAAAAGTTGTATGTGGATTTTTGACTGCATGGGGGTCAGCACCTCAACCCCCACATTACTCAAGGGTCAACTGTAGTTTTTCAGGGGATGATAGATTTTTAAAATGAGAAACATTTCTCTGCACTGCCTCATGTTAGTCCTCTTCTCTAGATAGCTGAAATAGACATCTGTAATGAAGGTCAGTGCAGTAAAAACATAATGTGATTGAAATACTAAATTTGAACCCCATCAGTGGGGCAGCTACAGAGGATAGGTGTTGGGAACTGCTCTGCCAGGTTTCAGGAGTTGTAACTGCCCCCCATGGCTAAGGCTGAGTGAGCGACCTCCATACTGCAAGCCACTAAGGAGACAAAGCTTGTCCCCTGCCCCCAGTGCTTGGTTGGTTAGTCTGTGATGAGTACTACCCCTCAGAGGAGGGGCAACCTAAGCCAGACACAATCACTTGGGAGGCCATCATGGAAGGACTCGGGGCGGGGGGCTGCAACAAAGAGGGAGTGATGGACCCTTGCCCCCAGCTATTCTGACATAGCCTGAGTCCCCATGTCCTCTGGGAGAAGCACTTCCTGGCTTTGATCCACTTAAACCTGAAAATTTATGATGGGGAAGGCAGTGCAGCCCTGTGCTGGAAAGGGTGGGTTCTTCGAGGTGATCAGGCTTAAGAAAGAATACGTAAAATCCTATGAAACCTGCTTTGTTTAGAATGCTCTCATTTAAATGATAAGGGTCCAAGCAAGAAGTTTGTTCCTCAAAGTTTTATGGCTCTTTAGCTATCTGACCCTGACTGAAGATAAGCCCTCATAGTTCTTTGAATGCTATTTATTGTTTGATCCTTACCTGTATTCTTGTGCAAATGAACCCAATAAAAGCCCCTTGAGGAAGGGGCTCTGGGCCCTTCCCCATTGAGGGATCAGCCACCTTTCCTCCCCAAGCAGATCATGTCTTTGTAGTTTCACTTTCATCCATGGTGGACAGGGGGACTTGGCAGGCAAAGTTGCCCCCACAGATAGGCTGAGGCTGCCTTTCTTCAGAATATAGTTGTGAGGATCCAACTGAGATTTTGTGTTAGTATAATAATGCTCCTCAATTGTGTAAGGCCTTGCAGTTAACAGATAATTTTGTCTTTACTGTTTTTGAAACTTAGAACTTCCCTGTTCAACAGACAAGGAAACAGGCTCAAAGATATCGTGTTACTTTTTGAAGGTGAAAGAGAGCACGTACTTACAGGTTTCCTAATTCTGAAAAACACTACATATATGGAAGCACTTAATTTTATTGTGCTTATGATAATTTTCTGGGGAGAGAGCCTGTTTCATATATATAATATTAGGGGACAGGTAGTAAAACAGTCTGGCTATAGACCACTTGTAAACTGTGCATGAGTTTTCTTTACTTTCTTTGCTTTATGAGGTATAGGCTGCTGTTTGTTCAATATTGTTTCTCTTTTCTACTGTAGTACTAAAATTTACATGGATATAAGGTTTCTTAGCTAAAGATTATATTTCTAAGCCTCCCTTGCAGCTAGGTGTGACCATATGGCTATGTTCTGCTTAGTGGAAATGATGTACACAGCTCTGGGTTGCATCTTTCTTTTCTTTTCTCTTTTTTCTCCTGATTGGAGCCTGGATGTGATGGTAAGATCTAGGGCAGCTATTTTTAGACAATGAGTCAGAAGCTGCATGTTGAGATGGCATAGCAACAAGATGAGAATCTTGATTTTCAACACTATCAAGCCACCACACTATTTGATTCAGTAAATATTGGTGACTAATATATATAAAGCACTATTGTAAATACTGAGAATAGAGTGATGAACAAATAGTAATCTCTTCCATCAAAAAGCTTACATTGTGGTTGGTGGGAGGGATAGAAAAACAAGAGCAATAAGTAAAACATATAGTATATTAGATGATATTAAATACTAAGTAGAAAAGTAAAACAGATGAAAAATAGGTTATATGTGTGAGCATTATAATTTTAGATAGGGTTTGAGAATCAGAGTGACATGATAAAAACAGAAAAAAGTAGAGGAGATAAAGGATAAAGGAGAAGCCAAAAAAAAAAAAACCCACACAAAACCCTCCAGAGTTTTTTTTAAAATATATTTTATTGATTATACCATTACAGTTGTGACCTCTCCAGAGTTTTAAGCCTGGCAAAATGGTGATTCACACAGCAAAGGTTAGGTAGAATAACTTGGCTGTTTCAGATGAGGCCTCCCATCATAAAAACAGTCCTTAAAATGTATCCAATGTAAAAAATGATTTAAGAGTCCAAATGATGCTTTTTGAGTTCTGGGCACATATGGACTCATAGGTACAAATGATGATTATCTAAGAAAAGTGAATATGCAAACCTATATAAATCAAAGAAGTTTAATGTAGCTTAAAAGGCATGGAGCAGAGAGTTAGGAAACCTGGGTAAAGACTACCTCTGCTGTGAACTCAGTTTGTGACTGGACAATTTCTCCCTCTCTGGGCTCCAGTACCCTCATGTATGAATGGGGATACTTCATTGGATAGATGAGTGGCTTTCAAAGTCTGCTCTGTGGTATACCAGAGGTGTATAGTCCTTTCAGAGTCTATTGAAGTGAATATGGAGGGCAGAAAAACAGCCATGGCTAATGGTTACTTCTCTACTTCCAACAGTCAGTTGGTGGACTAGATAGTACCTCAGGTGCCTGCTAACTCAGACGCTTGGTAAGTTTGCTTGCCTGACAACAGCACTAGAAACCTTTGCTCAACCCTCCTTACAGTTTATAGGAATTTGGGAAGGCTTCCTAAGTTATGTGGATGTCAATAGAGTTGAGAATGGAGCAAAGGGAAAGGGACTAGTGGTCCAAGGAGGCAGTATGGAAGAAAGGAGACATATTTACACTTATTCCAGGCTGCATTCCAGTAATGTGTCTTCATTCAAAAGTGTTCACTTGCACGTCTCCATGACTCTTCAGGGAAGGGTGATATATTTGATGTAGTCACCAGGTCTCTTGCTTTCCCTTTCCCACTCTCTCCAAATGGAGTCAGCTCTCTGTTCAGTACATGTTTATTTAGCACCCTATGGATACTAGGCACTGAGTCAGGGGTTTGGAATAAAAAATAAGTATGCTGTGGTCACTTAATTCTGGTAGGTGAAAGTCTAATAGAACGTATAGGTATTCACAGAACTTTAGAACATAATTCTGTATTGAAAATCATAGTTTACATATATTTTCTTCATTTAAAAATGAATTTGAGTGTATGATTCAAGTATACATTGAAACCTATATAATCTTATTAACCAATGTCACCCCAATACATTTAATTTTTAAAAATCAAAGATTTTACATTAGCAACACTACCATGTTCTAGTTTTATTCTACATTTTATAAGAGTAAAAGTATCTTTTATTATTTTCATTCACAAGTTGCTGTCCTTTTGCCTGTGTTCTTGTCCTCTGTTATCACCTATGCAGAAGAGTGCTATGGTTATTTATCTTGTGAATTATTCCATGGAGTAATAAATGATTCTATTTAGTGACTAAAAAAATAATAAAATGAATTTGATGTGACAAATATGATAAATTCTGTTTATGAACAAATTGTAATGAAAGCCCAGATGAAAGAAGAAATGATGTGGAGTGAATCAGCCAAAGTTTCTCAAACTAGATGATATTTGAATTAAAATGAGTTGATGATTAGGAGTTTTCTAGGGAATCAGGGATTGGAAGCATTCTAGACAGATGGAATATCACACAAAGGTGGGGGTTGTCTCGTTGTTTAGGGAATAGCCATTTATTCTGTGTGTCTAGAGCAGGCATGATAAATGCTTGGCATGATCATCACTGTCAGCTCCTCCCATGCCCGTGGCAGAAATTGTCAATCAGATGCAATGTTCTTTTCCAGTGATGCTGGATATGACTTAGAATCCTTCTAAACACAGTATTCCAAATGGCTACTTGTCAATCAATTTGAATTGATTCATGAGATGAAATATATTTGCCATCCTTAGCTGATCTGCAATGCTTTTAATGTTAGAAGTTTTCAGGAAACTGTAATCTCATTGGGAATCTAAATTTTTACAAGCTACCTCCCCTCCCCCTGCCATGATTCTGATGTAGTGAGTTCCTGGATCTGTATTGGGTAGATATTATGCTATATCATATTTCTAGATTTAAATTTTTCACTTGCCATTGGAAATTTTAAATCAGAGGAGTGGTTTGTATTTCAGAAAGCTGCCTTTGGCAATAGCATGGAGTATAGACTGAAGGAAAGAAAAACTGATGGCATGGACACTCCTTAGCATGTAAGTATAATGTTTCAGGCAAGAGATGAATGCCTTGGAGGAGAGAATAAATTGGAGAGACATTAACTGAGACAGGTAATAGAAAAATAATAAGTGCCAGAAGTCATTGCTTTGGGGGAATATCAAAGAGGGAAAAACAACTTCCAGGTGAAGGGCTGGGATTAGTGTATGGGGAAAGGTTTACAAAGACAGAGTTTGAGCCAGGCTTTGAAAGATAGTTAACACTCAAAATTGAGAAATGAATGGAAGGAGACCATTTCAGACCTCTGGAGCACAAGAGCAAAGATCCAAAGGTAGAAAAATCACAGGGCACGTATGAAGAAAAGTAAGTAGGGCAATTTTGCAGGCTTTAGTTTGGCATTCAGAGGTGACTTTTTCCCCATCATCATCCCTATTCCTAGATGGCTTCTTTCACCATCCAGCCTGAAGGTACTCAGGAAACATAAATTGGTGTTAATATTAACTGAAGTGCAGCTGAATGCAGAAGGCCTCTCATCTGCAAGAAGATCATTTTAGTGCTGGTTCTAGGAGCCACTTCTGGATAAAACATGGTGTGTATTTCCTAATGGGCATAAGAAGAACAGGCGTACAGCCATGAAAAACTCCTCAGGGTACATCTCGCACTTATAATGGTAATCTCTGAAGGTCTCTGAAGTAAGTTCTTTCTATCCCTATGCAAAAATAATTCTTTAAAAAATCCTTTTTCAATTAAACTACATTATATAATAACTTAACTTTCTCATGAGATATTACATTAAAAAATACTGCCTGAGAAAGTACATTTTCTCTCTACTATAACCTTGTGAGGTATATTTATGATTGCCCTCATTGTGAGGGTAAAGAAACTAAGGTTCAGAGAGGTTTCAGGACTTGAACAAGTATATAGGAATATAAGATAAAAAATAAAACATATAGTGATGGGCCCTAGTTGGTGTAGCTCAGTGGATTGAGCGAGGGCCTGTGAACCAAAGGATCATGGTTCAATTCCCAGTCAGGGCATGTACCTGGGCTGCAGGCCAGTTCTCAACAGGGGATGCATGAGTGGCAACCATACATTGATATTTCTCTCCTTATTTCCTTCCCTTCCCTTCTAAAGATAAATAAATAAAATCTAAAAAAAAAACCCCACCCATATGGTGAATGGAAGGCTAGTAGTTGACCAAGCCAGGCTTGAAGCCATGCCTTTTCCCTTCATCTTCAATTTGTAAACTTTTCCACAGCACAAGGAGGTATTAAGGATTAAAAATACCTTAAAATATAACTCATAAATCTCAACTATTATTTTGAAAGGGATTCAACAATAATTCAACAAACGCTTTCTGAGCACCCATTTTGTTTTAGGCACTATGCTAGGTTCATGGGATGAGGGCTGAGAAAACTTAAGGAGATCACAGTGTAGTCAGGAAGACAGAAATATAAGCAGATTCAATAAGCCAATAAGAAGAATGATAATAAAAGTATGTGCAAAGCACTGTGGGAGTTCAGATGAAAGGGGAACAACTATACAGTGGGGAAGTGGTAGTTGAAAAAGGTGAAAGATGTGAGGTAACAACTAAATTCCCATGGTAGAATTGCACACAACGAGATGGGCCAGAGAGAAGAGTACATTTTGGGGAAATTCCTGAAAATATCTTTGTACTCTGATTAGAGACTTGGATACATTTGTGGTGGCCTTTACTGTGCTACTACTGTTTGGGTTGGGTTCAGTAAGGCCTAGGGCTTGTCTCGACAAACTCTTTTTTTAAACTTTAGATATTTATTTTTTATTTAGAGAGAGGAGAAGGGAGGGAGAAGAACACAGAAACATTAATGTGCAAGAGAAACATCAATTGGTAGCCTCTCACGTGTCCCCAAGTGGGAACCTGGCCCATGACCCAGGCATGTGCCCTGGCTGGGAATTGAACTGGCAACCTCTTCGTATGCAGGACAACACCCAACTCACTGAGCCACTCTGGTCAGGACTGTCTGAGCAAACTCTTTATTGACTATAGGGGACTGGTTTGCCTTAGCCTGACAAATGTGACTCAGCTCTGTATGGAAAACCTATAGAAGCGAAGTGGTGGGCAGAAACTAGACCTTTAAACTGAGTTTTCTTGTGGGAATCAGGCCTAGAAAATGTTTACAGATTATTATGGCTTATTCTTACTAAAACTCTATCACCCTGGTCTAAAACAATAAATATGTATTGTCTATCTTCAAGGTAATTTCTAAAGCCTGTATGAGTTTTCTCAAGGACAGAGATAATGATCTCATCGCCATTCCCCTCTACATGTTATTTTCATTTCCTTGATTATACCTAAAATGTAGACAGTAATATTCTATGTAATAGATAATAAATCTTTCTATGGTATAAAACCCCAAGAAAACAATAAACGCCTGTCTAGGCAAGAGTCGGGGCACTCCCCTCTTGAGGGAATGGTCGAGACACCCATAGGCACTCTCCCCTTGAGAAAGCAGCTGTGCCTGTTCCCTTTTTCCACACAGAATTGTTGTCACCTGTGCATTGATTCTTGTCTTCAACCACAACAGGCAGACTCTGCTAGACAGGGTCTGCTATAATTGACTTCTGCCAGGTGTGGTGTATGGTGTTGGATGCAGAAACAGCAGACTGAATATTACCATTTTTAGGTTATGCATGTGTTTAGGGCTGGAATTGGTCAGATCCATGTGCCCACAGAGTTCACAGCAACAGTAGGGTCTTTCAGGCATAATTCTGCCTACCAGAAGAAGGAGAATTGAACTAACATTGATTAAATGATTAATGTTTCATGAAACATCTGCTATATGCTGGGCATTTTATAAGGCACCACAGCTTCAACTTAGGGTGGGAAAGATAATAGGTGAAGAAGTAAGTGTAAATAAATAACCCAATGTGATATGCTATAAAGTTATATATAATAAGCTATGAAAGGATAGAGAAACAACTCCTATTTGGGAGTTTAGAACAAACTTCACTGGCAAATTGACATTGGGATTGGGCTCTTATGAATGAGTATACTAAGCATTGTATTAGGTGCTTTAGGAGAGTAACTATTAGTCAGGATAATTTTGATTGCAAAGTGTAAAAAACCCATCTTAAACTGACTGAAATAAACCAGGGAACTATTGTTCATATTAACAGGGAAGTCTTGAGGTAGGATTTCAAACATGGTTTGATCATGACTCTGCTCCTTTTATCTGTGACCCTGTTGGCTACCTTCCTCTGTATGTTGGGCTTGTCCTTCTTGTGTTGTTTTTCCTCGTGCTTGCAAAAGGGAAAGTACTGGCAAGTTGGGCTTGGTGCTTCTTCTATACCAGTGAGGTAAAGAATATCGATTCTCACACCGTAACACAAAAGTGGAGCTTAGTAGTTCAGGATAAGTAAAATTTGGGGTTATATTATAGGAATCATGAGAGGTCTCCAGAGAATTAGTTTAAAAAGCAGTTGAAGAGTTCAAATGGCTTAAAGGTAGTCCCAGTTTCAGCTTATGCCTCTTAGTTGTAAAATCCTGGCTTTTAAATGACATCCTCTTTCCTATGCCTCTTATAGTGCATATGTTGATTTAAAGACAAATTTCTGGACTTTTACAATAGTAACACCACTTTGATAACACAAAAGCATTCATTTGTCATATGTAATGAGCATGGTGGATAAAGCTAGTTATAACTAGGCAGCTGCCGACAGTGCAAGAGCACAGTCTATGAAGTCTACCCCATCTAGGTTCTTACTTCTGTTTTGCCATCACTTAGCTGGGTACCTTAGCCAAATTACTTCATCTTTTGGAGCCTTGGTTTTTTATCTATAAAAGAAAAACAATGTTAAGACCTACCCCATAATGTTTGAGATAATTCATGTAATGCATATAGCAAAGGTTCCCAAAGTTTCTTGGTTTGCTGTGCTCTTAGTGTGTCAGTAATTGCTTTTGCAGCACCTCTGAGCTGAAAGAAATACTTAACACTTCTGCTTATTAAGTAATCAGGTGCAAAAAATTAATACTAGTTCACACCATGTCCTATAGATGTATCTGTATTTCCCTCAAAAATTAAAAATATCTTACAGCTCTGGATGGTGTGGCTGAGTGGACTGAGTGCCAGCCTGTGAACCAAAGGGCTGCTGGTTTGATTCCCAGTCAGGGCACATGCCTGGGTTGCAGGCCAGTTTCCCAGCAGCAGGCAATTGAGAGTCAAATGTAATTGATGTTTCTCTCCCTCTCTTTCTCCCTCCCTCTCTTTCTCCCTCCCTTCTGCTCTCCCCAAACAAACAAATACATAAATAAATAAGATATTTTTAAAACCCTGAAAACTAAAATAAATAAATAAATGAAAATATCTTACAGTAACTCTATGAGCTGCCTATGGTATCCCAGGGTGCCTTGGTACACAGTTTGGGAATAGAATATTGCCAGACATATAGTTGGTGCTAAGTAGATGGTAGTTCTTTTATCTTCAAATGTCTGCAATTACTATTACAAGAACCTGGGTACCAAAGAGGATGCTGATTTAGTACTTTGACTCAGATGTTGAATATCCCTGAGGATGACTCCTTTTTCATAGTAATCCTTTCTAGTCCCAGGTTTCTTCTAAGTCAGCATCAGCTCACCCTAGCCGAGGAGAGAGGATACTGATTTCCATGTGCATAGACACAAAAATATCATTCTTAAAGCAATGACATTTTCTAGCTTTACCCCTGTCAAGATTTTCCCAATCCTCTACTCTGTCATCAGTCAAAAGTCACTCTTTTAGAGAGATTGCTGTATGTTAGATCAAAATACTTCCCTTTGTCTCTGCCTGGCCTTTTCCATTCTCATTTTCATTCCACTTCCTTATCCTCCTCTCTCCATGTCCCTCTCAGCCAGTGTCTGAAAACTGGCCCCTGCCCCACCATGATGAAAGGAGGCCGGCTACTTAATTCAGGAAAAGTGATTGTTTGAACTCTGTTTTGACTCGGCTTGACTTGTGAGCCAGCAAGAATAGTGGATACTGATAGCTCATTCCTACATTCCTGCTCCCTCTCCCCTAAGGGAGCAGAGGGAAAACATGACCCACTCACATGCTGGTTACAAGAGACTTCAAATTGAAAGACCCATGTACAGACTTGAAAGTGAAGGGATGGAAAAAGATACTCCACACAAATAGAAACAAAAACAAAGCTTGGGTAGCAATACTCATATCATTCAAAATAGACATTCAAGCAAAGAATGCGAAAAAATACAAAGAAAGGCAATGCATAATTTAAAAGTGTCAATCCAATGAGAGGACATAATAATCACAAATATTTACATACCCAACATAGGATCACCTAGATATATAAAGCAAATGTTAATGGATATCAAAGGAGAAATTCACAGTTATACAATAATAGTAGAAGATTTTAATTCCCCACTCACATCAATGGATAGATCATCCAAACAGAAAATAAGAAAATAACTGCGTTAAATATCACATTATATCAAGCTGACTTAATAGACATGTTTAGAACATTTTATCTAAAAACTGCAAAATACACAGTTTTTCAAGTGCAAGTGGAGCATTCTCCAAGAGAGGTCACATATTAGACCATAAAACAAGCCTCAATAAATTCAGATATATTGAAATTATATCAAGCATCTTTTCCAAACACAATGGCATGAAACTAGAAATCAACTATAGGAAGAAAACTGGAATAAACACAAATACATAGAGACCAAACAACATGTTCCTAAACAACCAACAGATCAAAGAAGAAATCAATTTAAACAGAGAGACTCCAGAAGGTGGCTTGTGGAATTGGGCATGCTTGAGAGGCTCAGGAAAGTAGAGGTGAGGGCTTTGCTGAATGTCTCTCACTCCACCAGTTGAGGCCCATGGGGGATCTTTGACATTTTTGCAGAGGCTAGAGCTGATTTTAGTTCTGTTTGGTTGTTTAGATTCATGAAGGGAAATCTGATGTTTGCAGAATGAGAAGGAATGAAATAACAGACCTGTCCATGCACTGTTGACACTGGGCCTCCTTGGTGTTGGCCAGCAGAGGTCGGGAGCGGCTCGCTGGCTTTTAGCCCCAGCCAGCAGCGTTTGCTTTGGCTGTTGGGGGAAAGAGCACTTTGTGGAAAGCCAGCCCTCTCAGCCAAGGGCCTATTTTCGTCCTGAATCTGTTGAGTCCAGCCTGAAGGCTGGGTCCAGGATCAACAGAGACCATGGAAAATGGGACTGGATACTTGGAAGCCAGAATTGTGGGCTTTGTCTTCTTGACCAGGGCATTCATCCCTGAACTCATGAAAGCAGGAATGATGGGGAGCCAGTGTCTTTGTGGCACCAAAGGCAGAAAGAACTTGCTGCTCTTTGTATGGTCATTGTAGCCAAGGGCTTACTGGACTATATAGCTAGATTTCACCTCTTCCCAGGATAACCAGTTTAGGAGGGTGGATATGTAGTTAGAGTTGGCACAGTTCCCGAAGTGCCTGAGGTTTCCTAAGTGGGGGCCTGTCCACACAGAGGGACCACTAGGTCACTGGATCAATATCCTTACCAACCAACCAGATACCATGGGAACACTTAGAGGTATTACTTAGGATGTCTTTCATCTAGGAACTCAAAGTCATTTTGGGGAAACAGGCCATTTCACAATGAAATTATTCCAGTACTAAACATGGTAGAGTGAAGACCACATGAATGCTACAAAGAAGTGCTCTATGAGCTCAAGGGAGGGAAAGAGCTCCAGGAAAGATATGGTTCAGTTGGATCCTGAAAAATGAGTAAGAATCAGATAAAAGAAGATGTGATGAAAGTCCTCTTATGCTCCTAAGGTAGAAATGCTTTGGAACTGGCTCAACATATTTCTTTATTTATAGTATTGATAGGATCTTGGCCTCCAACCAGATTATGTTCAGACTCAGATACCTGTATTGACATGTTTCTGAACCTGAGTGACCAGAATGACCTGAACTTCTCAGATCACTGCAACTTGGCTAGAGCTGGAATAGAGCTAGGGTGATGTCTGGAAACATGAATCATCTTCTTCAATCCCTCTTTTACACTGTCACTCAACCCTATCCCAACTTGAAACATAACAGTGGTTCTTCCATTGCTTTCAGAATGGCCAACTGACTGTGTTTGGTATTCAAGGCTTTTCACACTCTGATCCCAACTTTCTTTTATAGTTGTTCTCTCATTCTTCTTGGACACTCCCAGGAATTCTGTACAGGCTTATCCCCCAAAGCCCATGAGAAGTACTTTAAAGTTATTTGTGAGCTCAGAGGAGTTTGACACCAGTCCCCTCCCTCCCTTTGATAATTCGGGATTCTTTGTGAGGTTTCCGAACTCCCTTTCATATCTAGCATATATTCTTACATAAGCAAACTTACATAAGCATTACTTATTCAAAACTGATTCTTTGTTGTTGCAGATAAAGGATCAGTAAACTTGTTCTGCATAGTGGCATACAGTAAATATATTAGGCTCTGACAGTCATAAGTCTTTGATTCAGCTACTTAGCTCTGCTGTGGTCACAGGAAAAAAGCCATAGACAATATGTAAATGAATAAACATGGCTGTGTTCCAACAAAATTTTTCTTATGGACTGAAATTTTAAATTTTGTATAATTTTTCATTTGCCACAAAATATTTTTTCTTTAGATTGTTTTCAACCACTTAGTAATGTAAAAACCATTCTTAGCTCACACTATGAAAAAATAGGCAGCAGGATGGATGTGGCCCACCAGCTCTAGTTTGCCAATCTGTACTTTAGAACACAGAACTTGGACTGCTGGGTGGAAACTGTTGGGGGGAAGTTTAGCTCAAAATATAAATAAAAAGACAAGAATTTTAAGGACAATGGAATAGATTTCCTAGAAAGTTAGAACTACTCATTTTTCATCAAATGTTTTCAAGCACCACTAGTTAGGAATGTCTAGGAGGACTCAAACATCTTGTGGGGGCTTGCACATGATGCTTTAAATATGTAGGGCTGTGCTTTTGTGAGTTTTGCTTCCACATAGCTTGTATTCTGTAACTACTTGCAACCTTTCTTTTAATTGGAAGGTCTGTGTGGTTATATCCTACTCTTTGTCACCTCGCATTGGATGACACTGTCTCAATTTGTTCCCCAATTTTTCATGTGTGTACATGTTATTTCCCTTCCAGAAACCCAGGGGTTAATGCCAAAGGGGTAAGGTTCATCAGGCAGCTGCCACACTGTTGCTTAGCAACCATCAAGGGCAGACAAATTACTTTAGAGGCCTTTGCGGAAAGGTGATCTGACCCAACCATTAGGGCAGAGTAAAGACCAAATGAGACAATACATATAAATGCCCTTTATTAACTATAGAAACATAGTTTGATTCTGTTTTATAGAACACAACATTCTCTTTCACTTTACTAAAAGGAATTTAAATTTTCTTCAAGAAACTTCAAGTTCTTTTGCTCCCCTCCCTTCCACAATGGTTTGATCCTGCTTCTTAGAACAACATCTCCTTTCTGCCAATTGTCTGCAGTAGTCTGATCCTGCCCACAGACTACTAGGCCCTTTGTGTTACTGTCCCTTTCTCTTTTCATCTGTACCCCAGAGTAGTTTGATGACACCTTGTAGAAATGTATCCCTGTTCTGCTCCCTGTACATCTCAGTGATCTGGTCCTGTCTGGAGAACATCAGCATCTTTCCCCCTTCTGTCTCATGCCAGTGATTTGATTCTATGTCATTGAGCATCAGTTTCTTGTAGCTCCTCCTCCGGGGTCTACAGTGGTTTGATTCTGCTTCACAGACTATTAGGTCCTTTCTGATTCACCCTTCAGCATCACCATCACAGATGGTATGGTCCTTAGCATTAGGTCCTTTTTGTACCCATAAGTGATCTTCTAAACATATCCATCTTGATTCCTTCAGTGACTGGTTCTTGCATTAGCCATGTAAAACTGGCCCAAGTGGCTTTAAAGTGGCCCAGAACTTGCTCTTGAGCAATTCAAGTATTTTCTCACAGGAAAAAATCAGTTCAGACCAGTTCAAATGTATTTTTACCAGTTTAAACTAATTCTGCAGAGCTGGAGCCTGAGGTTGGTAAACCTAGGAAAATGGCTTGAAGACGATGCTGATTTGAGCCAAAACAAGAAATCAGGTACTTACAGAAGTTGAAACAGCTCAAAACTTGAAAACAAATCAAATAAGAACATAAAATACAGGAGCCAGGGTTGCTCGAGGAGAGGCTCAAAAGAGATTAGTTGCACCCAAACATATTTTTGGGAGGTGAGAGACAGTTTTGAGGAGCTAATGCAGGATTTTGGGTTCTTCCTTGGTATATCTGGAAAGCAGTATGGGAACTGATCTCATGCTACTGGAGCTGATACTGAGTCTTATGTGGCCCCAGTGATACTTGGTTCTGCAAGCCAGCCCCTGGGGCCATTCTTTGTGTCTGGTCTCATCTCAGGTTGCAATTTATAGAGTCCTAAACAACAAGTGAAACCCTTCCTACCCCTTTAGCTGTCTACCAACCGAGATTTTGCTTTTTAGTTGTTTAGGGATGCTATTTAGGTTAGAAGAACAGACTGGTAAATCTTGAAGGAAAAAGCTAATTATTACAGGTAGGACATGAAGTGAATGACTCAGTTAATTAGAATTGAGTTGAGGAATATACCTTGCAATTTTTAAAAGAGATGTAGATCAGTATCTAATTTCTCATTTATGGGCCAGGTTATCTACCTTATTGTTATAGGCTGAAGTAGAAATTGGCCAGTGTTGTCTGGCTTTTTCCCAGGTGGTTGTCCTTCTGTGCTATGTGGGGACTGCTGTATGAAGGGTAGGGATTTTAAAAAAATGGAGGATGAAAAATGAAATCTTTATAGACTGTACCATTTCTAATTTGTGCAAAGTCTCTACATTGGGATAGTAGGCAAGCTGGATGCTTTGATGGTGAGCAACAGAATGCTGCAAGTCCGAGGGTGGGGTTGGAGCTCTGGTTTGGTGCTGTTGTATCTTAATATCTTTTCTGCAGATAGATAAGGTTCAATGGCTGTGTACCTGTAATGTAAAAAGGAAAGGAATCTTAGAATGGCATAACAACATAGTTTCCTGGTAGGGAAATTGATCTTTTTTATGAGACAATTTGATCTAGTATACTGTAATTTCTTTTTGCTGTTGTTAAGATTTTATTTATTTATCTTTAGAGGGGAAGGGAACGAGAGAGGGAGAGAAATATCAGTATGTGGTTGCTTCTCGTGTGTCCCCTGCTGGAAACTGGCCTGCAACCCAGGCATGTACCCTGACTGGGAATTGAACTGGTGACCCTTTGGTTTGCAGGCCCATGCTCAATCCACTGAGTTTACACCCAGCCAGGGCAGTAGTCTGTAATTTTAAAGATGTCTTTTAGGAAGGTGGATTTAGTTGGCCACTGCCTATTTCTTGACAAGGGAGGATGGTGGCCATTCCAGTCAAGGCAATCACATGACATTTTCAAATGTTGAGGTAGAAATGAAAATCAGAAGATTTGGAGTCAGATAACTCAGCCTTTGAATCCTGGTTCTATTTGTTATGTGGACCTTGAGCAAATTGTGTAATCTCCCAAAGGCTTGTTTTCCTCATTTGTAAGATAAAGTTAATATCATCTGCTGTAAAAATTTTTAAAAAGCCTTAGAGTTTAATGCCTTTTGGAGAAAAGTAGCTGCCATTTAACATTTTTGTTTGATTTAACTAGATTGTGTAACAGAGATTATTTTTGTGTATGTATGGGGAAATAATACATAATTTAGCTTGATAAAGACAATTTCTTTTTAATTTTCAGCAATGTTTTCCAAAATGAAGCTATTAAACTGTTTTTAGCAGCGAAGGAGTAATTGTTCATTGAAATGCTTTATATGAAGCACAACATAAATGTGAGCAATCGTATTTTTATAATATGTTGACTATCATTAAAGTGACACTCAGAAAAGCCACAGCATAAAATTGCTTCCAGTGTTTCAAACTCACAGATATCCATGGTTCCAGATACAATTCCTATTTCATCCTGGACATGTGGCCACCGGAAAGCCTGGAATGTGGTATGTAGCAGCATGAATTGTAATGACCCAAGGTGGATGGTTAGGAGATGGGGATCTTGTCAGAGATATGTGATAGGAGTGACCCAGTGTAAGGAGGGTGTCATATCCTAATCTGTCCTTCAGCCACAATATTTTGAAATTATTTTATTGCAAGACAAGCCTGGATTACCTCACCTGGATTCTGACACCCTTTCTGAAAATAGCAGGATCAGGTAAAGGAGAAAGAATAGGGGCAATGATGTGGACCCTCATGAATGTGGAGGCCTTGATTCTGCCATTCATAGGTGAGGAAGATGGGAGCCAGGTCAGGCAGTAGAGCATGAGTTTGAAAAAATTAAACTTCAGTATATTTGTAGCTTTAATAACACCATTAAGGAGCTATGTCCTGCATTCAGATTTGTGGGCTTGGAAATGCAGCCTTTTTTGATAGGGTCATTTGACTAATAGATGCAATCATGTGATGGCTACAGTATACTTGTATTACATCAAGGCACATGACGAAGATTTTTATTTTTATGACCTCCTGGTGAACAAGATGGAGGAAACATGAGCTAGAACATTGCTTTTAGTTGGATTCTGAAATAGTTTTTTAAGTGCTATTTATTGAGCACTTACTATATGCCAGGCATTGTGCTAAGTACTTTATATGCATTAACTATTCAATAATCACATAAGCTTTATGAGCTATGTGTTATTAATGCTATCATATACATAATGGAGTTAATTAGCACAAAGAATGCTAATTATTAATTTCATGTTTTTCTGGAGCAGGAATTCTTTTTTTAAGTTTTTAAGTACTTTTTATTGACCATGCTATTACAGTTTTCCCAATTTTCCCCCTTTATCCCTTGAATCACCCGACCCTTCAGCATTCTCCCCCTTAGTTCATGTCCATGAGTTGTACATATAAGTTCTTTGACTTGTGTTTCCTATACCATTTTTATCTCTCCCTGTCTATTTTATGCCTACTAATTATGCTTCTTCTTCCCTGTACCTTTCCCCTGCTATTCCTCTCTTCTTCCTCCTCACTGAAATCCCTCCATGTGATGTTCATTTCTCTGATTCTGTTCCTGTTGTAGTTATTTGCTTAGCTTTTGTTTTCATTGTTTTTCTTTTCTTTTAGTTTCATTTGTTGATAGTTGTGAGTTTGTTATTCTTTTATTATTCATATTTTTGATCTTCTTTATTCTATATAAATCCCTTTAAAATTTCATATAATAAGGGCTTGGTGATGATGAACTCCTTTAACTTGGCCTTATCTCAGATGCACTTTATCTGCCCTTCCATTCTAAATGAAAGCTTTGCTGAATAGAGTCATCTTGGATATAGGTCCTTGCCTTTCATGACTTGGACTACTTCTTTCCAGCCCCTTCTTGCCTGGAGCAGGAATTCTTGAGAAGTATACGTGGAAGGTACGGGAGTGAGGGCACATTCTCTGAAAGTTCATCAGAATCACCTGCATGAGGGTTTTTTCAAACCACGTAGGCCTATCCCTTTGTTACAGTACTTGGCTTTTAGAAAGCCTGCACTTCCCTGGATATCTCCGATGATTTGTGAGCCACTGTATTAATATGAATGGGTGGTGAGAGGGCCCTCAGGTGTGTTGAAGGCAGAAAAGAGGTTGAGCTTCACTACTGCAAAGAAAGATCCCTGGTGGTAGGCTTTAAGACTCTGTGCCTGGCTCTGTCTTTGTTTCAGCATTTCAATTGATGACTTGGGTGAAGATATAGAAGTGTATGCTCATCAGACATTAAGAGGGAGCTGGAGGGGAGAAGGAAAGTAATTATGATAGATGATGGAACCAGGAATCCAAGAAGAATTTACTAGTTTGCAAAGGTGGTTCAAAAACAAATTAATCTGATAAGAATAAAGCATAAGTTTCACAAAATTTAAGAATGTGAGCATTTCTACAAGATGGATATATGTTTAATATGGCTGCCAAAATGTTATCTTTTAAAGAGGGACAAAGACAAAATAGAAGTTAAGAAGAGAAGCCTGGAGGCAGAGTGGGACATGATTGCTGTCTTCCAGTATCTGAAGTGTTGTCAAAAGAAAAAGTCTTTTTTCTGTATGATATGATCCCAAGGGACCAAATTAGGATTAATAAATAGAGGTTATACCAGAGCTGACTGAAAATAAGATGGGCTGTGTTATGTTGGTGTAAAAAAAATGTCCAAATCTGTAGAGAATGTTTGAGTTTATTTGAGCCAAACTGATGACAATTTCTGGGAAACAAAATCTCAACAACTGAGAAAATGCTCCAGAAAATGGCAGTTTTGCAGCTTATTTTTTCATGAACAATGGTGTAGGAATTGATTGAGAAAGTTGCAGCTTATTTTATACTGTATAATAAAAAGGATGAATAGGAAGCGTTACATGAAATCCATTGGTGGTACATGAGGGAAGCAGGAGAAGGCAAAGCAGGGAAATCTCTGAGATTAAACAGAGTAAAATGGACAGACAAAATAATTCTTTTACATGGGTGGGTATAGAATAGTTAAAAATTAACATTTACCTCACGTAGATAGGGTATTTGGGCAACAAGATAACAGTGGGGTTCTGTGGTCGCTCTGGTGAGAGATTGTGCCCTGAGGAGTCTGTAAAAAAGGTAACTACTCTGGCATTCCAAAAGTATGTTGTGGAAGATTCAAAAAGACAATAGACAGGCTCAGTTAGGGTAAAGATTGACCTTTGTCAGGGAAGATACCAGCATACGGGACTATGACTACCCACCATGACTCACTTTTAAGTTTTAATTTCAGACCATCCTATGAGGCTACTTTAGGTCTCTGAGTTTATAAATTCACCATACAGGCCTCCTCTGAGATTGTCAGGCTTAGTATGCGGCCCCTTTTTTGTCCAGTTAGATGGAAATAAGTTCCTTATACAGTAATAGGAAACTTTTGAGCAGAAGCTGGCTGAATACTCAAAGGGATTAGGGATTTGGGTTTTGATACAAAACCTCAAGTGCAGTCTTAATTGCCACTGTTTAGTGCATTGAGAGAATTTCCATGCACATGTTTTGAATATTCTTTGCTGATGGAGGGGTTGGTGATCAGAAAGAAGTATAGGGAAAATTGAAACAGAATCATAGATACAGACATAAGACTGATGATTGCCAGAAGGAAGATGGGGAAGGGGACTGGGTGGAAGAGGTGAAGAGAGTAAGAAGCACAGATTGGCAGTTACACAATAGTCATGGGGATATAGAGTACAGCATAGGAAACATAGTCAATGATATTGTGATAACTATGTATGCTGCCACTTGGGTGTTTGAAATATCAGGAGGACCATTTTGCAAAGCGTGTGATTGCCTAACCACTATTCTGTACATCTCAAACCAGTACAAAATAATACTGAAAAGATATTTTATTTTTATATTAATACATAAAATTTTTTATGTTAAGGTTATTTTGGTGTTGAATCTAGTTGGAATTATTTAGATGTTCATTGTACTATTTAAACTTTTTTGAAAAACTAAAGTTGACAAAATTATTAAAAAAGAAAAGATATTATAAGGTAAACCTTCAGAATAACTAGCAAATCTAAGGAAAATCTAGGGTTAGCTGGTGTGACCCAGCCAAGGATGGCACTGAAGGGAGGAATCATTTGCTAAGCATCAAGTATATAAGGTCTGTTCAGAAGGTGTCCAGCCATGTAATAAGAAAAATAGAGACATTTACTAAAGAAGATACAAGAAACATTATACATAAGACAATGACGCCTCAGTCCCCTTCAAAGTAGGCACCTTGGGACCTCATATAGTTCTCCCAATTGCCATCAGCTGCCCCGCAGTATTTTCCTGAATCTCATTGACAGTTGTTAAATCTCTTCCCTTCAAAGGTGATTTAAGTTTCGGGAAAAGCAGGAAGTTGAAGGGTGCTAAATCTGGGCCGTAGTGGGGCTGAGTCACCTGGGTGATTTGATGTTTCTCCAAAGAACTCTGAACAAGATGTGATGCATGAGCTGGCACATCGTCGTGATGAAGCTGCCAATCACCAGTTGCCCATAGCTGTGGCCTTCTGAATCATCTGAATAGTTTCCGTGGAGGAATGTTCAAGCTTAATGCAAAATTTGATGCAGATTCGTTGCTCTACTCGCTCGGTCATGTGGGATGTGATGGCCACACAGTACATATGCTTACTCAATGGTATCTTCCACCCCCACTGACTAGAACAGTGAAGTCATCATTGTTCGCACATTTGCATTTCAGTCCATTCTTCTTGGCTGTCAGGTTACATCAATGCCGCACAAACTGTTCTCGTTACATTAACAATGGCTGGACTTTTTCTGGACAGACTTTGTATGCCTGGTGATATTGTATAAATTATCCCTTGATTTGTGCAACAATCAGGTGAATTAAATATTATTACATATTATGAATTACACGTCTTTTACAGATGAGAAAATGGAGGCTCAGAGAGGTTAAGTGACTTGCCCATGATCATGCAGCTGTTAAGTGACTTCAGGGGAGCACATCAGAACCCCACTTTAAGGAAAAATGTGACAGAATTTCTACTTTCTACCTGATCACCTCTCCAGTTGAATAAAGAGATGGTATTGCCAGAGGCGAGTCAGAATTGTGTGGATAAGTGCGTCATACTGGGCTGGGTGCCTGGAGTAGATGAGAATATGAAGATATATGATCAACCTCTAGTCTAGCAGGTCCTGGAGGATGGTGTTGGAACGCAGCTGAGTTATTACACAGGCTAAATGGTATGACTGTTTATTCATAATGTCTGTACCTTATACAAAATGCTGTCTTCCATAGACTCTCAGAATGGCACAGCTGTAAGAGAATGTAAAGATCTTCAAAGTCCAAAGAACCTTACATTTTGAAGAACAGAAGACTGATCCAGAGAGGGGAAGGGATTTCTCCAACTTCTTTCACTTAATAATTTTGCCCCTGATATTGCCAAGGGTTTATTAATTTTATACTGTAATCTAGTAAATTTAATATTAGAATTTCTTAGAGCAGATTTGTTTTTTTACGATAGGACCAACTCCCCTGTGAAACTTGGTACTCTGTTTCAGAGCTACAAGATATATATGTAATGTTCTGGTTTGTTTTTTTCCCCTAATTTTATAGAAGCCAGCAAAATAAAGATGGAAAGAGCATGAGTTTTGGAGTTAGATTGGGTTGAATTACTTTAGTGGAACCCATGGAAAATCCATGAACTTTTTTGAGTTTCACATTCATTATTTGTAAAAATGGGGATAATAATTGTTTGATTTTAGTCATGTAGAGTTTGTGGTGCTTGTTAAAAATCTAAATGTTTAGATTTCAGAGGGGCTAAAGCTCAGGAGATGCAGCTTTAAGAATCAACAGCTGAGGCAAAAGTACATAAAATTACATGCATGGATGGCATTGCCTAGGCAGAGGGATCTCTTTCACATGACATCTCTTCAGTTATTTGAGGTGGAAAGTCATGTTTTCCAGATGATTCAATTCTCTAGGCTACATGTCAGAATTTTCTTTGATAATTCTGCATTTGTCTTGAATTCCAACTTCTTCATTAGCTAAGTTGTCCTTTTGAGGACATATAATATTTTGGTTTTATCACTCTTGAGGTGTGGTGTTTTAAAGCTAAACACAGTACCCCTGGTTTGGTGTGGAGAAAGAGCAAGGCCATCACCTCCTTCATTCTAGACACTGTACTTTTATTAGATCATTTTTGGTCTCCATGTCTCACCACTCCTACTCTGTATATTGTTGACTAAACCTCTTGTATCTTTTAAGCAGATACTTCTGATTTGACATATTATTGACCACCAATCATGAAATAGTGATTGTGGTAGTGAGTCTCAAACTTTAGCATGCATAAGATTTTCCTGAGAATCTTATAAAAATGTAGATCCTGGGCACCCAGTCAATAATATTCTGATTCAATAGGTATGCAATGGGCACAGGAATCCTTGTTTTAACAAACACTGAGGTGACCCTGATGCAGGTCGTCCTTGACAATACTCTGAGAAATTCTGTCTTATGGAATGGAGAGAACTCAATTTGGACCACTCTAGTCCCCAAACAAACTTGGATTCTAGCCCCATACCTGGCCCTGCTTCACTGCAGAATGCAGCCATGAAGTGGCTGTGGGATATCATCACCAGCTCCATCTCATTTCTTGATATCTAACACTTGGTTTACTGGAAAAGGTAAGACTTAGTTGTCTTGCTTTTCTATTTTTTGAAGCTTTTAAAATACTCTGGAACTGGCTGACCTGTATTTAGAATGGCACTTCATTGGGAGTCAGAATAATACAAAGATCGAGACATGAAGTTCACTGATTGGTGCTTAGTGGCTTGTTACCTTTCAAAATGATTTGATATACTATCCACCAAACTACATTTCAAGTGTATTGAAGACTTTTATGTAGAACATTAAAGACTCTAAACATACAAGGAAATGTAGATGAATAAATTATACCTATATATCTCTATATAGGTATAAAATAATACTTTATATCACAAATGAAAGGGCTCTATATTTGCATATATAAAAATGAAGCCCTGGCTGGTGTGGTTCATTGGACTGAGCACTGGCCGGTGAACCAAAGGATTGCTGGTTTAATTCACAGTCAGGGCACATGCCTGGGTTGTGGGCCAGGTTTCTGGTGGGGGGCATGGGAGAGGCAACTACACATTGACGTTTCTCCCCCTTTCTTTCTCCCTCCCTTCCCCTCTCTAAAAATAAATAAAGGAAATCTTAAAAAAATAAAAACCTCTGTGAATCTAAAACATGAACAAAATTAAAATACAAATAATAAACTAAGAAACATGTATAAAGGACCCATGAACAAAGCCAAAGGGGGAAAGGATAAAGGATGGGAGGTGGGAGTGGTTGGGGTGGGGGTAAGTGGTGGCAGGAAAATGAAAACAACTGCACTTGAACAACAATAAAAAATATAAAATAATATGAAAATAGAAAAATAATAAACTAGAAATCTGTGTGACAAATATGACAGATGCAGTTGATTCTCATTTGTAGATTCTATGTTTGCAAATTTACTTATGTGCTAATGTTTATTTGTAACCCCACAATCAATACCAGTGGTAGTTTTGTAGTCATTCATTGATATGTTCAGAAGTGACAAGAAGTTCCATGATGTGCACATTCCCAGCTGAAGTCCAACAAGGCATTCTCTGCTTTCTTGTTTCAGCACTCATACTATGAATAAATATACTTTTCATGATCTATTTAGTGCTGCGTTTTTCACATTTTTGTGGGGGTTTTTTTTGGTGATTTTGCTGTTTCATATGTCCTTGAATCTTGGTGCTGAAGTTGTGACTAGAGTCCCTGAGCAAAAGAAGGCTATCATGTGCCTTAATGAGAAAATGGGTGTATAAGATAAGCTTAGATCAGACATCAGTTATAGTGCTATTCTATGTGAGTTCAATGTTAATGAATCAACAATGTATATTAAATGAAGTGTCTTTAAACAGAAACACACACAACGTTATGTATTGATTTGTTGACATAAATGTTGTGACAGAGGTTCACAGGAACCTAAACACATTTTTCCAGGAAGAAAGATTCATTATTTGCTAAATCAGTGTTTGCAGTCACTTTATAAAATGTGACTACTGTGAATAACAAGAATCAAGTGTATATAATTATTATTATCATGTAACATGCTAAACATATCAAAATACATGTAAATTGATATAAACTTAGCAAGATTCCATTAAAATAGTTGTAAAGGAAACATGTATCTAATTTTCAGAACAGAGAAAACAAAAATGTATATTAACGTTACTAAAAAACTTTCACTTTACTAATAATCAAGGAAATCAAATTGAAGCAATGATGGAATGCGATTTTTGCTGCCTCTCAAATTAGAAAAAGTGGAAAAGATAATATTCTATGCTGGTGAGAGTGCAGTGATATGGTTATTTATGTACATTGCCAGTGGATTACATTGGCATGTGTATTTTGGGAAGTTCTTTGATGATACCTTTAAACAGCTCTAAAAATTGTAATATCTTATGACTCAGGAATTCGACTTTTAAGAATGTTTCCTGAAGCCCTGACTGGCACGCCTAAGTGGGTTGGTTGTCCTCCTGCAAACTGAAACATTGCCTGTTCTATTTCCAGGAAGGTCACATGCCTGGGTCATGGACCAGATCCTTGGTTGGGGGCATGTGGGAGGCAACTGATTGATGTTTCTCTCTCTCCCTACCTCTGTTTCTAAAAAATAAATACATACAATCTTTAAGAATATTTCCAGAAGAAATAAAGGTTCAGATAAAGATTTATGTGCCATTAGTATAACATTTGTGCAAACGAGAGTGGGAAAGAGAATGTAAATGTCCAAGAATAGGGGAATGGATATATTATGGACAGAAACAAGACAGAAGACTTACAAAATGATTAAAATATTTTTGTTTAATTATTACTATTTAATTCTCATCCAAGGATATGTTTACAGGGAGAGGGAGAGAGGGGAGGGGAGAGAAAGAGAGAGAGAGACATCGATTAGTTGCCTCCAGTATGTACCCCAATGAGGAAGGAAGTCTACAACCTAGATATGTCACCTGACCAGACATTGAACCTGTAAACCTTTGGTGTATGGGATGATACTCCAATCAACTGAGCCACCTAGCCAGGGCAAAACTATTAAAATATATTTTTTAAAAAATTAATGAGCCCTGGCTTGTGTAGCTCAGTGGATTGAGCTCGGGCCTGCAAACCACATAATCGTGGTTTGATTCCCAGTCAGGGCACATGCCTGGGTTGCAGGCCAGTTCCCAACAGGGAACTCACAAGAGGCAACCATACATTGATATTTCTCTCCTCTCCTTCCCTTCCTATCTAAAAATAAATAAATAAAATAAAAATAAATGTAATGAAATGTGAAAATGTTCTTGATTTAATTGATAAAAAGCAGAATATGAAATATATAAAATTAAATTATAACTAAATTATAGATATGTATATAAATCAACCTGAAAATAAGAAAGTTCACTTAAGAGTAAACCATATTTTATTGATATGTGTCTTTAATTTCTAACCAGAAACTAGGGGTGGAGGGGATCCCCTTTACCTACTGCCTGGTGAGCATCATATGAACCTTACTCAGTTGGACATATTTCAGGAGTTAGGACAATGGGTGTTTTCAGAACAGCTAACTGGGATTGGTGGGCTGTACCAGACCAGGGAAGAAGAGAAATTAAACTGTTTCTCTACTCCCTCTTTTTTCCCCTTTCCTCTCCTCCTTCTTAATCCTCTTTCACTCCCTGTCCCTTCCTCTTCCTCTCTCACTTCACCTCCTTTCTTCCCCCATCTTTGGTAATGCTGACAAAGGAAAGGTTCATTCATATTTAGGTAAAGAAGTAACGTGGGCAGAATCTTGGAAGCATCAAAAAGAAGGTGACATTTGAACTGAGTAATGAAAGATATGCAGGATTTTTCTAGGTAAAAAGTGCAGGACAGATCTTGACCTTTTGTACTTGTAAATGTCAATGATGCTACTCTTGATGAAAAAAGCAATGCCTTCATGACGTACTAAGAGTGATTTTCCTTTGGTATGGCTGTACCTAGGATATTGTAGCACTTTTCCTCGAAATCTAGGTAAGTCATCTGATTCTGATGCCCTGATGTTCAGATCAACAGAGGATGGACACAGACAAAAATTAAAGATTTCTACATCATCTTGATGAATCAGGTATGCAATGTGGATAATGGGTTGGAGGTGGAGAGATATTGGGGAGAGAAGGAGGAAAGAACAAATATTTGTTGAGCATAAAAATTTGTTGCAGTGTTGGAGCTCTTATCTCTAATTCTACCAAGAGTATCTAACAACCCCAGAAAATAGGCACTTATTTCAATTTAAAACATGAAAACTAATGAGAGTTTAAAGGAAGGTTGAATAGTAGAGGTTGTGAGGAGTATGTGTATGTAACTTGTACTTTGGGAATAAAATTAGATATACATGAGCAAGGGTGGAGGGATTATTTTTTCTTTTGGTATTGTTGTTCAATTACACTTATCCCCATTTTTCTCCATCACTCTCCCCTGCTCCTCCACCTCCCACAGTCAATCCTCCTCCCTGAGGGTTTTTTTTTAAATTTTAATTGTTGTTCATGTAGTTTCCTGTCTTTTACTCCCATCCTAGCCCACTCCCCCAGCCCTCCCCCTCCCTCCCATTTCCACCCCACCCTAGCTTTTGTCCATGTATCCTTTATACTTGTTCCTGTAAACCCTTCCCCTTTTCCCCTGAAATTCCCTCCCCTCTCCCCTCTGATCCCTGTCAGCCTGTTCTCTATTTCATTGTCTTTGGTTATATTTTGCTTGTTTGTTTGTTTTGTTGTTTAGGTTCCTGTTAAAGGTGAGGTCATATGATATTTGTCTTTCACCACCTGGCTTATTTTGCTTAGCATAATGCTTTCCAATTCCATCCATATTGTCACAAAGGGTGGGAGCTCCTTCTTTCTTTTTGCTGCATAGAATTCCACTGTGTAAGTGTACCATAGTTTTGTGATCCATTCATTTACTGATGGGAAGCAATCCCTGAGGGATTACTAATCAGCTTTATTGTACTGCGTGGATAATCACTTGGACTCTGCTTAGTTCAAAGGGTAATGCCAAAGTTAGATAAAATAAAGGCTGTGGGAGCGTCCTGTAAACTTCAGACCACTGTGCCAATGGGGGATGCTCACAAGCTTTGAACTTTCAGCATCTTGGGAGAATGGAAATGCTATTAATGAAAGTGAGTACTCAGGAGGAAGAGTATATTGGCAGGAAGATGATATTTCCTAATTCTTCAACACCTCCTGCTGTTAAAGTTCACACTTGTCAGTTCATACTTCTCATAGCACTTCCCATTGTTTTCTACCATTGTGTATAGAGACTCCATCTATGTAAATATCTATAAATGCATAGAGCATATCTGAAATGATATGCAAAAACTTTTAACAGTGATTGCTTCTAGAGAGGGAAACTGGGTGGGAATGGGAAAAGCACTTCTCATTTTGTAACTTTTGTACATTTTGACCTGTGCTACATATGTATGTGTTACTCTCTCAAAAATTATAAAACAGACTAGAAACAAAATGGAAAACCCTCATAATTCCCCAGTGCATTTACGTCTTCTGTACTTTAACCACATAGTTTAACCTTTTCCCCAGTGCATTTACGTCTTCTGTACTTTAACCGCATAGTTTAACCTTTTTCCCCAGTGCATTTACGTCTTCTGTACTTTAACCACATAGTTTAACCTTTATCCTATGACGTTTTCCTTACTTGTCCATGGTGGTTTCTCCTGACCATCTTAACCCATACCCTATTCTTTTTTTCCATACCCTATTCTTGATGACTACTTGATGTGGGAACCAATGGGAAGAGGAAATTTGAGCTAGCAAGTGTAGACTAATATTACAAAAGATTAGTGGAGAAAGGAAGGGTGTTATTAGGTAATGGAGGACCTTAGGGTCAATCAGGGTTTCAAATTTAGGTATTCCTTTATTTGTGGCTAAGAGTGGCCTTTGCACCTGCTTATAGGTGGAGGGCAAGAAACCTGAAGAGAAGGGACAAAAGTTGAAGATAAAAGAAAGGGAGGCATTGTAAACCAGCTGGTTGCCTTGCCAAAATTATAAGCAATATTGAGATGCAAAAAATATGTTTCTAGGAACTGTTTAGAAATGGCTCTTTAAAACTCCTAAAGCCCTATATAAGGAACCAGATCTCATAATAGGTATCTCTGTGGACATTTACAATAGCAGTTCTTGGGTCTGCTGAGATGTAGCAGGCATACATTCAATAACAGTTAAATGATTACTATGAGTATGTCACAGTACAGGGCAAGGGTTTCCATGGCTTAATTAATGTACTGACTTGACACTCAAGCAGGGAAGAAAGTTTCTGCAAGAGTAAGGATGCTTAAATATAGTTTTGGTGATGGATTATGGGGGTTCAAGTGTTGTGGATTGTAACAGAGCTGATACAGTGCTTGGTTCCTAGTACGTGTTCAGTAAGTGTTTGTGACATAATTCATTTATTGAGCACCTTCTATCAGCCAAGCACTGTGCTTGGTTCTGAGACAACATAGAGAAGTTGTACATTTTCCTATTTTTTGAGGTGCTGAAGTTTAATGGTGGTGAGAAAAGTTTAAAAATGGTTGGAGGTGACCTACCTACCCTAGAAGCAGAACCAGATTACAGTGAATTGAGCTAAGAGAAACTAAAGACAGTGAATGTAGATTGTTCTTTCAGGAAGATCGGTTAGAGAAAGGATAAAGAGGGCAGCAAACAGTGACAGGCAGGGTGGAGGGACTGTTTCTTAAATAGTGAGAAGTCTGAACATATTGTGCAGAGGAGAAAGAACCATTAGAAAGGGAAAGGGTGAAGATTCAGAAGTAAAGGTAGTAGGAAGGGATGTGAGAAAGTTCTTAGTGCCACACAACAATTGTTCCAAGTTGTAATAAAATAGCATCCATAATATATCCATTCCCCTATTCTTGGACATTTACATTCTCTTTCCCACTCTTGTTTGCACAGATGTTATACTAATGGCACATAAATCTTTATCTGAACCTTTATTTCTTCTGGAAATATTCTTAAAGATTGTATGTATTTATTTGTTCCAAGTTGGAACAATTGTTGTGTGGCACTAAGAACTTTCCTGAAGCAGGAGATCATGAATTTTTGAGTGGTTCCAAGTTAAGTGTGGTAAGTTAAGAGTATGGAAAATATAGTGGTTGAAATAATGAATTGTAAGGCCAAGTCCAGAAAGGAAGAAAATTAGGCTGGAGTGAACTGATTAAGTCAGGAGAAAACAGGAGACTAAAGAATAAAAGTAGTGGGAATAAGGAAAAAAAAGCCCTTACGAAGAAAAAGTAGTCAGATAGTGGGATATATCAACTTAAGATTTTAGAAGTAAAGAAGTTCAGTGTGATAAAAAGACCTGGATGTGGACATGAGTGTGGGCAACTGATGTGCGGGAAAAGGTCACCAGAGTTGAATCAAGAAAGTGGTGCTCTATGGTTAACTTTATGGAAGTTAAAAATCCCTCCATGGTGGTACAAAGACTAGCATCAGGAACTAGACATTCAATTTATATTTGGGAGAAACAAGGAAGTAGGTAGATGGAAGTGATGAGACTGAGTGGTAGGAGAAAGCTAGTGTCTCAGTTGTCATTCATATACTCTTCCAAAGAGGTGGGTGAGAAAAGATGTGCTGGGTATCTGTGAGTTTGGTTTCTCTTCCTCAAAGAGCTTCTAAGGAATTGGGATGATAGTCTCAGGCTGAAGAGGATGTTTTACCTGTGATTGTGGAGTCCAGCTCGTCCCAGGAGTACCAGCTTCCTAAAGGCCTAGCCAGCAGGGTAAGACACTGCAGTGAGGGGTAGAAGAATGAGGAGGAACTGAATCACACAAAGGAGCTAGGAAGACCATGTTCTGAATTGAGTAATTCCCCAGAAAGTGTGGTGAGCTGCTGGTCTGTCCATGTGTTTCCATGGTCTTTTCAAGAATAGTCATAATAACATATGAAACAGTTTATTTAATTGATGCCATGAGAGGAATATCAGGCAGTGAGGCTAATTTTTCTTGTGTCCAGGACAGCTTTTGAGGTACCATTTTGGTTACCAGTTGGCTCTAGCATCTAGGTCCTGATTGAGGAGAAATCCCAGAGGAAGAGTAGTAGCAGATAGAGACTCCCAACTTTGGAAGAACTAGTGAGGAGAAAATGGGGAATACCTTCAAGAGAAATACTCCAGAGAAAATAGGGAATACCTTCAAGAATCCCAAGCTATCCTCTTCCAGTAATGACAGCAACAGCAATAATAATGATAATGATAGCAGCTAACACTTATGTAGCACTTACTCTATGTCAGGCACTGTTTTAAGAACATTATGCATATTTTTTTCAGGACTTTCAAAAATTCTGTGAGATAGGTAGTAATATTCCATTTTTTTCTAAGAGAACTACACATTGTTTTTTCAGGATTTATTCCCACTGTACTCCTACTGTGGTAGCTTGAATTCTGGGTTATTTACATTAAGGTAGAGACTGGTTGCCTTGCTGAATCTTTGGAGATTGTTCTGGCTGCATGGTTTAGACCATGCTGTGGGACTCAGGTGTTGTTCTGAGCAAACCTGACAGACAGAAGAAGCCTTCACACAGGTTTTTATAACATCCAAAATTATAATAATGTGCCTATATATGCTTGTAAATATATATATATATATAAAATCTCTGGAAGGTAACACAGGAATTTTTAAGTGTTCTCTAGCAAGATTAGCTGTGTTCATGCATTTTTATGCATTTGTTTACCATGTGCATGGATTACCCTTGCAAAACTTCAAACACACTCACACAGATAGCAAAAGATAGTAACTTTCAAAATACTCTTCTGAAAGTTCAATTTTCCCATCTTTCTATTTTCTCTAAATAACACTGTAATACTATGTATGACAGGAATGAGGGCAGGGGAAGGAAACTTAAGAGGAAAAGGGCTCACTGCTAAGATTTTTGTCATTTTTTTTGAGAGGGCTTATTGTATTTTATAGCATTCCAAATAGGTCTATAACAAACCTCAATAGTATACCTTCTATATTTTATATTCCAAAGAAAGAAAAACATACACATTTGCTACCATTTCTATCTATAACCTTATTCAAATGGGGCTTATATAACTATGTCTGAGGTCTTCTGGGTGTTAGCCTTAATAGAAACATTCAATTAGCCTGAGGGACCCTAAACTAAAGAAAACAATCATGTACATGTCTGATTATTCAAAAGAGTGTTCTGTATCCTTGAAGTTCATTACAATTTAAAAAATTTAGACTTCAACACACTATTAATGTGTATACTGACCTAGCATTGCTTGTGCCTTTTGATCTTAATACAACCTTGTCTCTACCTTTTGAGGTTGTACACCAATCCCCCCAATAAAAATGAAAATAGTTTCCTAGTTCAACCCTCTTATATAACTTTGATTCCTTCTGTAGTCCAAGTCCAAATCCTTGCCTTCATTTCTTTTTTTCTCATTTAATTTTTAAATTATAGTTGGCATACAACAATATATTAGTTCCAGGTGCACAACATCGTGATTTGACATTTATATAACTTATGATATGACCACTACACTGAGTCTAGTAACCATCTGTCACTGTGCAAAGTTATTACAATATTATTGACTATATTTCCTCTGCTATATACTACATTTCCATGGATTATTTATTTTATAACTGGAAATTTGTACCTCTTATTCCCCTTTACTTTTTTTTACCCATCCTCCCACTCCCACCCTTTTGGCAACCATTAGTTTGTTCTCTCTTTCTCTATGAGTCTGTGTTTTTTTGTTTCATTTGTTCATTTGTTTTGTTTTTTAGATTCCATATGTAAATGAAAGTATACAGCATTTGTCTCTCTCTGTCTGACTTTTATCACTTAGGATAATTCCCTCTGGGACCATCCATGCTGTTATGAATAACCAGATTTCATTCTTTGCTATAGCTGAGTAATATTCCATATAAATATGGAATCTTGTATATTTATATATACTCATATGGTTTTTATTAATTTATATATTGATAGAAACCTACATTGCTTCTATATTTTGGCTATTGTATATAATGCTGTAGTAAAAATAGGAATATATATATATATATTTTTTTCAAATTAGCATTATTATTTTAAAAATAAATATCCAGAAGTGGATTTTTTTGGGTTGTAAGGTAGTTCTATTCTAAATTTTTTGAGTACTCTTCATACTGTTTTCCATATTGGCTGCACCAATTTACTCTCACCAATAGTGCATGAGGGTTTGCTTTTGTCCACATCCTCATCTGAATTTGTTATTTGTTGATGGATTGATGGTAGCCCTTCTGACAGATGTAAGGTGATATCTCATTGTGGTTTTGATTTGCATTCCACAATGTTAGTTACATTGATCATCTCAGTAGTAGATGCAGAAAAAACATTTCACAAAGTTTAACATCGATTTCTGATAAAAACTCTCAACAAAGTGGGTATAGAGGGAACATTTCTCAACATAATCAAGGCTATATATGACGAATCCACAGTTGACATCATACTCAATGGTGACAAGCTGCAAGCTTATCCTCTAGGATCAGAAACAAGACACCAGTTTTTTTTTTCATTGTAGTATTGGAAGCCCATGGCAGGTAAGAGAAAGACATAAAAGGCATCTAAATTTGAAAATAAGTAAAAGTGTCACTATTTGCAGATGACATAATACTATGTTTAGAAAACCCTAATGATTCCACCAGAAAACTATTAGAACTAATAAATGAAATCAGTAGTTGCATTGTACAAAACAAATATACAAAAATCCATTGCGTTTCTATACAGTAATAATGAATTATCAGAAGGAGAAATTAGAAAAACTAACCTTATTTCTAATTGTTAGTCTGGGGAGCTGCTTATTATACTTAAGCTTCCAGGTGAATAAAAAGATCTCTAAGGTTGCTTCCTATTCTATAATTTTTGGTTCACTTGAAAGAAGTATTTTATATTACAAAGGTCAAGCCTCTATCCAGGCCTTCCTTTTATACCTTTTTTTTAAAAGATTTATGATGTAAGGCATTGAATGTATTATTTTTTTTCCAGGGACAGCCCAGAAAATTCACATTGCTTAAACCAAAGAAATGGTTAACATTAACTATGTAATGTCTGGTTTGAAAGCAGCTAATGTTTAGTTGGACACATTTCTACTGTCCCTCACATTAATTTGCCCTTGCAAATAGTGATTTTTCTTTATCTGCCTTAGGCAAGGATAGGACCAAGAAACCAGAAAGTCCATCATTGTTGTGGAACTCCTTTTTATATTATTTTACCCCCACATTCCAGTATTACCTTTCCCCTTTGGCATTACCTCCTGGAGCTGCTTTGCTCAATTGGCCACATTGTTGAAAAAGCCTCCAACATGCAGACTGTTTAAAGCCACCATGTTCGTGAACTAGTGGGTTTTTTAGTTTCCAGGTTCTGGGTTGAAGTCTTCACTTCATGTATTTGTATTGCCCCCCTCCCCCAATTTAGTTGCTACTGACCTCAGGATCAGGTTAGAATTCTGGAAAAATCAAACACTTATGCTTTCTTTGCCTAAGGCAAAACTCTATCTCTCTTGTTCCCTTAAGTGCTTGATTTCCATTAACCACTCTCTTTTATTTTCCTGTTGAAAATTAATATAATGTTTATGGAATATAAAGTCAAATGGTCTCAATTCTGAGTGCTGATATCAGACCTGGGTTGATACAGTGGAAAACAAGATAGGAAGAACAGTTGTCTCATGCTGGGGAGTGGATTTCTATTGTTCAGCAAACTGTGTTCTGGGCTGGGGACTGAGACCCAGAGCACAAGTAAATCAAGCTAGGTTGGAAGGGATCCCTTCCATGGAAAGATAGGACATGTTTTTTTTTAATGGAATTATCTTTGGCTTCTTTTCTAATCAGGTGGCATGATAATGAAAGGGAGCAATAAAAACCTTTGGCAGGATCTAGAAAGACGTTCTCTCCTCTCTTCAGCTCCAAGACTGATTCACTTATATTTTAGCTCACAGTCTGCTTGACCCCTGGTTTCAGCCTCAACTGACAATGCAGAAGCCCTCAGATGACTGAGTCATGCCATCAAATAGGGGCTCTAGGAGTCATCTAAATTATCTTATTCTTCTTTCCCTCACCGTAGCTCCTTTGCATGATTGTACTTGAAATATGCTTTTAACTGCTGAACTTGTCAGGACTTATCAGGAAAGACTGTTAGATAACTATTTCCATTTCTACCCACGGAACCTGGAGTGCAAAAACAAAGGAATTTTCCCTGGCTGGTGTAGCTCAGTGGGTTGAGAGTGGGCCTGAGAAGCAAAGGGTCATGAGTTTGATTCCCAATCAGGGCATATGCCTGGGTTGCAGACCAGGTTCCTCAGTGAGGGGCGTGCAAGAGGCAACCACAGGGCGATGTTTCTCTCCCTCCCTTTCTCCTTCCCTTCCTGTCTAAAAATAAATAAATAAAATATTTTTTAAAAAAGGAATTTGGGGACCCAGCTTCACCTGCAAGTCTGGCTGTACATGGGATTAGATTTGATATGTCAACTTCCCAGAAAATATACACAGACAGAAAGGAAACATTAAGATGAAAGAGTGAAGACAGAATAGTGCCTTCAAATAAGTCATCACTGTTCTTGGCCCTGAGTTGTGAAGCTTCTGGTGCCTCCCTGGTGCCTTCTATCTATATAAGTATATCATTTCTTACAAATCATTTCTCCCCAAGTCCCTAGGCTCTCACTCATGTCTTATTCCTGGTTTCCATTAGCTCCCTGAATTTGGAGGCAGAGAGTTTGGGAATGTATGCACGTACATATACACACCATCCTGATGATAGGAGCTAGAAGGTCTTGAAGAAGGACTTTGTAGAATAATTCTCCTCAAGTCATAGCCAGCCCAACTGATTTTAATGTGGATGTTTCTATGTAAGAAAGGCATTAGATATCTGATTGCTGCTTTGGCATTTCAGCCAATCTTCAGTTTAATGACTATGACTTTTGGAGGAATAGAGTTGTCAAGGAAGCTGACAGGGCCTCAGGGGGTTACTACAAAGTGTTCTCTGCTCATTCATTCTATAAAACCAGATGACCAAAGATGTTGGAAGTGAGGCTGAGAGGACAGGAACAAGGATATATTTTTGTTGCTTATGTTCATTGTTTTACTAATTACAATAAGTTCTAATTACTAATTACACATTTTACAGATCATCATGTAGAATGTGTTTAAAATTTTAATTAAGAAAATATTATGTAAAATTTAAAAAGATAGAAAAATGTTGGGAAAGGAGCAAATTACTTCAACAACATAAGTGAAAAGGAAAAAGAAAGAAGTGGAAAATAGCCTTGGCTGGTGTGGCTCAGTGGATTTAGCACTGGACTGTGAAGCAAAGGGTAACTGGTTTCATTCCCCTTCAGGGCACATGCCTGGGTTGTGGGCCAGGTCCCCAGTAGGGGGCATATGAGAAGTAGCCACACATGAGTATTTTTCTCCCTCCCTTTCTCGCTCCCTACCCATCTCTCTAAAAATAAATAAATAAAATCTTAAAAAAAAAAGAAAGAGTGCTGGCTGGTGTAGCTCGGTGGATTGACCACGGGCCTGTGAACCAAACGATCACGGTTTGATGCCCAGTCAGGGCACATGCCTGGGTTGCAGATCAGTTCCCAGCAGGAGATGCACAAGAGGCAACCATACATTGATATTTCTCTCCCTCTCTCCTTCCCTTCCCCTCTCAAGATAAATAAATAAAAATCTTTAAAAATTTTTAAAAAAGAAAGAAAGAGAAATTATTAAAAGCTAACAGAGGAGAGAAAAGAAGGAAAGGAAAGTAGGAATAGAAGAAAATAAAAATGAAAAAAGAAACTAAAGGAAGTGCAAAGGAAAAAGGAGGCTGAAAAAAAAATTTTTAAGTTAAGCATTTAAAAAAATTAAAAGAAGGGAGCACGTCAAGGAAACAAAAGCAAACCTGGAAAAACTTCCAATGTCTGAAGTTGGAGCAATCACAGTAACAAAATAAATAACATGATACTGAATTCCAAATTCTTTATTTGTGTACCTGCCCCCCCCACCCCTGGAGGTGGAGCTTAATCTCTATCATTTTAAGTGTAGACTGGGCTTAATGACTTGATTCTGAAAAGTACAGTGTGGAATGGGGGAAAAAGCAACTTCATTGTGAAGAAACTTAGCAAATACAACTTGGCCAGGTGATAAAGGTTAACATCAATAGTGGTAAGTCCTGTTGTTGGAATGTAGCTTTTTTTTTATGAGATGAGAAGAGCACTTCACCTCTGTGGTCTTCCTCTCCAAAACACATTACTCCAGTGTAGTCAAGAGAAAACCATCAGACAATCCCAACTAAGGAGTGTTCTATGAAATACATGATCACTCCCTCTGAACTATAAAGATCATTGAAAATAAGGAAAATTTAAGAAACTGTCAGAGGCAAAAGAAGCCTAAGAAGACATGAAAACCAAATGTAATATGCTGGATGATCATGGAACAAAAAAAGAACATTAGGTAAAACTAAGAACATCTTAATAAAGTATGGACTTTAGTTAACAATAACAGATTAGAATTGCTTCATTAATTGTAACAAATGTGCCATACTAATGTAAGATCTTTTTTAAAAATATATTTTATTGATTATACCATTACAGTTGTTCTATACCCCCCCTTCATTCCCCTCCACCCTGCACACTCCCTCTCCCACCATTCTACCCCCCTTAGTTTATAACCACGTGTCTCAAGTTCTTTAGATTCTATATTTCCCCCACTATTCTCACCCTCCCCCTATTTTCTACCTACCATCTATGCTATTTTCTGTGCCTTCTCCCCCCTTCTCCCCCTCCCACCCCCCTGCTTCTAACCCTCCATGTGTTCTTCATTTCTATGGTTCCACTCCTGATCTAGCTGTCCTCTTGGTTTGCTTTTGTTTGAGGTGTGGTTGTTAATAACTGTGTGTTTGCTGTCCTTTCACTGTTCATATTTTTCATCTTCTTTTTCTTATATAAGTCCCTTTAGCATTTCATATAATAAGGGCTTGGTGATGATGAACTCCTTGAACTTGACCTTATCTGAGAAGCACTTTATCTGTCCTTCCATTCTAAATGAAAGTTTTGCTGGATAAAGCAATCTTGGCTGTAGGTCTTTGGATTTCATGACTTGGAATACTTCTTTCCAGCCCCTTCTTGCCTGTAAGGTCTCTTTTGAGAAATCCGCTGACAGTCTGATGGGTACTCCTTTGTAGGTGACTGTCCCCTTATCCCTTGCTGCTTCTAGGATTCTCTCCTTCATTTTGGTCTTGGCTAATGTAATTATGATGTGCCTTGGTGTGTTCCTTCTTGGGTCCAACTTCTTTGGCACTCTCTGAGCTTCCTGGATTTCCTGGAAGTCTATTTCCTTTGCCAGACTGGGGAAGTTCTCCTTTATTATTTGTTCAAATAAGTTTTCCACTCGTGGCTGTTTCTTTCCCCCTTCTGGTACCCCTATAATCCGGATGTTGGAATGTTTAAAGATGTCCTGGAGGTTCCTAAGCCTCTCCTCATTTTTTTGAATTCTCATTTCTTCCTTCCTTTCTGGTGGGATGTTTTGTTCTTCCTTCTGGTCCATTCCATTGATTTGAGTCCCAGTTTCCTTTCCATCACTATTGGTTTCCTGTGCATCTCCCTTCATTTCAATTAGTTCAGCCTTCATATGTTCCTCTAATTTGTGACTATGTTCCTCTAATTTGTGACTATAATCTACCAGTTCTGTGAGCATCCTGATAAATAGTGTCCTGAATTGTGCTTCTGAGAGGCTGGCAATTTCTTGGTCGCTTAGAGTTATTGGCTCTGGGACTTTGAGTTCTTCTTGCGCCATCTTTTGGGCTGTTCGTGCCTGTTCCATAGCAGGATCAGAGCCCTAAAGTGTTCACTAGAACAGGGCAACTAAGTCGCTGGGTTGTGATGTTGTATGTGGGGGCGGGGTCAAAGAGGGACAATGGCTTCCTGTCTGCCATCTGCTGCCTGCTGCCGCGACCCCCACGGGCACCGCAGCCACCACCGGCACCAGGCCCACGCGTTTCGTTCCACTGCATGCGAGTGTGCCACTGCCATCAGCTCTCCACCACTGGGTTCGCCCCCTGGGGCCTATGTGGTCCGTCTCACTGTGCGCGAATGTGCGACTGCAGTCAGTCTGCCCCACACCCCAACTGTTTCCCGTCTGCCTGCGCGCCTAGGTCGGGGGATCTGTCATGCCCGACCCAGCTCCGCTGCTGGCTCCGCCTCTCTTACCGTCCCCATTGAACGGTTCATAGTTGTCGGACTTCCGTATAATTCCGTTTTCTGGTCTTTGGGTGTGTCCTAGTTCTCCAAACCTTTGTTGTGTTCAAACTTGGTTGTGGGAGAAGGCACAGTGTTTCTACCTATGCCTCCATCTTGGTGGAAGTCTCCCTAATGTAAGATCTTAATACCAGGAAAACTGGATGTTGAATATGTGAGAACTTTTTGTATTACATGTGCAATCTGTTGTAATTCTAAAATGTTTCCAAAGTAAAAATATTATTAAGAAGTTAAAATAAGACAAGAGGCAAAAATGGAGAGATAATGGATGTACCTAATGAGAAAGAAGAGATAAAAAAAGATTCTTTTAAAAAATTAAAGGAACAATACAGAAAAAGGGAAAAATTATTTTAAAAAAACTCCAAATTCTGAAAAATTCAAAAATCTTCCCCCAAACACCAAAACAAAAAGAAAAACAAAATAAAATCCAAAACCCAAAGAGAGAAAAAAAAGCATGGAAAATAAAAATAACAAAAGAAACAAACAAAAGAAGAGAAAAAGAGAAAACCTGGAAAATTTAAAAGATACCTCCCCATATAAGGAGCAAACCAAACATAGCAAATCCCCAAGAAAACATAGAACAACAAAGCAAAAAAGAAAAACCAAGAAGTAAAACAAATTCCCAAACAGAAAAGGGAAATTACCCAAAGCACAATAGAAATAACAGAGAAATGAGGGGGAGGGGGAGAAAGGAAAATGAGCATTATCAGTAGCAGCAACAACAAAAACAACAAAGAAAAAACACCTTAAGCACTAAAAGGTTGTGGGGGATTCTCAAAGGACAAAAAGCACAAAAGGAAGAAAAACAAAACAAAAAGAAAAAAGGTTAAAGAAAAGGAAAAACCCTAGTAACTATAAAAAACAAAGTTTGGGAGAAGTAAGAGTAATTTGCTTTCTGTGGGTAGGTGTGTGGAGTGGGAGAAGTACCCACAAAATGCGGCTGTCCACAGCGTCCTTTGGGAGCTGTTGGAAGGAATGAAAAGGGCATGTTATTGTAACATAGGCAGACAGGCATTTAAGTGGCTCATTACCACCATATTAACTTTTTTCCCATGTGAGTCTGGGAAGCTGACTATTTTAGCCAAAGCCCCTGAGCCCTGTTTTATTTTACCAGGGTCTTGAGAGATAAACAATTATTGATGGGCCAGATCTTAGATTTGTATTGTGCTGTGCCTGTTCAGATAGAGATACTGGTTTCTTTTTCGAAGATTATTTATTATGAATGAAGGCAGTTTCTGGCTGGGCCACATGTAAGTGACTAATATGTACTGGGCTGAGTCAAGGCTCTGGAAGTCGCTAACCACCAACCTAAGCAGGATCCAGAAGGCAGGCTTTGCCATCTGCTTTCAAAGCAAACAAACAAACAAACCCCATGATTTCTGCCTGTGTAAACGGGTACAAAGATGGGGATTGTCCCAAACGGCCAGAATCCCAAAGAGCAGCAATCCCAAATAGTGACAGTTCTAAATAGAAGGAATCTCAGAGGCATTTGGTTTTGGCTTTAGAGTATATAATGTGGTATTTTTGGTTAGCATTACTTGCTCTACCTTTAAAATGATGTCTGGATTAGGCTGACAGCTCATACCCAGAAACTGAGTGTAGATGGACATAAGATAGAAATGTGGACTCAAGGTAGGATTATGAGATCTAGAATGAAGTTCTAGGATTTATTACTGGCTCAATCCCATATGAGCCAAGTTGTCTTGAGCAAGTCCTTAACTTCTCTTACCTTCTTTTGTACAATATGCCTACCTTATAAACATTGAGTGCCTGTGCCTTTTTCCTCATGGTGAAAATTTGAATTAAGCCACAAATAAAAATATCAGTATATATTAGAAGAGCTATTGCCTATTAAATGAGGGTATTAGGGTAACTTTAAATTACCATAACAAAACAGGAAGAGGCATTGATCGCAAACCAGTTTGTTTCTCCACATTCTGCCATGTGCTTCTTTCCTTTTCTATTTTGTCTGCCACTCTGTATCCTTGCTTTTCTCATTTTTCCCTTGGACCAGTGAAGTGCTCATTATGAACTGATGTTTAGGAATCACACAACTAGATCTGGGTTCTAGTCTTGACTCTGCCACTAATTTACTGTATGCTATTGATATTTGGCCATTTTTTTCCTCAATTTTTCTCAGTTACCTCATCTGTAGAATAGGGACAATTGGATTAGATGAGATACAAAGTCCTTTCCACCTCTAACATTCAGCATACTGTAACTCGTAGAGGTTCTTTCCAGTCCTTGGAATCTGAGTTTGTGCTAAAAAAAAAAGGGATATACTTACAAAACCTAAAATCATATACTAAGCAATTCATGTTGCTGGCATGCACATAACACAGAACATTTGCACCAGCCATGATGCAAAACATTAGGCCTTTTACTTTTCATATTCTTTAACATTTGGCGGGAGGAGATTATTTATTTCTTTGAGATCAAATTGTTCCTTCTCTAACATTCCCTACAGTCACTGTGCTCTATTGTTTTGCTTCACTTTCACCCCCAAATAATACAAACTCAAAGTCTTTAGACCCTCCTCTGGTATGTGTGTTTGTTTGGTGTTGGTTGCTATGTTGTCTCTTTTCTTTTCCTCTGCCCCTACCCTCTAATATGTATTTTCCATGAATCCTTCTCTATTTATTTTTTCTTTATTTTTTCCCCTTTAGACAGAAAGCATGACCTCAGCTGTTGGCATGGTCCATAAATGGCATTATCTGAATTCTTGGCAAAATCCCAATTGGGAAATGTTGAGCTGCAGTTGGTTCTAGGTAGCTGGAGGAAATGTAAAATTAATTAGCGACATAATTTTGGGCTTTACCTGCCTTGTAAAAGTGCACTAGTGTTTGTACTAGAAAGCACTTTCTGGCCAAAATCCTACTCTGCTGTTTTAAGAAAACTTGGATTTTAAATGCAACATTTTGAGGAAAGTGGTCATTTTATTGGCAACCCCAACTTCACTAGTCCTGGGCAAGAAATACAAGAGCAAATTCTGGACTTCAAAGCTACTGTCTTGGAGTTTAAGAAGAGTTCAGTCTGCACTTGTCTTAAGAGACCCTAGGTTTCCACAGATGAAGTTCTTGTTTCCTTGCCTCCACTCCTGCCTCCAGCACCTCTCTTCATAGATTGTTTTCTTGACATCTGCATGTGTGACATCTGAAGAGTGAATCACTGGGGAAAAAACATGGCACTCTAGGTAGCCCAAATTATAGTGATAAAAATTTCTTTTTTATAAAATTTATTGTAAAATAAGCCAACATGATATAATCCAAAATTCAATTTAGATTCAGTTTCTCCACTTGGTCACTGTTGAAGGTGATGCATTGTTTTGTCTCTGGAAAGGTCTGAGCTGAGGCTATTTGCCTGTGATCCACAGCCTGTCCCTCCCCCTGCCTGCCTTCCAACCCCAGCCTTCTTGCCCTATAGTTGGGCCTTCACAGCCTGGGGTAGTGGGAGCGTGGCACAATACACTTCTGGATTCTTCCAACTGTACTCTCACTGGGGAAAATCAACTTTGAAGTGAAGCTGGGGGTCTGCCAGGAAACTGAAAAGAGGTTATTAAAAATGGTATTTTTTAAACCACGAGTGATGTTTTGCTAGCAGAGGGTAACAGGTTACTTGGAATCTGAACTGCTTTGGGTTTTGGATTAAATTGCAAAGTTGGCTGAGATTTCAGACCCCCAGGGTCTTGAGGGCTGAGGACACAATTGAAAGCATATTAAATGCTGGCTGCATCTATACAATACCGATCAACTAGTTTAAAAGGAGAATTTACCGAAATCAGTTTATTTAGTGGCACAAACACAAAAAAATAAGTTTGAGTTTAGGCTTGGTTTTTATTTAGTTTTATTTTAGATTTATTTCTTTAGTTTTATTTTAACAAATTCAGAGTAAAATATTTTGACTATGGAAATAGCCTCTATTTTACTGTAAACATCATATTGCTTAGAATTCCACTATATTCTCCCTCATATTTCTAACCCCAACAGCTTTCACTGGTGATGATTCTCTCAAGAACAAAAAAAAATTAGTTCTTTGGAATTCTTTACAATATCACTATTCTGTTCCACTCTTGCAGTTGTTTTCCTTAACAAACTATGACAGTATCTTAAATTGCATGATTATTATTTTTTAATCCTTACCAAGGATATTCTTATTGATTTTAGAAAGAGAGAAAGGGGGAAAGAGAAACATCGATCGGTTACATCCTGTATGTGCCTTGACCAGGGATCAAACCTGCAATCTTTCTGGTGTACAGAATGGTGCTCCAACTACCTGAACCACCTGGCCAGGGTTCACGATTACCTTTTCAATGTTTTGTTCATTTAGATCCTTAAAGGAGTTTTAGTTTCCAAGAGTCCTCATTCTAGTACTGTATTTCTGTGGTTTATCCAGATCTTTGACATCATCTTGTCTGGCACGTAGTCGATAATACCTGCAGCATGAAAGGGCTTTCTGTCCTTGTATCCTTTTGTTAGGGTCTTATAGGCATTTCCTTCTATAATTTTGTCCCCAAGAACTTTCTCAGCCTCATGTTTCCTGACTCCCCTCCACTGAACCACTTGTTCCTCCCTTAACATGTTTGGGAAGCATTAGCTGTAGCCCCACCCTGAGCCTTGAATATGGTTGTTTTTAGCCATGGTTTCCAGGATATCTCTCAACCACCTGACAAGCTTTACTAGGGAAAAATTCCTTGTATCTTATTATCAGCTCATAAATTGGTATTTCTAGCCTGGAAACCTGCACTTTCAAGCCACTCTTACTTTGAACATGGGAACCTGGATTTTTGTTGTGGACTTAGTCTTGCATTTTCTACTCCTCATTCCCATTCCTAGGCCTATAACCCCTGCCACACATGGCTTGGAGAGCTATGGCCAAAGCCTGTTGAGCTTTGTGGAGGTTGGGGATTGGATGAACAATATTTTCCAAATGTCTAATACCATTTGAGTGTTTTCCAAATTCAGGACCCCAGAAAGTGACTTAAACTGTTAGACTTTAAGGGACCCTTAGAGATCTTTTCTATGATGGGGAAATCAAATTTGGGCTTGTGATTTGGCCAAGGTTACAGAGCTAGTCAGTGGCAGAACTGACATGAGAGCCTTGCTCTGTAAAATAAGTTACCTAATGTTATAGGGTTAGTAAGCACTTGTGCTGAGATTCAACCCCTAAGCATTTCAGATCCCAAGCAGCTCTTTGTACATTTTCTCCAAGTCTACTTCATAAGAGAAAATATAACCAACCAAATAGTAAACACACAGAAAATATACCTGAAGTGTTAGAACTTTTTAGCTCTTGATATTCCAGCTACATCATCTTAGGTCCTGTCCTGACCCAAACAGCCACCCCTTTTCACGGGATATGTGAGGCAGGGGCTCTTTCTCTGGTGTCCAAGACAGTCCGTGGAGAGAAGGTGAGGGACTTTTCTGCCTCTACAGAAGGCCAGTGCTGGCGTGAGGCCAACTTTCCTGAGTTTCTCCCAGGCGGATTTCACAGTAGATGGGGGTAGGAGGTACAATTGGCCCAGACTGTTTTTATTTGGTCTGCAGTGTGGGAGATCAGACGTTCTGAAGAGAATTGAAAACACTTCTTTCTTTGGATTCCTGGGGCTGTGTAGGGGGAGTTTGGGCCCCACTTGGCACAGAGTTGATTACAACATTCAAAAAAAGCTTCAATATTGTTGCCCAAGGCTGAATGGAAAGTTTTCCTTCCAGTCAGGTCTGACTCCTAAACCCCACACCTTCTTAAGCCTTTGATTAGCAGACACCTGCCACCAAGGAAACCAACAAACAATAAAAGCTGTGAGGGGCTTCTCAGAAAGGGTGGATCAGTGGTAATGGAGACTAGGTTGGAAGAGTACAATAATTTGGTACCTCTGTGAGGTCCCTAAGGGCTAAAGATGCAGCTTTTTTCTTTTTCTGGGATTTTAAAAATCTCACTGATTCTGCTGGAAGTAGACTTTTCCTGATTTTGACTCATTTGCCACTGTGTCAAAAGAATTAACCCATCTTCTCCATTTTTCATTTGAGGAAAGAATGCTAACCATCTCATCTTTTATCATCCTTTCTTATTGAAAATATTAAAAAAAATAAGAAACTAGAGACAGAAAGTTGCTATATTACCAATGACCACTTCAGAGAAATTTGTGGTTTAGAAAAAGGTATTGGAAAAAAGTTATGATTAATGAAAAGGAAAAAAATAATAATGACTCACCAATAGAGGAACTTCAGACTTACTGGGGAAGAAAGAGCTTTCTAGATTCCCCCAAATCAACCTGGCTTTCATGTAAGATTATCTCTGGAAATAAGCCTCCTGTTAATCAACATAAATAATTGTTTTAAAATATTAGTGCTTATTTACACCTCATGTGCTTTCAAAAAGTATTTTGGATTGTTAAGAGTAAAGATTTTGATAAGATGGGAGGTTACTGCAAAGAGGCTCCTTTTGCAATTGGCCCTGATGAGGTATTTACCCAGAGCAAAGCACGTTGGCCCAGTTGTCTTGGTGATAGACAGCTTGGCAGCAAGAGCTGTCTGCACAGCTCTGAGGTGGGGTTGAACTGTTTGTAATGTCTCCATTCAAGTTTGGCTAATTGAAATCAGGAAGAAAAGTTAATGTAGAAAGAAGGCAAAAAAATTAAACCTCTAGTTGGGTTTTGCATGCCTGTCAATGTGCTGGGTAAAAAATGTTTGGGAGTTCCTGCTCTGTTATTTTTACTATATTATTGTTATACATGAACTGGCACATTAGTCTCCAAGACAGTTGCAGTTGTGGCAACATGGAAGTTTCCTAAGGACCCCAAGTGTAGTTGAGCTTAGTACCTATGGCACAGAAAAAGTAAGAAGAATGTCTCTGGAAGGTGACCCCATTAACATCCAGGTAAGAATGTTGTATCTTTAGCCAGGAAATGTAACACCAGGCTCAAAGCCAAAGGAACCAAAATAGAGGACTTTAACCTTAAGTCTATGAGACTCTAGAAATTATAGGCAAAAATTTCATGTGTATATGCGTATGTTCATTTTTCTGGAGTCCTTAGCTTTGGTAAGATTCTTTAAGGATCTAAAATCCATCTAAAGGTAAGAACCACTGTTACATTGATCCTGATTTACAGACTTGGCCCTGGTTAATTTTCTCCTGGTATTTCTCCTGCCATGAGAATGGTGGAATCTTACATATTTGCTATGTAGACCCACTGGCTAGACATACTGTGGTTCAGAACATTTGGGTGTAGAGACCATTCAGCATATTATTCTTTGGTTTAAAAATCATAAACATCAATCTTTATTTTTCTTTAGTTATGCTGTAGTATATAATATACAGTAAGGCTTACAGAAATACAAACATATACATACAAAAAAATTCTTGCCCTGACTGGTGTGGCTCAGTGGATCAACTGCTGGCCTATGAACTGAAAGTTTGGTGGTTTGATTCCCAGTCAGGTCACATGCCTGAGATGTGGGCCAGGTCCCCAGTAGGGGGCGTGCGAGAGGCAACCACACATTGATATTTCTCTCTTTCTCCCTCCCCCCTCTCTAAAAATAAATAAATAAATAAACCCTTTAAAATTTTTTCTCATCTATTTTATGTCTATCTAATTTCGTCCTACCTTCATGCTTTAAGTTGTTTCTCACCTACATGGAATATTAAAACATCTCTACTTCTCCATTTTACAAACTCCTATGCATTTCCCTGTAAGTTAGTAGATTCTTATTTTATGACACAGTCTTTCTCATTTTGGTAATGTTCTTAGTTATTGCTGGCTAATCAGTCTTTTTTATTCTGGTTCCCCATCTTGTCTAAATTAGCCACCATTACCTAATGTCAAAAATTTAAAGCAGGACATTTTTATGAAACTGTTCCAACTAAAAATGATTATTATTGTTTTGAACTTATCAGTTTATGTGTAGAGGACACATTTCTACCTAACTTTAATCCTACTTATCATAGTTTTTCACTTTCTCCTTTATTAATTTCCTTATTTAAAAAATTTGATAAGTGTATTACCTTTATATTGAAAAAAAGAATTAAAAAAGAACTATCTGTTGGAGTCTTCCAGGTTAACTTTTAAGGAAGTATTAATCATTTGTTTGAAAAAGCCTTCAATTAAAGAAATGTTATGATATTACATATATGTATGTTACTGAAATGCCTGAGACTAATTTTAGATTCAATTAACCATTTCCTGTATAACTTGGATCTAAGAATAAGAGACTATAATGTAGCTAAAATACCTTCTTTTCCTGTCTTTGACTTTGAGGGGAAAAATCAGGATTTTGAAGTATTTATCAAGAAACAAGTAAATTCTTGCAGAGTAAGATGATAGTTTATTGGGTATTACTGGTGGCTCTTTATAAAATGGCCAAAGGTGGTCAATAATCTGTTTTTGGTACATGAAAAATATGCTGAATTCCCACTCCATTCTTGAAACTCATCCTTCCCTGGAGTAGAGGCTGGCATTGGGGTGAGTGTTGGGAATGGGGTAAGGTCTTCTGTTTTACACATTACTTGGTAATTTATAAAACAGCTGGAAGTGTAATGGTTTGTTGTTTTAGACCACATCAAAATGTCTGGGTTAAAGTAGCCAGGTCAAAAAGTTCCTGGTGTCAAAATGGCCACACAAAAATCTGAATTGATACTCAGCTGAAGTGCTGCCTCTTTCTTTGGGCTTTCCCAGATGCCCTTGGTCAAAATTAACCGCTCTCCTTTTAATCTCATTGTCATTATTCTGTACATCCATTATAATACCTGTGTTTCATTAAACCATCTACACAACTGACTCTTATTATATTATGAGTTCTTTGAGAGCACGAGCCATGTCTTAGTCATCTTAGCTTGCTATGAAGTACCTTTCACTAATTCATTTAGCCATCAAATGTGTAAAATCTGTATTGTTTCCAAAGATTTTGGTGCTGGGGACCTTAAAATGAAAATACATAGTTCCTGGTCTCAGAAAGCTGGAGTCGGGCATAGCAGGAGCTTAATACATGTTGAACTAATATTTTTTCCTTTTTTCTATTATTATGGTTTAGAGTAAAGAAAGAAAAAACAGTTGTACAAGGAAGACTCTATATTACTAATTCCTGTGTTCTTCTGAAGAATGTTATTTTTATCCTTTCAGCATCTGAGAAGAACACTTTAGAAACACAGAGATTTCCTTGCAACTACTGAAGAACATATTTTTGGAGACTACACATGTCCTGAAATAAAGGCTTTTAGTGGTAAACCTATAATTTGAATCTTAACTGAATATCGTAATGTACTACAGTGGGAGTGAGGCTAGAGGAAGCAAAAAGTTGTATTTTAGAGAATCAGAAATGTTCCAGTGTCTGTACCACAGGGACATATGGTGTGTGTATGGTGGGGACAATGGGAAGTTATATGTAAGAGGATTTGATTAAGTCAAGGTCGCTTTCCAACTTTATGAAGCCCTCTAAAATTAGTGAGAGGAGATGCGAAACCTCTATATATCATGTCATTGGAATGGAAAAACTTTCTTACTGACCTTGCTTTATCCCTAGGGTATATTTAACTTTGACATGGATGCATATATCTTAGTGCTTGTTCATCCTGGGTTTAATGTGTTGATCTGATTGTATATGTTTCCTGTAAACATGCATTTGACTCAGCTTCAGAATAGAAACTGCCAGTGAACTGGCCTAAGCTCGTATAAATTTTGGTCCCAAATCCCTGTGAGGTCAGTTTCTTATTAAATGCATTTTGTTGCTACTGATGATGCTAATAGTCATTTATGGAATGATCTATTAAGGATACAATTGATAAAACTCTCACAGTGGCCCTGGCTGGTGTGGCTCAATTTGTTGGAGCATCATTCTATAAACCGAAGGGTTGCAGTTCAATTCCTGGTAAGGGCACATAGCTAGGTCGAGAGTTCAGTCCCTGGTTGGGGTAAGCATGATTGATGCAGCTGATCAATGTTTCTCTTCCTCTCGCTCACCCTCCTTTCCTCCTCTATAAAATCGGTACACATGTCCTCCTGTGAAGATAAAAAATTTATAAAACAAACTCCTTCTCACAGTGGAGTTGAAAACTTTGAACCAACATTTCAAAGCATGAATAAAACATCTAAAAATGTTCCTGACAGTCTATTTTGAGTATATCATATTAAGAAAGTGCTATTATTTGCAATTTTATTTTCCTTCAAATTAACCCTTAGTTCAGGGTTTCTATGAGTTTGCTTTGGCTAAGCACATTCAATACTTACCAGGAAATAGAATAACCTCTTACTTTAGATGTAGGATCTTTCAGAAACCCTTTACCCCCTTCTCCCCAACATGCCTAAGCATTTTTGTCTATTCTTGTCCAGTGGGGTAGCTAATCCAGTACAGTGAATGTAATCTGTAAACTCTGTTCCTTTCAAGATTTAAACAAAATGCCTTTTATTATAAATTTTCAAAATCAAAACCCCAAACAGGTACAGCTTATACAATCCAGTGATATTATATTTTAAAATAACACTAATTAGTTTTCTTTAAATCTGAGTTAGTACAACATAGTGTCAGTTATCTTTACTAATACCAAAAACAACCACAACCACATTAATACTTGATAGAATTTTGGTGTCTGATATTCTGTACATATCAGACAGCAGCCAATTAAAATATCAATATAGCCTTCATTCATCAAAGAAAATATTTTATTCAAGCTCCCAAAACAAATTTGAGGAGTTATGTTGGGTTTGAATGGAAGAAAAAAGCCCAGTTAAAATATGGAAATGAAATTTTCATTTGGTGGAAGCTGAAATCAATGTATACATTCTAATCAGACATCCGTATTATGTGGCATTTTTCAAATTTTTAAAAAGTCTGTTAGGCCAAACCCTTAGCTGACTTCACTGCTTTTGCTTTGCTTTCCTCCTTCCCTTTCTCTCCCATTGCCTTCAGCTTTTTTCCTTGCCTCTGGTTCATCCATATGGGATATTGTCCATGCTGGTAGAAGACTCTTTTTGTTTCTCTTAATATTAGTCTTCATTTTCATATAATCTCTTTCATATTTCAGAAAATACAGGGTTTTCTCTTCATGTTTGGGGACCACCACAATTGCTATCTTTTGAACATCTTTCATCAAAACATCATTATCTATTTTAAGAAGTCTTATAAGTCTGTTAAGCTCCTTTGGAGAATCTTTTCTCTCTTTTCAGAATATATGTTCCTTTTCCACTTACTCCATAATCTTTTAGCCATATTTTATCTGCAAAGACTCACAACTCACAGTCCACATGCTCGTGGTGACCAAAAGTCCTCAAATCTGTTTTTTGATAAGCCAAATGACTTGACTAATTGACAGAACTTATAAATGGTTATACCGAATTAATCAGTTATAAAGCAGTACCAACCTGTTGTTAGACTGAATTATCTGTTTGACTGAAGTAATGGCTTGATTGAATTGAATGGCAGAATGTTTCCTTGACCAAACTGACTTAATTTATTATATTGACTTGAAAAGTGGACTTGACTGCTTGTAGGACTGAATCACCTCTTTCCTTGCTGGAGACAACCAACTGATATGTTCAATCTGAATCGTTCAATTGATAGCACTATATTGACCATAAGCAAACTTGGAAAAGAGTTACATAATTCAACATTTTAATCTCCGTGGAGTATAGGAGGTCAAAAGGAATAAGTCTGAACTGAGAATCTGATTGAGAACTTTGGGATTCCAGAAACCACATGTCTTCTCTCTAGGCCTATTAACTGTACACAGAGAAGCCCATTGGTCTGGTGAATTGGAGACTTGTGCCGCACTTCTCTTTTAGGAGAGTGCAGTCTTCCAAGAGCAACATCAGCTCTCTGCTGGGCACTGGCTTATTCTTGGAACCAGATGAAAAAGTTAAAATTAGTTATTGGGAATTGTGTGTGATCTGCAGAAGCAACTGAAGTAAGTAATTTCAAAAGTAACGTTAGAAATAAGTGCATCAGAGGAGGGTAGAGAAAAACACATGCTAAAAATATACTTAGAATTTATTGCAAGCATAAATTCATCATAACAGACTGCTGGAAACCAAACACAACTACTCTATCTGCTGGCAGATGAGTGACTGGGATACAGATGAGGTAATCAGTGTTAGTCCAATGTAGTGAATTCTCATCTTTGGATCAATTTTTCTAGAGGAAGCCATTGGATGAACTCTTTTCCTCTCCCTTTCTAGGTCCATTCTCCCATAATTTAAAAAAGGACTCAAGTATCTTTCACCATTTCATAGTTAACCCTCCATGCAAACTGTCATTTTGAAATCCTCTGTTATTTTGAGAGATAGTAAATATCATTCATCCTGGGTAGTCTGTGACTTTAGGATTAATAAGGACTGATGGTTCCACCTATATTACAAATCCAAATGTCTAAAAATCAAACACATTTACTTTCTGCACATAGCTTGTCCTTTCTGGACCTCCTTTCCATGTCAAGTTCTCTATGATAACATTTGAACAGAATTTGGGAAACTGTAGTAAGATATGTTAATCAAGATGAACTGGCTCAAGGGAGTTCATTCTCCCTTTGTGTAACTCTGAGAGGTGATAAGCATAAAAAGCTCTCCCCAAGTTCTTGTTCTTTGGATCTCTTGCTTACTCAATGGAGCTTTGACAATTGGCTTTCTTATCAGGCAGGAGGGCAGTGGAACAGAGATCACTGATAATTAATTGGAAAAAGGTTTTGAGGAACCCCTCTTATCACACCCACGTGGGGGGAGTTGGATCTTACATTAGAAAAATGTAAACTTGGAACTGTCCCTGGTTACTGGGGCAAATTCACAAAGTTTCCAAATAAATGAAAATATACTCAATCTTGAGGACCAGATGACATACCTTCAGTGTTTGGAAAGTTCTCAAGCGTTAGACATATATGTGACATTTTGGGTAGAATTTAGAGGCACATCTATCTTTGAGGATGCTGGGTTTTAACTTTCAGGGCTTGCATAACCATCAAATGTGGACAGCTGATGTTTTTACTGGATGAGTAACTTGATGGTCACTGCCATAGTCATGTTACCAATCAGTGGAAAAACATGCTGACGCTTGTTGAATATCTTCCACATGCCAGGTAATATTTTAAGCATTTTTAATTTTTAAATTATTTTATTGTTCAATTACAGTTGTCTGCATTTCCCCCGTATCATTCCCCCAGGCCCCAGTCATCCTCACCTCCCTCCCCTGCTTTCACCTTCCCTTGGTTTTGTCAATGTGTCCTTTATAGTTGTTCCTGAAAACCCTTGCCCCCTCCCCACCATTATCGCTTCCCACCTGCCCTCTGGTTACTGTCAGACTGTTCTCAATTTCAATGTCTCTGGTTCTATTTTGCTTGCTTGCTTGTTTTGTTGATTAGGTTCCTGTTAAAGGTGAGATCATATGGTATTTGTCCCTCACCACCTGGCTTGTTTCACTTAGCATAATGCTCTCCAGTTATGTCCCAGCTGTCATGAAGGGTAGGAGTTCTTTCTTTCTTTCTGCTGTGTAGTATTTCATTGTGTAAATGTACCATAGCTCTTTGATCCACTTTTACTGATGGGCAATTGGGCTGTTTCAAGGACTTCGTTATTGTAAATCGTGCTGCTATGAACATTGGGGTGCATAGGTTCTTTTGAATTGGTGTTTCAGGATTCTTAGGGTGTTCCCAGCAGTGCAATTGCTGGGTTAAAAGGCAGTTCCATTTTTTATTTTTTGAGGAAATTCCATACTGTTTTCCACAGTGGCTGTACCAGTCTATATTCCCACCAACAGTGTACTAGGGTTCCCTTTTCTCCACAACCTTGCCAGTGCTTGTTGTTTGTTAATTTATTAATGACAGACATTCTGACTGGTGTGAAGTGGTATATCATTGTGGTTTCAATTGGCATCTCTCTAATGGCTAGTGATGCTGAGCATCCTTTCATATGTGTCTGAGACCTCTGTATGTCCTTCTTGGAGAAGTGTCTGTTCAGGTCCTTTGCCCATTTTTTAATTGGATTGTCTTCCTGGTGTGAAGTCATGTGAGTTCTTCATATATCTAAGACCAAACGCTTGCCTGAGCTATCATTGGCAAATATATTTTTCCATATGGCTGGTTCCCTTTTCATTTTGCTGATGTTTTCTTTAGCCCTACAGAAGCTTTTTATTTTGATGAAGTCCCAATTGTTTATTCATTCCTTTATGTCCCTTGCTGTAGGGGACATATCAGTGAAAATATTACTGCATGGGATATTTGAGTTTTTCCTGATTATGTTCTCCTGTAGGACTTTTATTGTGTCATGACTTATATTTAAGTCTTTTATCCATCTTGAGTTTATTTTTGTGTATGGTATAACTTGGTAACTTTTTTGGCATGTCCAGCTCTCCCAATTTGTTGGGAGGGTATTTTTGTTGAAGAGGGTATTTTTACTCCATTTTAGGCTTCTGCCCCCTTTGTCAAATATTAATTGACCATAGATTCATGGGTTTATTTCTCAGCTTTCTATTCTGTTCATTGATCTATGTGTCTGTTCTTACACCAGTACCAGGCTGTTTTGATTACAGTGGCCTTGACATGTAGTTTGATATCGGGCATTGCAATACCTTCAATTCTATTCTTTTCTTAAGATTGCTGAAGCTATTTGAGGTCTTTTTTTAGTTTCATATAAATTTTTGGAATATTTGTTTAGATCTGTGAAATATGCCATTGATGTTTTAGTAGGAATTGCATATTCTATATAGATTGCTTTGAGTAGTATTGACATTTTGATTATGTTAATTCTCCCAATCCATGAACATGGTATATGCTTCCATTTATTTGTGTCTTCCTTAATTTGTGTCTTTCCTCAGTATACTAGTTTTCTTATTACTATAGCAAATGGGATTTTTCCCCTGATTTTTGTTTCTGATATTTTGTTTTTGGTGTACAAAAATGCCTTCAGTTTCTGAATATTGACTTTGTATCCTGCTGTTTTGCCAAATTTGCTTATTAGGTTGAGTAGTTTTTTGGCGGAATCTACAGGGTTTTCTATGGACACTAATGTGTCATCTGCAAACAGTGACAGTTTTACTTCTTCCTTTCCAATTTGGATGCCTTTTATTTCTTTTTCTTGTCTGGTCACTGTGGCTAGGACTTCCAATACTATGTTGAATAGAAGTGGTGAAAGCAGACAGCCTTAACTTGTTCCTGATCTTTGGGGGAAAGCTTTTAGTTTTTGCCCATTGAGTATGATGTTGGCTGTAGGTCTCTCGTATATGGCCTTTTTTATCTTGAAGAATGCTCCCTCTATTTCCACTTTGCTGACTGTTTTTTAAAATATATTTTATTGATTATGCCATCACAGTTGTCCTATTCCCCCCTTCATTCCCCTCCACCCTGCACACCCCTCCCCCACCATTCCCCCCCTTTAGTTTATGTCCATGTGTCACAAGTTCTTTAGATTCTGTATTTCCCATAGTATTCTTGCCCTCCCCCCTCTCTATTTTCTACCTACCGTCTATGCTACTTATTCTCTGTACCTTCTCCCCCCTTCTCCTCCTCCCATTCCCCTGTTGCTAACCCTCCATGTGATCTCCATTTCTATGGTTCCACTCCTGATCTAGCTGTCCTCTTAGTTTGCTTTTGTTTGAGGTGTGGTTGTTAATAACTGTGAGTTTGCTGTCCTTTCACTGTTCCTATTTTTTATCTTCTTTTTCTTAGATAAGTCCCTTTAACATTTCATATAATAAGGGCTTGGTGATGATGAACTCCTTCAATTTGACCTTTTCTGAGAAGCACTTTATCTGCCCTTCCATTCTAAATGAAAGCTTTGCTGGATAGAGTAATCTTGGATGTAGGTCTTTCGATTTCATGACTTGGAATACTTCTTTCCAGCCCCTTCTTGCCTGTAAGGTCTCTTTTGAGAAATCTCCTGACAGTCTGATGGGAACTCCTTTGCAGGTGACTGTCCCCTTATCTCTTGCTGCTTCTAGAATTCTCTCCTTCATTTTAATCTTGGTGAATATAATTATGATGTGCCTTGGTGTGTTCCTTCTTGGGTCCACCTTCTTTGGGACTCTCTGAGCTTCCTGGATTTCCTGGAAGTCTACTTCCTTTGCCAGAATGGGGAAGTTCTCCTTTATTATTTGTTCAAATAAATTTTCCACTCGTGGCTGTTCCTCTTCCCCTTCTGGTACCCCTATAATTCGGATGTTGGAATGTTTAAAGATGTCCTGGAGGTTCCTAAGCCTCTCCTCATTTTTTTTTGAATTCTTGTTTCTTCATTCTGTTTTGTTTGGTCATTTTTTTCTTCCTTCTGGTCCACTCCCTTGATTTGAGTCCCAGTTTCCTTCCCATTACTATTGGTTTCCTGTGCATTTCCCTTCATTTCAATCAGTTTAGCCTTCATATGTTCCTCTAATTTTTGGCTAAAATCAACTAATTCTGTGAGCATCCTGATCACCAGTATTTTGAACTATGCATCTGAAAGGTTGGCTATTTCTTGGTCACTTAGAATTATAGGCTCTGGGGCTTTAGGCTGTTCTTGAGCCATAATGTTTTGGTCTGTTCACACCTGTTATGTATGAGGGGCAGAGCCTTAGGTGTTCACTAGGGCAGGGCAACCCAGTTGCTGGGTTGTGACTCGGTCTGGCTGAATGGTTTGTTATTGTTGGACTTTTGTACCATTCAATTTTCTGTGTTTTGGCTGCATTTTTCTTACTAAAACTTCATTGTCTTTAAACTTAGTTGTGCAAGGAGGCACAGTGTTTCCACCTACGCTTCCATCTTGGCTGGAAGTCTCTGCTGAGTGTTTTTATAATAAATGGGTGCTGTACCTTATCAAATGTTTTTTTCACATCTGTTGATATGATTACGTGATTTTTGTCTTTCTTTTTGTTTATGTGATGTATTACATTTATTGATTTGTGAATATTGTACCATCCTTGCACCCCTGGGATGGATCCCACTTGATCATGATGTATGATCTTTTTCATGTATTGCTGGATGCAGTTTGCCAGTATTTTGTTGAGGATTTTACCATCTATGTTCATGAGTGATATTGGCCTGAAGTTTTCTTTCATAGTTATGTCTTTATCTGGTTTGGGGCTTAGCGTGATGCTGGCTTCATAAGAAGAGTTTGAGAGTCTTTCATCTTGAATTTTTTGGAATAGTCTGTGAAGGATAGGGGTTAGCTCTTTCTTAAATGCTTTGTAAAATTCTGACTGGTTTAGGGCTTTTGAGTGCAGGAAGTTTTTGATTACTGCTTCAATTTTGTAAGCTGTTATTGGTCTGTTCAGGCTTTCTGCTTCTTCTTCATTCTGTTTTGGAGGATTATATATTTCTAGGAATTAGTCCATTTCACCCAGGTTTTCAAATTTCTAGTCATATAGTTGTTCATAGTAATTTCTTACAATCCTTTGTATTTCTGTGGTGTCAGTTGTAATCTCTCCTCTTTCATTTCTGATTTTATATATTTGAGTTTTGCGGGTAAATTATTTTTGTTGCAATAGTAAATGGGATTTTTTCTTAGTTTCTATTTCTGATAGTTCATTACTGGTCTATAAAAAATACCATTGATTTGTAAGTATTGATTTACATCCTTCTGTGCCAAATTCATTTATTAATCTAGTAGTTTTTGGGTGGAGTCTTTAGGGTTTTATATGTACAATAGCATGTTGTCTGTGAATAATGACATTTTTACTTTTTTATTTTTTTAAATTTGAATGCTGTTTATTTCTTCACCTTGCCTGATTGCTGTAGCTAGGACTTCCAGTACTATGTTGAATAAGAGTGGTAAAGTGGACATCCTTGTCTTGTTCCTGGTCTTAAGGATAACAGTTTTAGTTTTTTCTGATTGAGTATGATATTGGCAGTAGGTTTCTTGTATATGGTCTTTATTGCATTGAGATATGATCCCTGTATTCCCATTTTGCTGAGAGTTTTTACCATAAATGGGTGCTGAATTTTATCAAATGCTTTGTTGACATCTATTGATATGATCATGTGATTTTTATCTTTCATTTGTTTATGTGACATATCACATTTATTGATTTATGAATATTGTACCATCCTTACCTCCCCAAGGTAAATTCCACTTGATAATGGTGTACAATCTTTTTAATGTATTGCTGGATCTGGTTTCCTAATTTTGTTGAGGATTTTAGTACCTGTGTTCATTAGGGATATTGGCCTATAATTTTCTTTCTTTGTCGTTGGAATTAGGAGATACTGGCCTCATAAAAAGAGCTTGGAAGTGTTTCCTGCTCTTGAATTTTTTGGAAAAGTTTGAAAAGGTTACGTGCTAGTTTTTTTCTGAATGGTAAAATTTGCCTATTCAAAGGCTTTATGTTTTGTTTCAGTCCAGAACTTTTGCTGCTGTGAGTTTTTTGATTACTGCATCAATTTCATTCATTATTATCAGTTTATTCTGGTTTTATGATTCTTCCTGATGCGGTTTTAGATAATTGTATATTTCTAGAAATTTATCCACTTTGCCCAAATTGTCCAATTTCTTGGCATATAGTTGTTCATAGTATTTTCTTACAATCCTTTTATTTCTGTGGTATCAGTTGTTAATTCTCCTCTTTCATTTCTTATTTTATTCATTTTGGTCTTCTCTCTAGTTTTCTTGATAAGTCTGGCTTATGGTTTGTCAATCTTCTAGATCTTTTTGAAGAACCTGCTCCTGGTTTCATTGATTTTGTGTATTACTTTTTAGTTTTGATGACATTTATTGACCATCCTTATAACCAGTGTTTTTAACTCCACATCTGATAGATTGCTTGTCTCCATATTCTTTAGATTTTTTTGTATGGTTTTGTTCTGTTCTTTCATATGAGACATGTTTCTTTGTCTCCTCATTTTGGTTGCCTCCTTGTGTTTGTTTCTGTCTTAGTTAGATCTGCTATACCTCCCAGTCTTAGTAGAATGGCCTTACGTAGTAGGTGTCCTTTGGGGCCCAGTGGTGCAGTCCCCCTGGTCACTTGAGCTAGGTACTCCAAGGATCTCCCTTGTATATGTCAGGTGTGCCTTTTTTTGTAGTTGAGCCTTAACTGCTGCTGGCACCTCAATGGGAGGGATTGACCATCAGGTTGATTGTCTGTTAGGAATGGCTATGACTAGAGTGGCAGACCTGTTGTGTAGTGACTGGCACCTCCAGAGCAGGATTTGCTTTAGCAGTGCTCTGGTGCCTGCTGAACTGGGCCTTTGGGTGTGTCATTTGTGGAGGAGTTTGGGTGGTATTCTGGTGTGGTCTGAAGTTGGTTACCAGGTATGTTGTTTCTGAGACCTTTTGGGAGGTCTGGTAGAAGCCAAGGTCACATGCTGTGTGTGCTCAGCTGAGGATTTCCTAGTAAAATCTACAAAGGGATCTGTAGATGGTTGCTACTTGTGCTGGTCTTGGGGGAATCCAGGAGAAGCTAAGTTGTGAACCAACGCTGGTTGCCACTAGTGCTGGGCTTGGGGCTGCTTACCAAGTAGAACAATGTAAGTAGAAGGTATGGAGAACAATGAGATAGATGCTACTTGTTTGTGGTTTTTGAATCTTTGAGAGATTTTACAAAATCTACAGCATAAGCCAAGGCAGGTCATTTGTATGGAAAAGCTTCTGGAAGAATCTTGATTGGGCCCACAAGTTGGGTGGGGCAAGATCTCAGGGAATCACCAGGGTGGGGGCAATCATCATTAGCCAGATTGATGGAGATTCAGACTTAGTGCCCACCTGTGCCTGTAGGCTGTGGTGGGAAGAGGGCTCAGCAAAGGAAAAATGGTGTCTGCTGGGGCACAGCTTCCCTTCTACCCCTTGCCCTGAAGCCAAGCAACTCTGTTTCTTCCTGTACTCACCTCATGGTTTCAAGCTGCTGCCCAAGCTCTGGAGCTCAGAGTGAGTTAGTCTGTCCGTGAGTAAATCCACACATGAGTTCTTTAAAAGAAATGTCTGGGACTGTAGCAGCCCCCTGTCTCATTTAATGAAATATCCACTAATTTTTACAGACATAATTGATGGGGACTTCTTTTCCTGGTCCTGGAGTCCTGGACTATGGAACCCAGTGTGGTGCTAGGACCCCTCACTCCTCAGGAGGGACCTCCACAGTTGAGATATCCCTTTCACGTCTTAATCACCACACCTCATTCCTTAATCACTACACCTTTAATATAAAATGTGACCAGTCCACATCTCCACTCTTCCTACTAGTTTTGAAGTAGCTTCTTCTGTACATTCTTAGTTGTGGGACTTCTCTTCAGTTAGTGTATGGAGGTTCTCAATGATGGTTCTATAGTTGAGTTTTAATTTTGATGTGATCATGAGAGGAGGTGCACACAATGTTTACTTACTCTGCCATCTTGACCAAAATTCTGACAATAAGAGTTTTTATCATCCGGTAAATACAGTGATAAGGAAGCACAAACTGGAATTTCTGGAGACAGTCTACTCTATTGGATTGTAAGGGCTCATTGAGGACATCTGAATGTCTTTTGTTTTCCTGTATCCATTAAAAAGAGTGAAGATACAGAGTTAGAGTTCAGTAAAAATATGTTGTTGTTATTGTTATTTAGTGTCTAGAATTTCCACTGATAATGAGCCGTGTAGTAGGAGCTTAGGCCTTAGTTCTCATGTCAGCTAACCCTTTCACCCCTTGGTAAAAATAAGTGTATGAAATCATAGATAAAAATACTTCATTCTTTTAGGGTTCATTCTTCTCTTCTTAATACAATATACATAGTAATTGGAAAAATTCAGTCACACATTGGATATGCCCCCCTATTAGATGCCCAAAGCAATGTCTTTATTCCTTTTGGTTTTGAGAGCCTTGCTAGTTAGAATTTCATGCTACATAAACTTAGAACCATTAAGATTCAAAAGAACAGGCTGTAAAAGTCAAGTCCATTTTTTCCCTGATATTAAGATGATATCCAGTGGAGGAATTGCAGCTGGACAGAGATAGAACTGAATTCACTCTTTTAGACTTAGTAATAGCCCTTCAGGAAATCTTAAGACACACTCCTCAAAGAAATCTGCTCAAAATCTGTTCTGGAAGATTTTCAGTCAGGTTCAGTTCTGGAAAAAGACTGCTGATTGTGGACAACTGCTTTTGTTTTGTCCTTATTCAGAGGCTTTTGCCACAGGGCTGTAACTATAATCCCAGCTTGCCTTTAATTTATGGCCAAATGGTGATTTCTGACCCAGATATTTTTGATACCTTTAGATATGAAGGTTGTGTTATATCCTTGGCTTTCTTGCAAGAGGATGAAGTTAGCAAAAATGCAATGAGAGTGAAAATCCATGGCACAGGCTTAGTTTATTTTTTGTTTTTTTAAAATATTATTATTTGAAGGCCTATTATCAGCTGGTGACTCTCAAGCTGTCAAATTGTGGTTGGTCTTTTCTGAATTTATTTTTAAATAAGGGAGAGATATTTCACATGTCTCCTGAATGATTATAAAAGGAAGTTTAGGAAGTTTAGTTGGTTTACCTGAACAGTGGGTTATTCTCATTATTCTAGTTGGAGGGAAAAGAGAGAGAAATACATGGAGAGAGAGGGAGAGGAAGGATAGGGTGACAAAGGGAGGGGTAGAAGGGAGGGAGGGAACTTTCTATGATGCAATCAAAAGCAAAAGAAATAAAACAAAAAATTAGGGATAATATCCAAATAGAATAATGCAATCAAGCTATGTTAAGCAAACATAAGCCTGTTGCCATTTAAAAATTACAAATTCCCCTCTTGCTGTCTGAACTAAAGATTTGCTCCCAACAATATTCCCAATTAGGTGATTAACCCTATACCCAGAGAATGGTACATAAGAGTGATGAAGCAAGATGTTTTACTTGACAGCTATCCAGGCCTGATTCAAGCTGTATTCTCTGTCTGTCTAAAGCACAAAATCTATTTTATTGAAATTTGTTTGATCCTTATAGCTATGAAATGGCAGTCTGTTCTACAGCCAGGTTAGGAAATAGTGGAGGAAATCAGAGGCCCTATCACCAAAGATATTTCCTAACAGATACTTTGATAACCAGAGTACAATGTTTACCATGTGATATAGTGTTCATTTTATTTGACACTGCTCAGTGGAACACACTAATAATATTAAGAAAAAAACATTGTAAGATTTAATAGTTCCCAAAGTTGTACAGTGACATCCTTAATAAATTCAATTTGATTTCAAGCAACAGATGCCAGTTTCCTTTTATGATGTTTCTAAATCACTGAAGTGATAAGCTCAGCTATTTTGTACACTTCCAGGGCACTCACAAGATATCCATTTTACATTGCTCTACCTATGACAAACCGAGTTTTGTTTGGAAGACTCTGCAGGACCAACATTTCTGAGTAGAGGGCCCAATGGTTTATTTTAAAGTAAAAACAGTCCTTTACAAACTGACATTTTCTCATCAGAAAACATTAGATGATAATGATTGAGAATATTAGAAAGCTGAAATACAAGTTCCAAGGAAGGATAATGAAGGAAATTTTACTGGGAAAGAAAAGTCATTCATTTTTTAATTTGTATATGTGTATGTCTGTGTTTGGTCATCTACTCTGAAAGTGTAACAGTAAGAAGTGCCCTTAAAATATTTAGATTGGATCAGAGATTCTCCAAGTTGAAAGGGATCTTAAATAGTTAAGCAGCAAGTACACCTCATTCCTTACCCCCACCCCCACCAATGTTTGAATCACCCCTGTAAAATCTTTTCCTGACAGTGATTCATCTTCTCTCTGTACACTCAGAGTTCAAATAGTCACTTCCTTACAAGGAAGCCCTTTCCATTTTTAGAATTCTCTTATTTAGACAAAGCACAGTATTATTTAAATAATTCAGTCTTCTAAAATCTAGACAGACCTGGATTTGAATCCTGGCCCCACACTTTATTTGATAATATTGAGGAACTTGCTTTATCTCTCTGAACTTCAGTTATCAGATTCTCCATATATATACTGCTACCTGGGCCCACAAAAGAACTTGACACTTTCTCAATATCATAAGAAATACTTAAATCAGAGTATCAATGCCTAACCATCAAATATTTTTATGATAAGGCTTTAGTCATTGCTTGTTATTAACTCAGTCAATATCTTCCAAACAGGGTAGACATCCTCTATGTAACCATACTCAACTCTGGAGTATGTTAATATTTTCACAGATTTCAGGTCACTCAAGCCAACCCAATAATAGGCCTTCTTAACAGCAGATAGAATATGTTTCTTAGAAGCAGATGCTTTTTCTTATCTTGTCTCTGCACTTTTGCTCATGCTCTGCCCAAAATCTGAAAAGCCATTTTATTCTTCTATCAATAAATATAAATCTTACTCATTTTTCAGAGCAAGATTTAATTTTGGCTCCACCAGGAAGCCTTTCTTGATTATTTCAAAAAACAAGGCTGTCTCCAAACTCATGGAATTCATCATATGTACAAGTATAACATTTGCGTTATTCATTAGAAAAATATTTTAAAGACAATCTCCATTTGTGGCATACCTACTATGTGCCAAAATTATAGGGAATTTAAAAAAGTACATGAACAAGGACTTGGAACTATACAAAGATAGAGCTGGTTATTCGGACTTGAAACAAAACTAGTAATGGAGCGAGACAACATGGATGGACCAGGAGATTATTATGCTAAGTGAAATGAGACAGTCAGAGAAAGATAAATACAATGTAATTTCACTTTATGTGGAATCTAATGAACAAAATAAATAAACAAAAGAGAAACAGACTCATAGATATAGAGAACAGACTGACAGCTGTCAGAGGGGTGGGGGTGTTGGATGGCTGGGTGTAATAATAGGTGAAGGGATTAAGCAAAAAAAAAAACCCCAAAACAAAAACGAAAACAAAAAAACCCTCATAGGCACAGACAACAGTGTGGTGATGACCAGAGGGAAAGGGGATATAAATGGTGACAGAAGGAGACTTGACTTTGGATGGTAAATACATGATATAATATACAGATGATGTGTTATAAAATTGTACACATGAACCCTATGTAATTTTATTAACCAGTGTTGCCCTAATAAATTCAATTAAAAATTGAAAGAAAGAATGAAGAGTTTTGAGCTGAAAGTGGCTAGAACTGGCAGTAATTAAGGTTAAATGGGGCATAAATGCCTCCTAATCTGATAGGACTGGTGACCTCATAAGAAGTAAAAGAGACAGTTGTAGATCTCTCTCACTCTGCACAAGCACACAGGAAAGGCCACATAAAGACAGAAGGGAAGGTGGCCATGTACAAGCCAGGAAGAGAGGTCTCAGCAGAATCTATCCCTGGCACATAGGTCTTGGACTTCTGGCCTTCAGAACTGTGTGAAAATAAATGTTTTATTTAAGGACCCAGTCTGTAGTATTTTCTTATGGCAGCCCCAAAAGGCTAATACAAATACCTAGTTCTTAATATTGTGAGCATTAGTTCTAAGCAAAAGATCTTTGAAAACGGAAAAGCCTTCGTCCTGTATTTCAGTCTAAATATCAGATATTCTAAGCTTGGGTTGTAACAAAGGAACAAACTGGCTTGTGGAGTATGTGTGGTTTGAAAGTTTTCTTTTGTATGTTACTTTTGCATGCATCTCAGTTGGGACCTGAATTAAAGACTAGAACATATCTCTACATCCTCCTCATTTTGTCTTTATTCTCTCTTTTACTCCAAGGTAATAATGCTATATACTGTCTTTTTTTTCCTTCAAAAGCACCAATAGAGATGGAAAGAGACAGATTTAGTCCAAAGCACCAGTTTTCATTACCTTAAGCTGCCTCAATGGTTGCTGATGGGGTGAAATTTCTCACACTTGGTCTCATGCCCAAAGTATATGCAATACTTCAATCAAATTACTTGCGACATGTTGGAGTGAATGCCTGGGGACTATAGGTTCTTTAAATATTAAAGGAAGGCTGAATACTTCTTCTACAGGCACTGAAGTAAAGGGTGATAGTTTTCAAAATTCCTACTTGTCATAAAGTTATGTCCTAATGTTGAAAGCTTTCTGTTTTGCACAAGACAAAAAGATGCATAGTCCCAGACTATGTTTGAGATTACAGATTCCAGGAGTGTCATTCAAAACCCTCCACACTCTGGTCCTGATCTCCCTTTAAGTTCCAATCTATTGTACTTACTCTTTCAGTTTATTTTGATATATATTTGGGTGTTTGTGATATACTTACTAGCCACATCCTAGGCTCTGGGGATAGACCGACCAATCTATCTATAGTTCCTTCTTCAAAAAGCTCAAAAGCTCATAGTCTCAAAGGGTAAACTTCTAAAGTTTCAAGCATGATTAATGGAATTACAGGCACTTTCTCTGTATAAAGATGTCATAGATGAGGGAATGTGAGCCACCCCTGTTCCATTCCTGGCCACTAGTTTTTCTGATAGCCTTGAGAGACAATGGGAAGTACAGAAAACGTGTCAGAGATGTGCATTGTAAATCCTGGGTTCTAGCCCTATTGTGTTGATTTTGGCATGTCACTTCTTCTAAGATATATACAAAGCAACACCATTCTGGAGGAATGGTGGAATTCCATATGGAGGAATTGAACAAACCTTAAGGAATGAAGTATCACCATCAGTAGATAATTCTCCTAGTAGCAAATCTTTGCACCTCAATAGGTGCAAACCTCAACAATTTTGGAAGAAGCTTGGAAAGCAGGCAATATGTTAATATTCCAGCAGTCTGGATATGTGCACATTTCTCAATCTGTAATTATCTGACAATGCAATGCTGGGGATTTCAGGTATACAAGTTGCACCTATGTTTCAACTTGACGTACCATTCAGCCCTAAGACATCTATAACAGAGCTGTTTGTGTTTCAGCTGAGAAGAGGGAAAGACGTCTGGGTGAAGGGAGGAGTTGTTACTGCTGTATATCAAGGAAATTTGAGGTGATAGGCATTGAGGGAGTTCTGCACTCTTGTACTGTGCCCTCTTAGCAGTGGGCCCCACTTCTCCAGGGATTCCAAAGGCAAAGAGTGGGGATGATATGTGAAGAAGAAGGAAAGTAAAGTTTGTTGCAAAACTGAGTCTTGGTGTGGTGGGGTGGGGGGAAGGCTATTTGGGAGGTCAAAATACTTGGATTCTAGTCTCAGTTCTGTCATTGACTTAATGTGTTACCTTGGGCAGCTAATTTCTTAATTCTGACCCTCAGTTTCTTTATACTAAAGAAAGTAGTTGGGTTAATTTATCTCCAATGTAACATCTCACTCTGACCTTCAATACTTTTGAGTCCTCAAAGTTCTCAAGAGAAGGGGCAAATACCAAGACTGTCAGGCACCTCAAACTGAAAGTTATGGAATATGAAAAAGGAAAATAATTTTAGAGTACAAGCACATTAAGTATGTATGCATTGTGTTACTAGTGCACCACTCTATGTACTTCTCAGATTTCCCAGGATAAATATTTTTGTATTGTCCTTAGAAAGAATCCAAGTGTTCTGGTAATTGAAAATGTTTTACCATTCTGATTGCACCTCCTAAATTGCCTCATTTAATAATAGAGGACTTCAGAACATCAACTTTTCTTATCATAAACCAATGCTCAATGTTTGTTTCAGAAAATATGGTCACCTTAACTCTGTAGCACTCATCTGATCTTTACTTGCTAGGTTTTTCTCATGCATATTATTTTTATTGGTATAAATAATTTTTAAAAAATTTCTACAAATATAATCTTGGATCACTTATTAATCACAAATGACATGTACTTGGGGATATAAAAAACATTTCTAAAACTAGACATTTACAGTGAATGCTTGGAGTATACAAAAGGCCAACTAGGTTTCTCTACTGTAAGGTTCTGGAGATAATTAGAGGCAGAAGAACTTGTGGAGTCGGGAAGAAGAGCAGCAGGAAGCAGAGAGAAGAAAAGAAGTTTCAAATATGCTTTGTGTATGACCTCTTCGTAGAGATTGGGAGCCAGAAGATTTGGACTTAGGTGAAAGAACAGACAAGTGATGCCTGACAAAATTTTTATCTCCAGCTTAAACTTTTCCTGAGTGTGAGACTAGAATTTCAAATTGCCTGGTCTATCTCTCCATTTGGCACTTCAAACTCATTTATCTTTAAGAGTTTTTCTTCTCCTGAATTTACTGTTTCTATTACTGGCACCACCATTTTTATTTTCCCAATCACTGAGACTAATAATCTTGGCGATATCTCTGATTCTTCCATTGCCCTGATGAATCCAGTCAGTTCCCAAGACATGTGGTGTTTCTTCATGATCTTTTTTACAACCAGCAACTCTTCCATACTCACTCTACCACCCTCACTTGTTCCTTCATAACTTCTCATTTAAATTATTGTAATAACCTCTTATCTGTTCCATTCCCTCTAAACCATATTAACTTCAATCAATAAAAACTACAACCTTTAGCTTAGTTTCTTTTCCCATCAGTTGTGTTAAAGCCAGTTTACAGGGAGATGATATTCTCAGATTTGAGTGGTGCAAGTACATTTTGCAATGAGAGAGAAGATGAAACAGCATCAGTTTGCAGGACTTTTTGGAATAGTTGGAGGAAATTTCAGGAGTTCATGTTGGGCTAAGCAAAGAGGCTCCCATAATTAGATTCATGTCTAACTCTGAAAAACTCCAATCGTATATTTATCTCCTAATTTGGATGTTAAAGCTTGCCCAACATCTATAGCTTTTCCCTTGGCCACAACATAAGATTTGATTTTTGCTTCTCTCCTTACATGCCTGTATCAGCTGAATGCTTTTGTTGCTTTTCGCCCTCTAGCTTCATCTGATCCATCTCACAGATGTTGAAGATTCAGGGATTCCTCTTAGGTTTTAGTGTCTCCTCCCTCATTACCAACCTTGGCCTCTTACTGCAGTCATGTTTCCATCACTCACATGTACTTGGCCACGTGGCAGCTTTGCTGATGGGCTCTGCAGCCATCTCCCACAAACTCAGGCCAAGAGGTGACATTCAATCTATCCACAGAGTATACTTCCATCCTGCCAAAGCTGTAAAACTGTCTGGAATTGTAGTCCCTTCCAGTTATGTGCACTGAGGCACCTGCCAATGACATTAATCAGTTTCCTAATGATTTCATAGTGCAGCAGGTAGAGTTCAGGTGGCTTGTAGCTGGAAAGTAAGGACAAAGCAGCCATGGGCTAGTTTTGTAGGCTCAGAGTTCCTAAAACTCTTAAGCCACAAGGCAAAAGAAGTCCACTGGGTGCCTCTGGAACCTGTTCCAAAAACCAGAAAATTTCCAGGCAGAAGGCACAGGAAAGGTTAGAAGAATGCAAATGTCCTAACTCTCAGGCAAAAGCTACCCCATTCAGTGGAGGTTCTGATGTGACCTAGCCAATCAGTGGTCCCAGCCCAATCACCCCAGGGCTGCCATTTCCTCAGTGGGCCTGCTTGTCTGGGTCTAGAGGTAGCTTTGGAGGGCTTGCCCAGTGTCCCAGGCATGTATAATGCTTCCACCTAACTCAAACCACATGCAGAAGGATCATGTCATACTTGGCACATAACCAATTGAGAAAGGCATCAGAGGGTGTCCAGACCTCAACTTGTTTGAACAAATGTTCAAAAAAACATTTCTAAGGGGATATTTCAGAAAAACATACTCACTGAGGTCTTAAAACAGATGTTCAGGCTCTAGGATTGTGTTGCTTTGCAGCCATTATTATTGAATGCTAAAAGTAGAATCAAATCATTTCAAGGTTTGAGTTACGGTGGCTCCTCAGTTTTTTCTTGTAGCTTTATTATGGGCCAAGGGAAGGATGGCTTAGATAACAGAGGATAATGCTAAGGAGGCAGCATTTGTGTGTGTGTGTGTGTGTGCTTCGGTGCTTTGGCTTCAGAGTTAGGTAGGCAAGGGCTTAGACCCCTGACCAGCTGAGTGACTTAACGTCTCTGAGCTTCAGTTTCTTCATCTGCAAAATGGGGGCAACAGTCCCCATTTTAGATTGATAGATTCGATAAGAGAACTTGATAGATTTGAGAAGAGGACTGAAAGAGATATCACATATAAAGAGTTTGCATAATGCATATCATGTGTTAATCACATTATTGTGCTAGACAATATTGTTAACATTACTATTAGAAGTACTTTCACCTCTACTGTTTGTTCTACTACTACTAAGACTATACAACTACTACAACTGCTGCTGCTGCTGCTATTACTACTACTATTACTATTATTACTAGTAATAGTAGCAATGAGGTCTTTTCCTAAATGAGTTGGGGAGTTGAAGAGGGCCTCAAGGTCATGATTTTCTTGCTTATGTGGAAGGTGGTAAAATCAAAGAGGAAGATTGTAGGACTGTAATTTTACCTTAGAATAAGGTAAATACCACAGCAGTGCCAGGGCCTCAGATTGTATTTTTCTTATCTCACACCCAAGCTCCTTCATTCTTCATTTGTTTGCTATGTGACCTAGCCCAAGCCACTTCAGATCGCTAGATTTCAGTAACTATCCTTGAAAATAAAACTCCTTGGCACTTATTTGTAATCCATCTGGACTGTACCAGAGGCATAATCTGTGACTAGACTGTGATACATGCAAACTAGTCCACAAGGAGCGTGGTATCAGCATCTAAAGTCACACTAAACTAATTGGCTCCTAATCCCAAGGCATACTATAACCACCACCAGGATCTTTGTTAACTGCCGCCAAGCAGTGATCTCTTGGTATCATTGTCAGGAGGAGGCATGGTCTCACTCTCAATATAGCCATCACCTTGGTATTTTACATTTGTCCATCTACGTTTATTAATTCATAAAAACTCTTAAAGGAATTTCATTCATTCATTCACTCATTTATTCATTCATTCAACAAATGTTTATTGAGAAACTACAACATGCCAGATACTGTTTTAGGCACTGGGGATATAGCATCAAACAAAGTGCCTGCTATCATGAGTCTTACAGTCTAGCTGCTTAGTCTGGCCAAATGTAATATTCTAAGAAGTTATATTGGAGTAAGTCCAGTCTACCTTTTTGAATCAAATGTGGTCAATACTCTTCAACCTGGTGTGTCTTCAGAAAGGAGAGGTTGGGTGATAAAGAGATATTCTTGAATCTAGCCTGAGAAAAGGCTCAGAAGGTGGTTTGGAAAAAGGGTTTTAATGATAATATGACTGTAGTTTGATTTATTAGATTAATCTAGTTTATGTAAATTATACAGCTAATAAATATGTTGTATAGCTGATATATATTGTATACATGACCTTTGAAATACAAATGCAATGTGACTTTAATTGTGAAGTTCATAAATTTGCTCTGAAGGCAGTTTCAAAGGCTGCATTTCAAAAGATATTCTGAAAAATAGCAGCATAATCAGAATAAGTATATAATATATACTTATTTATATAAATATATACATATTTACTTTCAAGGGGACTACTTTGAAAAGTATAGCATGAATTGGGGTGTATAAGTTCTAGTATATTCTTAAAATAAATATTAAGGTAACAGTTAATTTGTTTAAAAACAGTGAAGTAAAAAAGAAAACTTGAATTAAAAAAACAATTAGATTTTTTATTATATCCATAATATATTTGAACCTAAAGCTTTACAGTTCAGTAAGTAGTTATATAATTAGCTTACTTTTAAAAGCACTGAATCAAATTTTTCTTTGCACTTAGTTTCTTTCAGTCATTTATGCATAGTCTACTATATATGGGTCTTAAAAATACAATATAGTTATTTGGCCATTAACTACATTATGTTACATTTTTAATATGCAATTCAACCTTCTGTTTATGTGACAGTCCTGTGGAAATACTGCCTTCTGATTTGATGCCAGTGTGTGATCAAGTTCCTTGTATTGAACTAGTATTTATGTTACAAGTAGAATGTTAAATCAGGAATTGTAAACAATTCCTAGCCAATGTGTTTAATTTTTGTAAGTCATTCCTAGAAATTGTTTGTAATGCCTGTAACATATGTGCAACTAACAAGATGCCTGAAATATATAGGAGACCTTCAAGATGCTAACTGACCATTCCTCCGCCATCCTTGGATTGTAACAGTTGCTTTAACAATTCTACTTATTTATCTGTTTATGTCTAGATAGTAATCATAATTCTAGTAATGACAGTACTACCTTATTTTTATAGCTCTTGTGGGTTCCTGGATTTTTACCAGCTGTTTGGAGATCCAGGGCTTTGGAAATGCTGATTTTAAGAAGCACTAGGAAATAAAGAAACCAATATATAAAAATAAAGGGAATCTCATTTTTCAGATATTCTAAGACCCCATCTAAATTTTCTTATTCTTGTGCACAAGCTTTAGCCCAACACCATTGCCTTTTTCTCTAGCTCACTACACTCTATCCAAGTAGCTTTTGATACTCTAACTCCTCCAAGCTTTCCTAGGCAACTCAAAACAAAACAAAACAAAACAAAACAAAAACCCCTGAAACACCATAATAACTTTTACTTACCTCAGTTTGTCTAAAGATGAAACTTTCTTGCCTGTCCCTCGGCCTGAGTCCATACATGGTATAATTGTTTAATTCTACCTATTTGGTTCCTGGACATATTTATCTTATTTTGATTTACTATTTTCAGATGGTCTACGTATTGGTTTATGATATCTGGGTAGGTCTTCTGAGGATTGACCACAAAATCTAGTATAAGTGCCAAGGAGTTGGTTGGTATAGGAAGGTGCTGCTAAGCAGAATTCTACATTTTATGAATGGACCCCTTAATCTGTTCAGATGTTGACCCTCACCCCCATTTCCATCACCACTGTATGCAGATATGACCCATTTCTCACGGGCTCCCTTTAGTCCCCTCTCCATTATGAAGCCATTCTAGTTACTTCAGACCATACTGGTCTCTCTTTTCTTCAAACCCCTCTAGCCCTTATTTAACTTAATTTTTTCTGTAGTACTGGTTTGTGCTAATCTAATTATTTACCATGCAATATTTCTCATGTATGTTTCATACTTGTGGTGACCATGTTTTCTAAACAAAACTTGGAGCACATGTAAAAATTTAGGTAGACTACTTGAAATTACAGAGTCCTGAAAAGCAGACATTTGTTTCTTTCTGTGTCTCTTACCTATTAAATATTCAATATTGGTTACTATTAATGATGTAGAGATAAAAGATACAAGGTGGAATCAATTAAGTTACAAATGAGGGAAGTTATTATTCTTTGCAGTTTCCAGTACAGACGAGCATTACCCAAATGCCTTATCACTGTGCATGAGGAAAGATGTAATGATCTTGAAAAGAAAAAAATGTGTGGGAAGGGAAGAAAGTCAAAGAAGGTTCCAATAGCAAAAGATAATATAAAAATATCGCATCATATAAGACATTATACAAGGATAGTGTAAAAAGATGGGACCTTGTTATTCAGAAAGGCAGAAATCAGAGAGGTTTCACTGCAGTCTGTAAGAAATATTGATTGGGTGAAATGGATTTGTTTACAAAATTATAGAATTTTTCACTGGGCTGTATATTTCTGCACATCCAGGCTTCAAGGAAAATAAAACGGGTGATAAGCACATGGAACTTATTTTAAGAGGTTGTACAGGCTGAGCACATCATTTGGAGAGAAGTTTAGGTTCATTGAAGGCTGGAGGACCCATAAAGGCTATTATAATATTTTTATCTATTAGTTTTTACCTCAATTAGTTAATAAGGTAACTGGTTAACCATTGTGTAGAAGAATAAGATAACTAATTAATCCATTATGGAGCAGAAAGTAGCTATTTCATCTAGATCAAACATGCTGACAGCCACAAGACAGGATAGCCTGCAGTGAAGAGATAAAAGCGGAGAAAATTATTTAAGAATAGTACCATTTCCCTGGCTGGCGTGGCTCAGTGGATTGAGTGCCAGTCTGTGAACCAAAAGGTCACTGGTTCAATTCCCAGTTAGGACACATACCTGGATTGTGGGCCAGGTCCCCAGTTAGGGGGCACACAAAGGCAACCACACACTGATATTTCTCTCCCTCTCTTTCTCCATCCCTTCTCCTCTCTAAAAATAAATATATAAAATCTTTACAAAAAGACTAGTACCATAATTTGGAATCAGTTAGCTTAGAGGCTAATTCATCTATGCACTTTAATTATATTCAGTACCTGAGAATAGCATACCATAGTACAATAATTCATGCTTATAATAGTAACCTTGAGTCATTAAGACAAACTTGGAATTATATTTCATTTAATTTGTTCACATGGAATTCATGATTCTTATGAATAGGTCCCCATGGTATTCTTCCTAGTCAGATTGAAAAGCCTCACCACAAGTCCTTGGATTTTGTTCATGCTAAGAAAGAGGGTATAAGACAAATGATTTTCAAACAAAAGAAAAAGTTATTTTGGGACAATAACAGTCCAGAGGATGAAAGGCAGGATGAAATAGTCCTGGTAATAAAGTCTATTTGACTTTCAAAGGTCACAAACAGAAACTTGGCAGTATAGTGCTCTTTTGCCCCTTGTGTGAAGTACCAATGGAACTTCTTGGCAATTCATGGGCCTAGAGAACCTGGAGGTCCAAGCAGGAAGGGAGGGATGGCTTTAGATATTCCTTAGATTGAATATCATCGACAGATATTTGAATCCTTAAGGAAGCATTTTATAATCCGGTATCTACTAGAGAGTACTCATAATTAATGGGCCCAAGCAAGGGTGGCATTTGGAAGGCATCATTTACTATGATAATATGCAAGCCACCCATAGGGTAACTGTTTGCCAACTAAAAGTGAAAGCAAGACATAAACTCTCTTCATCACTGGGTCCATTTATAAGATTTATTGGGAAAGTTGATTTTGTCCCTTCTCAGGAGATTTAGCCATGTTCCTAATCATACCTACCTTTGTAAATGATCTTTGGCACTAAAGGCTTATGCTGTATTTGGAACCAGTGATCTGGTCCTACTAGATGTTAACCTCATTGAGAGTGATGTCTGTATCTAATTTCCCTCTTTATCCCCATTCTGCCATCTTTCCCTCCCTCCCACCTAGCCACAGCAGTACTGTGCATATACTAAGAATTCAATAAATGTTGCCAAAATAATGAATGTTTTAAATATGTTTGTTATTTGCTACTAACATAAACAGAGTGCTATTAAAGTGGAAGGCAGAGGGTTGAGAACAAACTGCATGTCAATAAAATTTTGCATGCTCAAAATTGTTGCCTTGGCTTTGGAAAATCAGTACATGGTCATAAAATATCTAAACTTTGCCCTTGGGTTCTAAATCTAGGTTCCTCAAGAAGTAGCGGGTAGCCCTGGCTGGGGTAGCTCAGTGGATTGAGCGCAGGCCTGCGAACCAAGGGATCGTGGTTCGATTCCCAGTCAGGGCACATGCCTGGGTTGTAGGCTAGTTCCCAGCAGGGGACTCACGAGAGGCAACCATACATTGATACTTCTCTCCTTCTCTCCTTCCCTTTCCCTCTAAAGATAAACAAATAAAATCTTTTTTTTTAACAAATAAAATCTTAAAAAAAAAAGAAGTAGCGGGTATTCCATCCTTGGGGTATTTTAGGCAGATGCTGAGCTGGATGACATTTGTCAGGAATGCTATGGAGGGCATTCTTGTGAGGGCATTCTTGTATTAGGCTGCAATGAGGAGTAGTTAAATAAAATAAGCATTAAGGTATAATTCTTGATAAGAGTAAAGCAGGTAATATGGTCCAAGAAATAAGGGTTCTAATTGAAAGATGCACAAAATCTCCCAGGAGGGTTTTGCAAGCCTTCTACGAAAGCCTAGTCCTGCTACATTGGTACAGACTGCCAAATCTCTCCTCTATAAAGAAAACAAGAGCTTAGAGTTCTCCAAACTAGACATCTTGACTCACTTGGAGCATTTCTGTGTGGACTCCTCCACATGCAGTTCTTTGGTACCTCAAGTGAAAGCTAACATAGAAGGCTTAGTAGAGCCAAACTTCCCTAGTCTTCAGCTTTTGGAGATTAATGTATCCCATGTTTGTTGTGAGCCCAGCAGAGAATTGGGCATTGTGGGAAAAAGAGTGTATGGAATTGTTCTTGCTCTGGGGAGAGCAGCATGGTTAAATTGATATTACTTTCCCTTGAAAGTACCACCCATCTTTCCTTGCTCATTACCCTTCTCATTCTCTTCTAAAAAGAGAGAGTCAGGCTCTCATCACCTTCTGTTTAGACTTCTGCAACAAGCCCCTGTGCCTCCAGGCTACTTTTCTTAAATATAAACTCTACACTGTAATCATAGATTTTGTCCTAAAATAAAGATGTGATATTGTCACTCCCTAGTTTATAAATCCACAGTGGCTACCCATTGGGATTAACCCTGTTGAATTAATTTCTTTTTTTTTTTTTTTTTTTTTTTTTTTTTTTTTTTTTTTTTTTTTTAATTTTTTTATTTAATTATTTTTCAAGTACAGTTTTCTGTCTATTACTCCCATCCCGTCCCACCCCCCATCCTCCCCCCTCCCTCCCATTTCCACCCTTCTCAGTTGTTGTCCATGTATCCTTTATATAGGTTCCTCTAAATCCCTCCCTTATTTCCCCTGAAATTCCCTCCCCTCTCCCCTCCGGTCACTGTCAGCCTGTTCTCTATTTCAGTGTCTTTGGTTATATTTTGCTTGCTTGTTTGCTTTGTTGTTTAGCTTCCTGTTAGAGGTGAGATCATATGGTATTTGTCCTTCAACACCTGGCTTATTTCACTCAGCATAATGCTTTCCAGTTCCATCCATGATGTTGCAAAAGGTAGGAGCTCCTTCTTTCTTTCTGCAGCATAAAATTCCATTGTGTATATGTACCATAGTTTTTTGATCCATTCATTTCTAATTTGAGAATTGCATCCACGAGCATTCATAGCCTGGACCTAATTTACCTTAGGTTCAACTCCCACCATTACTCCCACATTCCCAATCCTCCAGCCTCACCCAACCACTCCCTATTTCTTGAATAGAGCGTATTTTGATATACTTTATATTATTCCATATATGTTGCCCTCTACCTTTCTAGTTATTTGCTTGGTTTATCCTCTGTTACTGGGGCTCCAACTGTTCTCAGTTGGTGCTTGTTAAAGGGTCAGAAGGGGCTTCCCCAAGCAAGGCCATCTGATGCTTCTAGGTGGGTGAATGGAGTCTCTAGTCTGTGGGTATGAAGAGTGTTTCCTGTGCAGTTGGTTGTTGTGGATCTCTTTATAAGTTTCACCTAGTTACCCAGTGTTTTTTGGTAGTTGAGGCGAGGGAATTCCAGGGGCTACAGGGAAGGAGAGTGCTTCTCCTGGTGACTTATTTTCAGTGGGGTGACCAATCCCCCTTGCTTATGGTGCTAGTTCAGCCTGGTATTGTAGGCAGGACTCTGAGTAATCTATGGTAAGAATAAATCTATTTGAACTACCTTCTGTTGTTAAGTAGGGGTCAGGAAATGCCAAGCCAGGACTACTTTCTTCTGTTGAATAGCATGATGTAGGGCACCTTGTCACTGTGTTTTTTCTGCAACCCTGGGGGTCCTTAGCCAGTTCTGCCTTTCAGAGTTATCCTTTGTTTGTCACTTACAATTGTACATTTTGGAGGAAAAAGATGGAGAGATGAATCTGTACTATTTTATCCAGACAGGAAGTCCTATGTATATATCCCATTTTTACTTGTACTTGAACAAAAAAATGACATTTTTTACAGTGACTAGAGTATAGGACTGACTTTCCTTGAGGAACAGTGGAAGATGGGATAGATGTTGAGAATATATATTTTAATAGCTTTAATCAAAAGGCTATGGAATTTACAACATGACAAACAGAAATTGGTTGAGCAACTACACGTTATTATACTACATGTAGTATAATTCCTTGAGGTGTACTATTTCCATCCAGTCATTATATAAGTCCTTGGGCTATTGAAGGAATAATTGGAGGTAGGCCTACACTACTTGAATATCTAAAATTATTGTACACAATGGAGAAAGTTTTTGAAATAGGGTACAGGAAGTTCTTGGTATTTGACCTGTAGTTGGCATGCCAAGTAGTGTTTAGATGAAGTACACTGCAATGTTGTAAAACACTTCCTGCCTGGTGAGGAAGGCTACCTAATTGTCTTGTAGGTAAATGATGCTGCTCAAATGTAAAATTTATGTGCAGTGCCTGGTTGTCAACTTGAAACAAGCATGTTATAGACATCACTGAAGAATATAGATTTAAGGAACACGTATAGAGGACCCATGGGCATGGGTAACAGGGAGGGGATTGACTGTGGGAACTGGGCAGGGGGGTAGGCCGGGCAGGGCAGAGCAACAGGGAAAAATGTGGGACAACTGTAACTGAGCAACAATTAAAAAGGGGGAAAATGACAAATTCAAAAATATATAGATTTTCAAAGGTAGAACTGAAACAGAGGAAGGACTATATGCTGCCTAAGATGTCTTTTAGCTTTAAGATTCCTCAACCTCTTGGGTTCAGTAACTTTTATAGTCAGTTGTCGTTTTCAGTCACTCTCTCAAAAAGTTTCAGTTTTGAAAGAAGCCACAACATGGCTTGCTAGATAAAAATCAATTGCCATTGGATCCTGGCCATGGCTACTATTTCTCTCAAAGATCTAACTGATCTGTGTCTGTGATTACTATAATATGATCATTTCTTCTGCTTTGCTCTTGGCTTTTTCCCCCCATTCTGACTTTTTGATTCTTTTTTAATTTACTTTTATCCTAACTTCAATGAAATTGACAGCTTTTCTAATCAGCATTCTGGGCCCTCTAATAATTCTTTCTGCCAGCTCACTGGTGCTTGTACCTGCTGTTGGTAAGCAATCCCTGTAGCGAGTCAATTGAACTGATTGTTAAGAATTACCCCTTTGTAAGCCCTGGCTGGTGTAGCTCAGTGGATTGAGCGCGGGCCTGCGAACCACACGATCGTGGTTCGATTCCCAGTCAGGGCACATGCCTGGGTTGCAGGCCAGTTCCCTGCAGGCAACTCCCAGCAGGGGATGTACAAAAGGCAACCATACATTGATATTTCTCTCCTTCTCTCCTTCCCTTCCCCTCTAAAGATAAATAAATAAAATATTAAAAAAACAAAAAAGAATTACCCCTTTGAGTTCTGGCATATTCCCAGAGAAGTTTGGCTAAGTCTATTTTTATGATGAACATCTCTAGTTCATTTTTCTTTTTTTCACATTAAAAAGTTTTCAGGTTTTTCCCACTCACCATACTGTCCACTATTTTGGAACATGATCTGGTTTACCTATATCAGTCATAAAGTATGGTTTATAGCAGTAAAAACAATATCTCAAATGGTCTTAACCAGCCCAGAATACAGTTGAACTATCACCTTCTTCATTCTGAACATTATGCTCCTGTTGATACAACCTAACTTTACATTTGTCTTTTTGATAGCTTGCTAACTTATCTGGAGCTCAGATTCAATCAACTGGGCCTGAATCTTCAAAGTCTGTTTTTCTCAAAGTCATATGTTCCAAATTCTATCATTGTATTATCTTTGTTTGGAACCACATATAGGGTCTGGTATATAAATATTTTGGGGGGGAGGATTTACCTCCAAGATAAAAACCAGTCTCTTAAACTATTTCTCTGCCATACAAGCAATTAGCAAAAAGGTTTTTTTTTTTAAAGTTAGTTTTAATCTTTTTTCCTAGTTGCCACTCCTTATGTCTAACACCCAAATTGACTGGGTGTGTGCTGTGAAGGCAGCAGCTGGAATCCTCTACCTTCAGTTTTTCTGCACCTGTGCCATAAGCCTTCATTTTTTCCTCACTGCTGAGCCTGCTCAAAACTAAAGTATATTGTTGCAATTTAAATCTTGGCTAAGAATAATAGGGGTAGCTATGCCAGATAAGGCCAGACTAATGGGGGCTTTGCTTCCAGGGTATGGGTGGATTACCTAAGGAGTCAGTAGGCATAAGCATCCTGCAGTCAACCTCTTCCAAACTCTTACTGGAGGCCCACTCCATCTCAGGGATCATCTGAAGGATGAGTCAAGGGTAGCTACTGTGGCATGACAGAGTGTTCCTGAACTTCAAACCAAAGCCTAGGCTGACACACCAATGGAAGGGAATTGGGCTTTGTTGGCATCTAAAAGAAATGTTGGTTTGACCGAGGAAGAACTTTGCTATGACATGAATGAGCAAGGACAAAACCTTTTTTGGTAAGTCTTTAGAAATAGGCTAGCATTTTTACATAGCATGACACGTATATTATATTCTAGTACTCTCTGGCTGAAAGGAGAATGGAAGATGTACACCCTAGTCTTAGGTTTCTGTGATAGATGGATCAGTAGTATTGTGACTTCTCTGATGGAATATATTCGATAAGTCAAATTCTCTGCAAAACTGTCATCACATTCTTTGGGGCAGGACAGAGTTTGTTGTTCATTTTTCTCTTCAGTCTTGAAACAGCCCTCTGTTCATGTGCTGTTTATTCTCTTCCACCCCCTGCCCAATACTCACATTTTTTCTTTATATCCTATAACACAGGTAAGTCTGGTGGATGTGTCCTTTTAGAATAACATCTCTCACAGAAATGTTATTGCAGCAGAAATCCTTACACTTGGACTTAGATGAAAGGGCAAGAAACAATTGCAGCAGAAACACTTAGGTATCCTACCTCTCTGTCCTCCTTGCTGGCAGAGTTGTTGGGATTTACAGCGTTACTGTCCACTTGAGACTGTAGCCTTAAGGGCAGAACGGGGAAGCAGCTTTTCTTGGTGGAAATACTGCCAACAGTCTAGGCATTAGGAAATACTCTTTGCTGGGAAATTGAGGTGGGAAATCATCAGGGGAGAAAAGAATATATTCTTATGATCCAAAACTATTGCAAAGAGTCACTTTTCCCAAAAGGTACATTGTACTATTTCTTGGATTGTTACATTGTGGGGGTGGCAATGGGAGTGGGGGGTGGAGGTAGGATGAGTAACACTTTTGGAGCATATGTCAAAGGACTCAAAAGCTCAGTGGAAATGCTACATATTTTCCATTTTATGTCTACTTGAGACCATATTAAAGAGACCAAAATATAAAAATAAACCCCAAGAAACTCCCCCCCCCCCAAGAACATTTTCAATTGTACTACCTTGTAAGGGAATATAATAAAAATTCAAGTTTCATCTCTCGATCTCTCCTTTATGAAAATTCTGGCCTCTGTTTTTATTCCCTATGGTGGGATAAATTTCTCTGAGTTTAAAGGTAAATACAGAGTACTCAGTTAGATTTCTATTTTGTTTCCTCCTTTTTGATTTCTGTCTTTCAGCTTAGGTTAGTAGAGACGCCCACAGAATAATGTAGGTCTGTTGAGTGAAGTGATTAAGGGTGTAAACTCATACAACTGACTGAGTTTAAATCTTGACTTGACTCCTTACCAGCTATATGGTCTTGGACAAGTCACTTAATCTTCCTATACCTTAATTTCCTCATCTCTAAAGTGGGGGTAGTAATACCTATCTTTTAGAATTATTATACAGATTAAATTACTATGTGTGTGTGTGTTAAGTTACTGCTTAATACTATATTAGCCTTAACTAAGAAAGATTATAGTTGTCTTAAGTTGAATGTACCTCTTCTTGGAGGTAGGAAATGGATAGTGTGATCTTTGGCAATCCCTTCTAAATGTAGACTTATAAATAGATATTTGATAAAAATTCAGACTCTTATATCTATGAGTGCTCCTAGAAATTTATTTCATGAGAATTATTCAGGAGTGATTACTCTTCGAATACCTCAAACATTTCCACATTACTTAGCTAAGGGCCTGCAACATAGTAAGAACTCAGTATATATTTATTAAAATTATGAATGAGTATATTACTGAATTTTATATCCTACAAATCTATCAGCAGGAAGAGTTTAAAAATCTAAGTATTATTATATTTTTGCTGTTACTGAAAGCATAGTATGAGAAATGTTATGAGGTGTAGAGAAAGAGCATTCTACCAGAAAACAAAAACTCTGGGTTCTAATCCCAGGTATACTATGTACTACTTAGGTACATAACCTTAGGAAATTCATTGTACCTAATAGGTTCTCATTAGTCCAGTCCAGAAGATGAGGATAATAATACTTTAAAAACTCCTCGCAACAACAATGTCACTTTACTTTTTTAGGTAGTCCAAGTACCGTCAATCCTTTTCTTTTACATGTAGAAGAATTCTCAGGCCAGTTTGTGGGCAGCCAAGTATCTGTAAATTCATAGTAAATGGCCTAGATTTCCTATACCAAGGTATGACCATTCATCCAGGTTTTTTAGGCATCAGAATCAGACTAAGGGTCTGAAATAGAAAGGTCAGACAGGCCAGATGATGGAAAATTTAGGAATGTTTTGCCAATATAGAAACAAATGCTAGATAGTGCTCAAATTTGACGAAGTCTGAGAAACAGGTAAGTTTTTTATATGTTCTAGATACATATAAATCTAGACACAAATCCTTTGACAAACATGTGGTTTGCAAATATTTTCTTCCATCCAGCGGCTTGTCTTTTTATTATTTTAACAGGCTCTTTTGCAGAGCAAAACTTTTTAAGGTGAATAAGGTCAGGTCCAATTTATTAATTTTTTATTTAATAGATTATGCTTTTGGTATCAGATATAAGAACTCTTTGAGTCATAGACCCCAAGGATATTCTCTTATGTTTTCTCCAAAAGCTTTTATAAAAAGTTTTATATTTTATACTTAGAGCTATGATACATTTTCAGTTAATTTTCATACAAAGAAAGAAGATAACTTTTTGCCTGTGGCTATCTAATTGCTCTAGCACCATTCATTTACACCTTCCTTAATTTAATTTTTCATCTTTGTAAAACAAATTGGGCATATTTGTGTGGGTCTATTTCTGCATTATCTCTTCTCTTCTATTGATTTATATATTTATCACTCCACCAATACCACACCATTTTGATTACTGTGGCTGTATAATCAGTCCTAATGTTGGGTAGAGTGACTCCACTTGACTTTCTTCTTTTGTTCGCAATTGCTTTAGCTATTCTAGTTTCTTTGCCTTTCTAAATAATTCTTACAATAAGCTTCTGTATATCTATAAGAAACCTTGGTGGGATTTTCATAAGAATTGCATTGAACTATAAATTAATTTAGAGAAAACTGGGTTTACAGTATTGAGTCTTCCAATCCAAGAACACATTGTGCTTCTCCAGTTACTATAATCTTTGACTTCTTTCCTTAGTACATTTTCGTTTTCAGCATACAAATTCTGTACATGTTTTTAAAAGATTTACAACTAATTTTTGAACGATTGTAAATGGCATTATTTTTTAATTATGTTTTCTACATGTTCATTGTCAGTATATAAAAATACAATTGATTTTGTATATTGTTTCCTTACTGAACTTGGGTATTATTATTTCTATGAGTTTATTTGTAGATTTCTTGATGCTTTCTATGTAGACCATCATTTCATCTGCAAGAAAGGACAGCTTTAAGTTTTTTTCTTTCTGATCTGTATGTTATTTATTTCCTTTTCTTACCTTACTGAACTGGCTAGAACATTTAGTACTATGTTGAATACAAGAGATGAGAGTAAACATCCTTGCATTGTTTCTAATCTTAATGGGAAAACATTCAACCTTTCACCATTTTTATGTGTGTGTGCATGTGTGTTTGTAGATGTTCTTTATCAAATTGAAGCAGTTTCTGTATCACATGATAAATATTAATAATATTTTAGGACATTCTCCTTCCACTTGTTTCCTTATCATTTTCCCTTTTTTTGTGGTAAAATACATATAACATACACTTTTCTTTCCTAACCATTTTTAAGTGTACAGTTCAGTGGTATTAAATGTATTCACATTGTTGTGGAACCATCAAACTGTCCATCTCCAGAACTATTTTCATCTTTTAAAATTGAAACTCTACCCATTTGCAATAAATCCTTTAGCTTTTTTAAAAAAACAGCTTTATTTCCATATAATTACATAACATACATTCCACCCATTTAAAGTTTACATTCAATGATTTCTAGTACATCCAGAAATATGTGCAACTATCACCACAATCAGTTTTAGAACATTTTCATCCCCTCAATAAGAAACCCTGCAGTCTTTAGCTATTACCTGCATCTTCCTCCTCACTTTCAGCCCTAAGCAAACACTAGCCTACTTTCTGTCTCTATAGATTTGTTTATTTTGAACTTTCATATAGAAATGGAAAGAATCTTTTCATGTAAGAAAAGATTTCATGTACTTATTTAAAACTTGTAGCTCTTTGAAGAAATGTCTATTCAGATTCTTAAACCTTTTTATTTATGTTATCTGTCTTTTTATTATTGAGTTGTAAGAGTTCTTGATATATTGTAGATACAAGTACTTTATTAGATATACAATTTGCAAACATTATTCTTATTCTGTGGGTTGTCTATTCATTTTATTCAGAGTACCCTTGGAAGCACAAGTTTTCAATTTTGATTAAGTCCATTTTATCTTTTTTCTTTTGCTGTTTGTGCTTTTGCCAAATCCGAGGTCATAAAGATTTATTCCTATGTTTTCTTCTAAGACTTTTATAGGTTTTGCTTTTCCTTTTAAGTTTTTAATGTATCTTGAGTTAATTTTTTATATGGTTAAGTTAAGTGTTCGATTTCATTCTTTTGCATGTGAATACCCAGTTGTAGGACCATTTATTGAAGAGACACTTATTTCCTTATTAAATAGTCTTGTCACCCTTGTTGAAACCATGAAGACAGCTGGGAAAGCAGAGCATCCAGAATCTCAGAAGCAAACAAAGAGTCACCTAAAATGGTGAGACAGAGAAAGAACCTGCAATCAAAAGGAATGGAAAGATTTCCAATAAAAAAGCTAAATGAAGTGGAGGCAAGCAAACTATCAGACATAGAATTCAAAGCAATGGTTACGAGGATGCTCAAGGAGCTCACACACAACTACAAGGAACTGAGTGGAAACTACAACAGTATGAAAAAGTAGATAGAAACTACAAACAAGCACAAGGAAGAGGTGAACACTATCTGAAATATAAAATACACTTGAAGGAATCACAAGCAGGCTGGATGAAGCAAAGGACAGAATTAGTGAGGTGGAAGACAAGGTAGAGAGAAATGCCCAGGTAAAGGAACATCACAAAAAAAGACTCAGAAAATATGAAGATAGCTTAAGGATTAGGGTTAGGGTTAGGGTTATTAAATGTATTAAAAAGGTTGCCTGTAAGGTCTCTTTTGAGAAATCATCTGACAGTCTGATGGGAACTCCTTTGTAGGTGATTTTCCCCTTATCTCTTGCTGCTTCTAGAATTCTCTCCTTCATTTTAATCTTGAGTAATGTAATTATGATGTTCTTTGGTGTGTTCCTCCTTGGGCCCACCTTCTTTGGGACTCTCTGAGCTTCCTGGATTTCCTGGAAGTCTATTTCCTTTGCCAGATTGGGGAAGTTCTCCTTTATTATTTGTTCAAATAAGTTTTCCACTCATGGCTGTTCCTCTTCCCCTTCTGGTACCCCTATAATTCAGATGTTGGAACATTTAAAGATGTCCTGGAGGTTCCTAAGCCTCTCCTCATTTTTTGAATTCTTATTTCTTCATTCTTTTTTTGGTTTGGTTGTTTCTTTTTTTCTTCTGCTCCACTTCATTGATTTGAGTCCCAGTTTTTTTTTCCCATCACTATTGGTTCCCTGTGCATTTTCCTTCATTTCACTTAGTGTAGCCTTCATTTTTTCACCTAACTTGTGACTAAAATCAACCAGTTCTGTGAGCATCCTGATCATCAGTATTTTGAACTGTGCATCTTATAGGTTGGCTATCTCTTTGTAGCTTAGTTGTATTTTTCCTGGAGCTTTGATTTATTCTTTCATTTGGGCCATTTTTTTTGTATTGATGCGCCTGTTTTATAGTGAGGGGCAGAGCGTTAGGTGTTCACCAGGACAGGGCAACCCATTTGCTGGGTTGTGACACTGTATGTGGGTCAGGGGTCCAAGTGGGAACAATGATGCTTGCTCCACTCTCTGTCAGATTTCAGTTCCTTCCGCCACTTCCCCCAAGCAAACTGGGTCCTTCTGGTGCTGATTCCTGTGTGAGTGGCTTTGTGTACATTCTATGAGCCTGTGGGTCTCTCCAATGAACTCTCCTGTGAGCCTGGGAGTTCCTCCTGCTGCCTCAACTCTCACAGGTATTTGCCATTGGTGTTTTGAGACTTTATTTCTCGCTCTGGGACCCTGGATTGTGAGGTCTGCCTCTCTCCCCAGTTTCATCTGGTTTATCTGTGTGCGAATGTGGGGCCACCCGGTCCACCAGGGGAGTTGTGCACCACACTCCTCCACAATCCGCCCCCTCACTCAGTCCACTAGCCACTGCTTTTTTTGTCGCTACCCCTTTGTGCCCAGGCACCCAACTCTGCCCCTCCTACCGGTCTGGATGCATGTGTCTACTTTAGTTCCTTGGTTGTTGGACTTCCATACACTTCAATTTTCTGGCAGTACTGGTTGTTGTTGGTTTTTGTTTCTAAATTTTTGTTGTCCTTACTTTGGTCATATGAGGAGGCACAGTGTGTCTACCTATGTCTACCTACTTGGCTGGAAGTCCTTTTGGATTTCTCTTGTTTCTTGAGATAGGCCAGTAATGATATAAACTTCTTTCTTATTATTGCTTTTGCTGCTTTCCAGAAAATTTGATATGTTGTATTGTCATTTTCAATGTCAGTGCCCCCTGGCTGTATGCATATATATTGAGAAGTGTCATGTCTTCTTGAGGAAGTGTCTCCTTTATCATTATAGAATGTCCATCTTTGTCTGTTGTTACCTTTGTTATCTTGAAATTTATTCTGTCATATATATATATATATATATATATATATATATATATATATATATATATACAAANTATATATGGCTACACCTACTTTTCTGTGAATGTTATTTGCTTGGAGAATAATTTTCTACGCTTTTTCTTTGAATCTACCTTTATTTTTGCAGCTTAGATATGTCTCTTGAAGGCAACATGTGATTCGGCTTTCTTCTATACCCAATCTGTCACTCTATGCCTCTTTATTGGTGAGTTCTGTCCATTTAGGGTAATGAGTGATGTAAAAGGATTTTCCATAGCTATTTTATTCTTTGTTTTCTGATACCTCTGTGCCTCCGTTTGTTCTTTTTCTTTGTGTTTTTGTCTGTTATTTTTGTTTGGTGGTATTTCATACTTCTTTTCTGTTTCCCTTTTTGTTAAGCTATGTGTTCCACTTCTGGTGTTTCATTAAATTTATGAAAAAGAAAGTTTCATTAAGAAGTTTATTCTTTTGAATGAATTTGATCTCCATCCTTCTTTGTAAATTCAGACCTTTACCCCCCTCCCCGTTTTGTGTTTTTGTTGTCACAAATTATCCATTTATGCTATAAGTTTTTTTGGTGATCTTACTCATAGGGTTTTGACCTTTTATTCTTCGTTTCAGGTAGAATAACCCCCTTGAGTATTTCCTGCAGTAGAGGTCATCTGGTGATAAATTCCCTCAGCTTCTGTATGTCTGGAAAAGTCTTTATTTCTCCTTCATATGCAAAGAATAACTTTGCTAGATATATTATTCTTGGCTGGTAATTTCTCTCTTTCAGTAGCTTGAATATTTAGTTCTACTCTCTTCCAGCTTGTAGAGTTTCTGCTGAGAAGTCCAATGATAACTCATGGACTTTTCTTTGTAGGTCTTTCTTCTTTTCTTTGTAGGGCTTTCTTCTTTTTCCTGGATGCCTTGAGAAGCCTTTCTTTGTCATTAACTTTTGACAGTTTTAATACAATATGCCTTGGAGAAGGCCTTTTGGATTGAGGTAACTAGGTGTACTGTTTGCTTCTTGGACTTGAAGATCTAGCTATTTCCATAGGTTTGGGAAGTTCTTATCAACTATTTGTTTGAATAGGCTCTCTGTTCCTTTCTTCTTTGTTTTTCTTCTGGTATGCCTATTATTCTTTTTAAAAATATTTTATTTATTTATTTATTTTTAGAGAGAGGGGAAGGGAGGGAGAAAGAGAGGGGGAGAAACATCAGTGTGTGGTTGCCTCTCACACAACCCAGGCATGTGCCCTAACTTGAGAATTGAACTGGTGACCCTTTGGCTTGCAGGCCAGTGCTTAATCTACTGAGCCACATCAGCCAGGACCTATTATTCCTATAAAGCTCTTTCTGATGGAACCAGATAGTTCCCACAGAGCTTTTTCATGTTTTTAATGCTGAGGCCTCTTTCTTCTTCCATATGCATCATTTCTAGATTTCTATCTTTGAGATCACTAATTCTTTCCTCCATTTGGTCAGCTTTATTTCCTATGTTCACTAGTTCATTCTCTCTCTCTTTTACTGAATTCTGCATCTTCAGGATTTCTGTTTGGTTCTTTTTTAAGGTTTTAATATCTTTGGTAAAGTATTCATTTTGTTCATTAACTTCTTTTCTGAGTGCATTAAATTGTCTGTCTCTATTTTTTCAATCTCACTGACTATTTTCAGAACTGCAATCTTGAATTCTCTGTCATTTATATCAGTGGTCCCCAACCTTTTTTGCTCCAGGAACTAGTTTTATTGAAGACAATTTTTCCACAGATGGGGGTGAGGGAGTAATGCCAGCTAAACTTTACTTATTTGCCCACTGTGACAAGAGGTGGAACTCAGGATCACTCACCTCCTGCTGTGTGGCCCCAGTTCTTAACAGGCCATGGACAGGTACCAGTCTACGGCCCCAAGGTTAGGGACCCCTGATTTATATCACATATTTTCTTGTGTTCCTATGTGCTTTCTGGAGAGTTTTCACTTTCTTTCTGAGCTACCTCAGTACATTGGTTATTCATGGTATTTGATGGGATCCTTTTCTATCTACACCTCTATATATTAGTAGCCCAAAGAGGTCTTTCTAGTATTTTCCAGTAGGTGGCACTGAATCACTAGTTTTTTAGGTCTGTGAAATCCCAAAGCTGACCTCTGTGACTGACATCAGTAGTGCAGCCAGCCCTGGTGTTTGGGAGTGGGGTTGTCTGGGGAAATCCCGCTACCTATTTTGTTTTACCCCAGGGTAATGTCAATCTCAGACCTCCATGTGCCCCTACCACCACTTCATGTGCCCCAGCCAAGGATCAATACAGAGAGCACCATTTACTCAGGGGAAATAACGACTATGTAGTAATAGTTTGGGGTTTGCAGATAATATATTCTGCAACATGACACCAAGGACAACAGGAAGTGAGTTTTGGGAGTCTACAGGGCAGCAGGGCTCTGTGGCTTTCTTTCTTTGTTTGGAATGCCAATTACCTGATAGCCATGGCAGAACCCCTGTTTCGTGTCCTTGTCCAGGTCTGTTGGCTCAGCCACAACTCTTACTGCTCATTGTTGCAGAAGTGCCCACCTAGGCTCTTGGCTCTGCCTAGATGAAGGAAGCACCAGTCACAGTTGGCTTCCTCTTCTCTGCAGGTGAACCTGCCATGAGCTCCCAGCTGCATGGCTGCATCTCTCTATAGTCATTCCAAGCTTTTCTCCCTTCCCTCCTTCCCTATTTGTTCCAACTTGTCCATCTTTAAGTGCTTCTATGCTTGACTCTTTCAGGCATGCCTGTATGTTGAGCAGGAAATGTGTTGTTGAGTTTAGCTATTCAAGTTGTTGAAATTTTAGGGGAAAAGACAAAGGGTAGCTATCATGTCAGATTCCTTTGATATCACTCTATAATATCCATATATTTTTATTGAAGCATTAAAACTATTTACATTTAAAGTAATTACAGATAGGCATGTATTCATTGCCATTTTATTCTTTATAACTATGTTCCTCTGTTTTTGTTTTTTTCTTCTTAAAGAGGACGCTTTAACATTTCTTCTAGTACTGGTTTGGTGATAATGGACTCCTTTAGTGTTTTCTTGTCTTGGACGCTCTTTATTTCTCCTTCAATTTTAAATGATAGCCTTACTGGGTAGGGCAGTCTTAGTTTTAGGTCCTTTCTTTTTACCACTTTGATTATTATGGGCCAATCCCTTCTGGCCTGCAGTGTTTCCATTGAGAAATCAGGTGACAGTCTCATGAGAAATATTTTTGTGAATAACTAACTGCATTTCTCTTGCTGACTTTAAAATTCACTGTTCATCTGGCTGGTGTAGCTCAGCGGATTGAGCACAGGCTGTGAACCAAAGGGTCATGGTTTGATTCCCGGTCAGGGCATATGCCTGGGTTGCGGGCCGGTCCCCAGTGGAGGCCATGTGAGAGGCAACCACACATTGATATTTCTCTCCCTCTCTTTCTCTTCCCCTTCCCCTCTCTCTAAAAATAAAAAAATTTAAAAAAATTCACTGTTCAGCCCTGGCTGGTGTAGCTCAGTGGATTGAATGCAGGCCTGCGAACCACATGATCGCGGTTTGATTCCCAGTCAGGGCACATGCCTGGGTTGCAGGCCAGTTCCCAGCAGGGGACTCACGAGAGGCAACCATACATTGATATTTCTCTCCTTCTCTCCTTCCCTTCCTCTCTAAAGAAATACATAAAATCTTTAAAAAAATCTAACATCTTTTAAAAAAAAGTTCACTGTTCATCCTTAACGTTTACTATTTTTATTTTGATGTGTCTTGGTGTGGGCCTCTGTGGTCCAATGTCTTTGGGATTCTTGAGCTTCCTGGACTTATGTGTCTTTCTCCTTCACAAGGTTAGGAAAATTTTCAATCATTATTTCTTCAAATCAGTTATCAATCCTTTGTTCTCCTATTCTTCTTCTGGTATCTTTTACTGAGGTTGCTATTATGCCTCATGGTGTCCCAAAGTTTCCTTAAACTATTTGTATGTATGTATGTATGTATGTATGTATTCTCCTGTGGTTGTTTTCTGCTACCATGTCTTCCAAATTGCTGATTTGACCCACTGGTTTATTTAGTCTAGTGTTTGTTCTTACTAGTGTACACTTTGTTTTATATTTTTTATTCTTTATTTTTACTGGTTCTTTTCTGTTTTTCCTACATCCTTTTTCATGCTTTACTATGTCTTTTTTTAGTTCACCCTGAGTTCATCCATTCTTTCCCTGTGTTCCTTGATCATCCTTATAACCACTCTTTTGAACAATTTGCTAGATTGCTTGCTTCCATTTTATTTATTTATTGTTCAGGAAATTGTCCTGTGTTGTATTTGGGGCATATTTCTTTGTATTCCCGATTTGGCTTTCTCTTTGTATTTGTTTCTGTGTATTTGGTAGATCATTTATGTCTTCCACATTGGTATATGGCTTTATATAGTATGTATCTTCTGGGGCTTAGTGGCACAATCTCCCTGATTACCTGAGCTAGGTTCTCCAGGAATGTACCTTGTGTGAGTTATGGGAGCTTCCTTATTGTAGTTGAGTCTTGATTACTGTTGGCCTATTTGTTAGGTACAAATAGGGTTAACTATTTGTGGGGTTAACCCTCAGGTTAACTGACTGACTTTGATGATTCACCCCAATCATAGCTGCTCTATGTGGGCTACCTCCATGATATCAAATTCAGCTCAGCAAGTTCTGGCACATCTTCAGCTCTCTCTTTGTGTGTGCTGCTTGTGGAGCTAAATGGATTGTTCTGATGTGGTCTGAAGCTCACCACCAGGTGTGTTGGTTCTGGGGCCTCTTAGAAGGGACTGTGATGTGGACTAATATATGACACTACCTGTGACTGGCCCTTAGGCTACCTATTTTGTGATACAAAGTGATCCACAGTTTGTGGCTGCCTCTGGTGGGCCTAGGTACACATAGGAGGGGCCAAGCTGTGCACCAAAGTTGGCTTCCACCATCACTGAGCCTAGAGTCAGGTGAGCAAAAGGCCCATTTCACTATGAGATCCACCTTTGCCTTTCCATGCTCAGTCACCGAAAGAGCCCCTGGTGGCATGCAACTTGAGTGATATAGATTTTCAGTGAATAACTGGATATCAGCTAGTGGAATTCACTGGATTAATACACATTCAAGCCTGGTGCCAGTGTTTGGTCCAAGGTCACTCAACAAAAGCCTCCAGGTACAAGGCCAGCCCCACCCTCTGGGTGCCTGTGGACCATTATTGTGGGGTAGGATCTGAGTGAGACTTTTGAGTGAACACAGCAGAACTCATCCAGCCAAAGTTAACTAAGATTTGGTTGTGTGAAGGGACAGTTCTGAACTTGAACTGTGGTACTGGTCAGGCATGTAAAGGAATGATAGCCCTTACCCTGAAGCCATACAACTCAGTCTCTGCTCGGGTCTTCTCAGAACTTTTGAGAGTCTTCCAAGAAAGTCTGCACTGTGGGAACAGGCTGACGACAGCCAGCTACTTCCAGTGCAGGGCGTGAGCTTGGCAGCACAAGGACACTGGTAGCTTGGAATGTTGGGCTGGTGGATCTCCTGAAGACAATGGCACTGATCAGGTACACAGGGGTGGGAAGAATGGTTTTCACCCCAGTGCCATATAGCTCAGTCTCTGACACCACTGAGTCCACCTGAACCTCCTCAGGAGGCCTCCAAAAAACTCCACACCAATTAATTTGGCAGTAAGAATGAAGGACAGTCTATAAGTAATAAGGTAGGTTATACTGTGGTAACCAGAATTTCACAGGTTTGAAACATAGAAAGATTTCTTCATTGCTCACACTACATATCCAGCATTACCACTAAAGGAATGAGGCTTATGGGGGCTCCATCTTGAAACATACACGGAAGAGCAAAAGTAGTTGAACAGTTCTTAGTACACAAACACAGTTTATTCTTGTTTTATTTATTTACTTACTTATTATGTTATTCAGTATTATTTTAACCTACTTTTGCCAATTCCTGTAGCTCCATAACTGCTATAGCAGGGAAAAAGTACATGGCAAGTCATACATTTACTCTTTAACATTCTGCCTGGTCTGGAAATGACCTCTGCTAAAAGACAAAACAACTAACATGGCTGTGTTTAATCTCCAAAGAAGATGGCAAAGTGAAATTAGGCTGAATTATTGTTGTATTGCTTTAATGTCTGTCATGAGGGAGGCAAAAATAAGTAGTATTACTTGAAAACTGCTTAACAAGCAGTTTTGAGCCCTAGCATCTCTTCCTATTGTATATTGCCATGGTGCTAGACAACTCCACTCTTCCACCTTGGCAGAGACCTGGGCATTTATTTGGGGGGGAATGGTAAAACAAAATATATCTAGTCTGAATGATGTCAGGTATAGTTGTGGATCTAGTTGAGGATAGCACTGCATATAGACTACCTTCCACAAGCTTTCTTACTCCACTGTGCTCTCAGAAACGTAGAAGATAGGCCTTTGCCTTTTTCAGCAGGGAACTGGAAAAGTATTTGGGATGCAATATGACCATATTTAAATAAAGGTTATGACTACTGACAATTCAGTGATAAAACCTTAAAATAGTCTTCATGCTCAACAAGTCACAAATTTGAACTCAGATATCCCAGTCAGCAAAAAGAATTAAGACATACCACTAAGAATTATGAAAAAGCTAAGAAGACTAACAAACAGAAAAGGAAATAGAGGTTTTACATGAAGAGATACAAGCAAGAACAATGTTATACAAATGGAGCATTCAGAGAACAAAAACACTCATGGAAATTAAAAACATGATAGGAAAAAAAATTAGAGAATCTTAATAGAAAACTTTGAAGATAGTTAGGAAATCTCCCAGAAAATGGAACAAAAACAATGGAGAAATAAGACATAGGAGAAAAAGACAAGAAAATTAGAGGACCAATCCAGAAGATCTAACATCCATAAAACAGGAGTCTCATAGAGAGAAAACAATGAAAATAGAAACAGAGAGAACATCAAATTATTAACAAATTCAAGAAAATATCCCAGGACTGAAAGCCATGGTTTTCTAGAAAATACCCACAAAGTGCCCATAACAATGGATGGAAACAGATCAACACTTAGTGAGATCATTTAAAAATTTCAGCACGCTTGAAGAAAAGAAAATATGTTAAAGCTCCCAGAGAGAGACAAACAGGCCACAAATTAAAAAATCAGGAATTAGAACACCTTTAGATTGTTCTAATCTAAGGCAATAGGCAACTCAATAGGCAACTCTAGATGCTAGACCAGGGGTGTCAAACTCTTTTTCACCAGGGGACACATCAGCCTCGAGGTTGCCTTCAAAGGGCCGAATGTAATTTTAGGACTGTATAAATGTAACTATTCCTTGACTAGGGGCAAGGAGCTCGGTGCCGCTGCCGGGTAGAAGCAAGGTGCCAGGCGGGATAAAACAAGGTGGAGGGCCGGATTCTGCCCACCGGCCTGTGTTTGCCACCTGTGTGCTAGACAATCAAAAACAATACTTTTGCCCTGGTTGGTATGGCTCGTGGATTGAGTGCCAATCTGTGAACCAAAGGGTCACTGGTTCGATTCCCAGTCAGGGAACATGCCTAGGTTGTGGGCCAGGTCCCCAGTAGGGGGTGCATGAGAGGCAACCACACATTGGTGTTTCTTTCCCTCTCTTTCTCTCTCCTTTGCCCTCTCTCTAAAAATAAATTGAAAATATATATTAAAAAAAACAATACTTCCAAAATTTTGAAGGAAAAATATTACCAACATTGAATTTATGACCAAATTTATGGTAGCATAAAAACATTTTAGGATGTGCGAAGTGTCATGGGTTATGGGTTGAATTGTTTTCCCCAAAATTCATATGTTGAAGTCTTAACCTCCAGTACCTCAAAACATGATCTTACTTGGAAATAGGGTTGTTAAAGATATAATTTTAGTTAGTATGATATCATACTGGAATAGGGTGGGCCCTTAATTCAATATGACTGATGCATTTATAAAAAAAGGAAAATTTGGGCACAGATACACACACGTAGGTGTGCCATATGAACATGAAGGCAGAGATAAGGGTGATATACCTACAGCCAACAAATACCAAAGGATGTCAGCAATCCACCAGAAGATGGGGCAGTTCTTTGGACCAGTTTTCCCCTCACAATCTTTAAAAAGAATCAAACTTGCTGACACCTCATTTCTGTCAGTTAAACCACTAAGTTTATAGTATTTTGTTATGGCAGCCCCAGCAAACTAATATATGAAGCTTGAAACAATTTACCTGTCATGTACCAGTTCTCATGTAGCAACTGGGAGATGTACCCCACCAAAATTAAATAATAAAAAAGAGAGACATAGTGATGCGGGAAACTGGAAATCCAACACATGAAAGGGTCAAAGGTAAGCCCTAGGGTGATGGTGAAGGAAGACCCCAGCTTTTCACCAAGTATGGAAGACAACCAGTCTAGACTGGTGCAGTAGAATTCAGGACAGACTTGTCAAGATTCCTGCTGCCATGAGACTATCTAGTTTTGTAATCTGAGAGCAGAACACCTAGGTGGGTTTATCCCAGGTTCTTCTGAGTACTTGACTTTCCTAGATTAAGTACTCTTGAAGTTTCTATTTTTCCCTTCATGCTGTCTGGATCAATTGAGAATGATGACATAGAACTCTCACCCTGCCTATCTACATTAGATTGTGATATGTGCTTAAAATAAAATTTTATTGTGTTAATTTTCTGAAATTTTGTTATAGTCACTATCCTACACTGACAAATAAACTTCCAGATAAAAGGTTTTGCTTCAACCAGCCCCTGAGAAGAAATTGGCTATGATGAGTCCCGCTCACTCCTTGTCAGATGTCTATACTACTGCCCTGCCATATATGCCCATATTAGTAAGCCTAAGTTTCTTGGGGTTCACTCAAGATTTTTGCTTAGAATGGGTTAATAAACTTTCAGAAAAACTGAAGCCAGACTATGAAGCTCAAAGACTCTTTAGCTTTTATCTATGGCAATATTGTCTTTTCCTTACACAACCTGGTCTGTGATTGCTCTCAGTTTTCATACTGACAACCTGTCTCACTCATTTATATTTAAATATTTGTGCAACAATTACACAATATTTGATCAAACAATAGAGTAATAATGAATGGAAAAGCAAGTCAAGAAGTCTGAGGAAGTCAGAAGGCATGGCTAATGTTGTATGCAACTGATTTTGTTGTATTTTCTCCAAAACTTTTCCATGCTTTAGTAGCTTACTTCACACTCTCCTCCCTTCTGACATTTCAGACTTTCTAGATTTTCACAGTCCACACTGAGTGCTGAATTTAACACAGAAGGAAGTGTAAAAGTAATAAAGTCTACCCTGTTTTACAGGTGCAAAAATTAATATGTGTCTTGCACAAAGGCACATCAATATTAAATGGTTGGCATTGGAATTTGGATGGAGATCATTCTGCAAGCATGTCCTTTAAATATTTATTCTCTACTGCCTCTTCAGACCAAAAGTCTAACAAAGTGTGACTTCATGAAAAAATGGTCTACGTAATCTAGAGAAAGGGTATACCTGGACTGGAATGGAAGTTTGTGGGTAAAAAAAACAAAAACAAAAACAAAAAACCAAGTGTACAATGAAACCTTCTGGATGGCATCAATAGAAAAACATGCAGGAAGACTACATGAAGATTTTTGTAATTTTGTTTAATCTTAAATTTATCAGTGTCCAAGTCTGTTTTTTTTTTTCGTTTCTTGTCATTTCCCAATGGTCAATAGCCTTAAAAGAGAATGAGTGAACTTATTTGAAGAGATAGGAAGGGAGACAAAAATTGGACAAATACCCCTACTTTTCATCCAGGTATAGTATAGAAAAAAGAAGAGACTTTCCAGAAATATTCTTAGTAATGTAGCTCTGATTAAATACATGCTATGATCTAGGAATGGTAGATTCTATATTTAGTAAGGATATAAAGATGACTGAGTTACAGAGAACTTTAACTGACAAGTGAACCAGGAACTAAAGTGAGTTAGTATTTCTTTGCATTTTGGAATGTTCTGAACCATTCTGGGTAACTGGGTAATTCTTGTGATCCAATGGCTATACTTTTTGTATGTGTATATACATATACACACATACACCTGCATACACACTCACCACAAAGACACACATACTCCCTTGTAGGAGGTGTTGCCCTTGGTTATTGTGGCAATAGTGGGAATACTGTACTTCTTTTTCTAACTATTCCTCTTCCTTATCTGTTTGGAATGGACATTTGAATATGGTCTAGTAAGTGGAAATTTGTAAACTATATACAGAAGAGTGACAGAAGACCAAGTAGATCCTTACAAATAGTGAAGATAGAGTCATGGTGCTTGATCATTTGGACAGGTTTTGCATTCAATTAGGACAAAATACAGCAAAAAAAACTACAGATAATATGTAGTAGCTTAAATGTTCTGATTAGCTGTATCTGCTCCAGGTGCCAAACACCTGACAATTAATATCTTATTCCTTAAAGGTGGCCCTCATCTCCAAAATTTCCTGGGTACAGAAGGATACTTTTTATTGGCTAGGAGAAGAGAAGTTTTCTTCCAAAACATGTGCAAAAATGCCACACCCATGGATTTGAGCTCTTTGGGGAAGGCATGGTCCTATCATAGGATGGAGAGCACCAGTTTCAATGACTTACTGCTAGATTGTTTCAGAGTATACCATAGTTAAAGAGATTTATTTAAAAGTGTTTTTTCAGCTTTCAAAAAGCTTTAGAAGAATTTTTTCTCTTCATTAAATAGGTGAGTTTTGAGGCAGTATGAGAAAATACCTGAAATATTATCGTTCTTCAATAAAAGGTAGAAACTTATTATCATTTGTTCTATTTCCTCAAAGATGCATTTTGTCCATTTCAAAAAGGGAGCATACAGCTATTCCTTTCATAAAAATGCTATTTAAAATCATGATATTTCAGAAACAATCTAAATGTCTCATTTAAGAGGAAATATTCCAGTCATTAAGATTGATATCTAGCCCTGGCTGGTGTAACTCAGTGGATTAAGTACCGACCTGAAAACCAAAGGGCTGCTGGTTCGATTCCCAGTCAGGGCACATGACTGGGTTGCAGGCCAGGTCCCCAGTAGGGAGTGCATGAGAGGCATCCACACATTGCTGTTTCTCTCCCTCTCTTTCTCCCTCCCTTCCCATCCCTCTAAAAATAAAGAAATAAATAAAAAAATCTTGAAAAAAGATTGATATCTAAAATTGTTTTGAATTAAAGAGCAGTAAAAATATAATTTAAAGAGCAGTAAACATGATTATGATATATGTTACAAAAACTAGAATATAAAATTATATGCACCACATCATTATAATTATGTTAAAATGTTAACACAGAAAATACACTGGAGAGACTGGCTTCAAACTGTTAGCAGTAGTTCTCTCTCATGTTTATGGAACTATGGATGATATTTATTTTTCATTAAACTTTTCTGTATTTTCCAAATGGTCTATAATGAGCAGGTGTATATTTTACAACCATGGAGTTATTGAGAAGAAAAAAAGAAGAAGAAAAGGAGCAGAGAGGAGATCATGGGATCTGCTTGACCTTTTTTTTCTATATAATCAAGAAAACCTGAGCAGAGAATTATTAGAGATGGTTTCCAGGAAATCTCCCTTAGATGCAAATCCCAGACCCATATGCAAGTCAGTTTTTGCAAGCAAAATACACTTGTTTCAGTTGTAGGTGTTTTTCAAAAGCAAAAGGTGGGAGGAAGGAAGGGGTTTATTTTAGTGGAGCAATACTGCCACCAAAAGAAAAATATTAAAGAAACCTTCACAAGAGAGAGAAAAAGAGAGAAGAGAAGAAGGAGACTTTATATGTAGACTAACTGATTTCTTGTCTTTGGCAAAGACTCACCAAGGATTACAAAGAAACCTCACAGCACAGCTTTCCAGAGGCTGACAGGGTTGCCCAGATGATTAAAGAGGACCTATGGCCCAACCCCCTGCAGTACTACCTGCTGAGGGATAGGCCCCACAGAGCCAGGAGAGGCCTAGCAAAGTAGCCCACAGAGCCCCCTTCTAGGCCTTATGGGTTCCAGTCTGGCTAAGTCCTACTCTGGGACCTGGCTCCTACCTACATAAAATTTCCTTCTACTTCCTGTAGACCTCTGCTTAGGCCAGCAATGGTGCTCTGTCATCTGCTTTCTCCTCCATGCACTCTGGCCCTCAGACATTCAGTGGATGCAGCTCCACATTCTGGTCTTCATGGCCAAGCTCCTCTGTTTCCACGTGGCCTTCATGCATCATGGGAGTCACATGCTCCAGTGTCTATCCCAGCACCCAATGCTGTGGATGTGTACTGCTATCATCTTCCTGCCTCATCTCTGATCAAATGGTCTTCTCACCCATTTCAAGATGGGCACCCACAAGTCATCGCTAGAAGGACCAGTGCCTCTTTGAGGCCACAACATGCTGGGCTTCATATTTATGCTGGTTCTATACATTGGATATGGCCAGCTGAGTCTTCCACCCATGATAAAGTGGATACATTGTGCTGGCTGACAACCAGACTTGGACATTCTAGCACCTCAGAGCTTCAGGATGATGGGCCAGCCTACCCCAGGCTACTGGACTATTTGGGTATCTGGCAGAATGGCTATTCAGACAGCAGACAGCTGTGGGGCATGGGTGAAGTCAAGGATATGAAGCAGTGGGTAACACATTCTTTGTGATCACACTGCTCTTACCCATGTTGGTCCTACCTTGCAGCCAGCTATCTGTGAAGGTCTGTGCTATCTGTACCTTACCAATGTCTGGCCATCACCCTTATCAGTTTTGTCCAGGTTGCTGCCAACCCTTTTCCTGCTTCCAGGTCTATAAGGACCTCGAGAGCTGCCTGTGGATTCTGATGGGCCACATGCAAATTCAGGAGATCCCCCAAACACTAGGGACCCTGCTGGGCTGACATACCTGGGCATGTGCTCAAGGCAGGGAAAATGCCTGGGTCTCTTCCAGAAGCCTACCTTCCTGAGCCCCAGTCATTGGGCTCCCTTAGAAGCCAGCTTTCCCAGTCTTTACCTGTTTTTTGGCTTCCAGGTTGCAGGTGCTGGGGAAGCACCTGCTCAGAGCTCACATCTTTTATTTTCTTTAAAGCAACCCCTGAGAAACAAAAGAAACGACTGAAAAAGCAAGGTTTTTTAGTAAACAGCTGAGGAGACAGGCTTTCTTGTTTGATTTGCCTCTCTTTGTCCCCTCTGCTCTCATGCCCTTCCCCCTTCAGCAAGGCCTAGAATCTTCAAAGGGGGACAGTGCAGGACTGCTGAACAGAGAACCAAGAGGACTGAGACCCCAGAAGTAGGGATAGTTCATTAGTTTGTTTATGCTGTGTTAAGACTAACATTAGCCTAACTACTTTCTTCTACCATGTCCAATCACGCTCCTGGGATCCTGCAAGTATAAGAGTTTAGCTGCCCCTCAGTTCTCCCCAGGCTTTCATGGCTGTATCCATCTTATTTTGGGCATGATAATATCCAGGCCCTGTCCCATGCAAGGCCTTTGGCTTCTGCTCCCCAGGACTTAGGGAGAATGTGACACAAAATAACAGGGGTGTGCTCATGTGGGAGTGCAACAGAAGCCAGAGTCAGCTGGAAAGACAGGGCTGCCCGAGAGCTGGTGAAGTGAAAGGAAGAGAAGCCCCCTGACTCTTCCTAACTTTTTTGGTTCACCAGTACGTGTTTCAAATTAGAACTATTAACAGAACACTGCAATTTTAGTGTGTCTCTCCATCCACATAGAAGCTTGTGTTTGTGGGAAGTTAATGCTATCTGTTTTTCATTTCACTGCTTTCAGGCAAGACCCTATGCATCTCCTGTTCCATTTCTACCCACTGAGGAAGTTGAGTTGTTGAGGCCTTCTTGTTCCTTTTAGTTGAGAACATTTACACAATGTCATTGTAATTTTTAAAAGATTTTATTCATTTATTTTGAGAGACAGAGGGAGAGAGAAAGAGAGGGAAACATTAATGTGTGGTTGCCTCTTGAATGTCCCATACTGGGGACCTGGCCTGCAACCCAGGCATGTGCCCTGACTGGGCATCCAACCTGTGATGCTTTGGTTTGCAGGCTGGCACTCAATTCACTGAGCCATGCCAGCTAGGGCTCATTGTAATTTTTTATGTCATTTGGGGACTTATGTGGCTATTCATTGTTATCAAATTGTCATGGTCTGATAATATAACCCTGTATTATAGAAATAGTTTGAATGTAGTGGTTTTGTAGGACTTTAGAATGGAAATTGTTAGCATGTTGAGGATAACCTCTGAAAAGGAACCAGTAACTGTGATGGTTTTGATGACTCTGTGCCCCAGTTGCCATGCTGTAATTATCATCAGTGTAACTGGTATCTCTGCTTCTAAACAAGTAGTCATGAGGTGACTTTGTCCATTCAGAGTAGGATTCATGGCACTTTTATCTTCTACATACATAGGAAAAAAATAAAAACCTTCCAGTTTTGGGGAAAATAAATAAATTGTGCTTTATGGAGTGCTAGGGCTTCAGTGGAAGTGGTTCAGGAAACTCCTCATTTTAATAAGAAGGCCCCAGTTTATATTTTTATGTATGTATTGAATTTCCACATGTAATTCTTATACTTTTTTGAAATGTATTTTATTGACTATGCTATTACAGTTGTCCCATTTCTCCCCCTTCACTCCCCTCCACCCTGCACACCCTCTTCCACCCACATTCTTCTGCCTTTAGTTCATGTCCATGGGTCATAAGTTCTTTAGCTTCTACATTTCTCATACTATTCTTGACCTCCCCGTCTATTTTCTCCTCACTGTCTATGCTACTTATTCTCTGTGCCTTCTCCCCCCTCTCTCCTCCTCCCACTCCCCTGTTGCTAACCCTCTATGTGATCTCCATTTCTGAGGTTCTGTTCCTGTTTTAGTCATTTGCTTAGTTTGTTTTTGTTTTAGGTGTGATTGTTAATAATTGTGAGTTTGTTGTCATTTTACCATAAATGTTTTTTATCTTCTTCTTCTTAGATAAGTCCCTTTAACATTTTATATAATAAGGGCTTGGTGATGATGAACTCATTGAATTTGACCTTATCTGAGAAGCACTTTATCTGCCCTTCCATTCTAAATGAAAGCTTTGCTGGATAGAGCAATCTTATATATAGGTTCTTTGGATTTCATGACTTGGAACACTTCTCTCCAGCCCCTTCTTGCCTGGAAGGTCTCTTTAGAAAAATCAGCTGACAGTCTGATGGGCACTCCTTTGTAGGTGACTGTCCCCTTATCTCTTGCTGCTCCTAGGATTCTCTCCTTCATTTGAATCTTGGCTAATGTAATTATGATGTGCCTTGATGTGTTCCTTCTTGGGTCCAACTTCTTTGGGACTCTCTGACCTTCCTGGAATTCTGTTTCCTATGCCAGATTGGGGAAGTTCTCCTTTATTATTTGGTCAAATAAGTTTTCCACTTGTTGCTCTTCCTCTTCCCCTTCTGGTACCTCTATAATTCAGATGTTGGCATGTTTTAAAATGTCCTGGAAGTTCTTAAACTTCTCCTCATTTTTTTTTGAGTTCTTGTTTCTTCATTCTTTTCTGTTTGGTTGTTTCTTTCTTCCTTCTGCTCCACTCTATTGATTTGATTCCCATTTTCCTTCCCATCACTATTGGTTCTCTGTACATTTTCCTTTATTTTACTTAGCATAGCCTTCATTTTATCATCTAATTTGTGACCAAATTCAACCAGTTCTGTGAGCATCCTGATGACCAGTGCTTTGAACTGTGCATCTGATAGGTTGGCTATATCTTCATCTCTTAGCTGTATTTTTTTCTGGAGCTTTGATCTATTCTTTCATTTGGGCTATTTTTTTTTGTCTTGATGCACCCATTTCATTGTGAGGGGTGGAGCCTTAGTTATTCACCAGGGCGGGTCAACCCAGTCACGTGGTTGTGATGCTATATGTGGGGAAGGGGTCCAAGAGGAATCTCTCGGGGCACCTCAGCCCCCACAGGTTTCGCAATCGGTGTTTTGAGGCTTTATTTCCCCACACTGGAGCCCTGGGTTGCATGGTGTTTCTCACTCCCCAGTTTCACATGGTTTACCTGTGCACAAATGTGTGACCGTCTGGTCAGCCAGCCACCTTGAGTGCCTCACTAGGTCTGTCCGCTGCCACCCTGTGCCGGGGATCTGTCAGCTGCTGCCTTGCATGCCTGGGGTCCATAGGCCACCACTTTTTTTTTTTTGCTGAGACCCCTCTCCACCTGGCCACTTGACTCCACCCCTCCCACTGGTATGGATGAATGTGTCTATTTTAACTCCTTGGGTGTCGGGCTTCCACACAGGTCAATTTTCTGACAGTTCTGGTTGTTTTTTGTTTCTAAATTGTTGTTGTCCTTATTTTGGTTGTGTGAGGAGGCACAGTGTGTCTACCTATGCCTCCATCTTGCCCAGAAGTCTTCTTGTTTGAAGAATAATAACATCAAAACCACTAACCTAGAGCATTAGCAGGTTTTGGTGCTGGCTTTTATATGTTTATAGGGTCCTGATGTATGGGAGGTACTGTGAGGTTCATGGGACTAGGACTGGGAGGCTTAGCTCTGTCATTTGAGCCTTTCTCCCACATTAAATGAAATTGAGGTATCCTCAAATTCATCCATGTTTTAGAATACAATATACATTGTGGGGTATTCTGGAAGTGGGAGTTGGGTTTTTATTATGACATTAGAGTTCACCATAGCATTACTGGAAATTAAAAACTCACTTCCTAATGTACTCCAAGTATTATGTGGGATTGCTGAGACAAGGCACAGGAGGTATCAGGAAAAGCAAAGGCCTGTTTTTAGCAATGGAATTGTGACAAGATGGTAAAAAAGTAGGAGAATTCCTGGGCAAGTGAAATAAGAAAACTGAGACAAGAAAATTAAATAAGGCCAAATAGTTCGAGCAACTTACAGCCAGCTGGTGAATTGCAAGGACACTGGAGAGAAAATGATTTATACCTCTCTTCCCTAACCAAACAATACATACCTTAAATCACCCTGGTGTAGCCACTATGGAAAACAGTATGGAGATGCCTCAAAAAACTAAAAGTGGAACTGCCTTTTGATCCAGTGATTCCACTTCTACGAATGTATCATAAGATTCCCAAATCACTAATTTGAAAGATATATGCACCGTTATGTTCAAAGCAGCATTATTTACAATAGCCAACATGTAGAAGCAGTCCAAGGGTCCATAAGTAGATGAGTCGATTTTAAAAAGCTGTGGTACATTTACACAATGGAATACTGCTCAGCTGTAAAAAAAAAGGAACTGTTACCCTTGGGACAGCATGGATAGACCTGAAGATTATTATGCTGAGTAGAATAAGCCAGACAGAGAAAGACAAGTACCATATGATTTCATCTATATGTAGATCTAATGAACAAAATAAACTGACAAACATAGAAACAGAGGCATGGACACAGGGAACATACTGACAGCTGTCAGAGGGGATGTTGGAGGAGGTTTGTGGATGAAAGAAGGGAAAGAGATTAGCCAAAACACATATATAAAACAGACCCAGATAACAGTGTGGTGAGAGCCAAAAGGAAGAGAGCTGGGGGCTAGGTGGAGATGGTCAGGGGCTAGAAATGGGGACATCTGTAATACTGCCAACAATAAAAATTAAGTTTTAAAAAATTGAGCCCTGGCTGGTGTGGCTCAGTGTATTGAGTGACAGCTTGTGAACCAAAGGGTCGTGGGTTCATTTCCTGGTCAGGGCACATGCCTGGGTTGCAGGCCAGGTCCTTGGTTGGGAGTGTGTGAAAGGCAACCACACATGGGTGTTTCTTTTCCTCTCTTTCTCCATCCCTTACCCTCTCTCCAAAAATGAATAAGTAAAATATTTTAAAAAATTGAAATTCTGAGGGAGTTGTATTCCAAAGTGCCAGCTCTGAGTATTACTTCCTTCCATGTAACTGAGCTCAGCAGGGACGGGTCACTGGGACTAGGGCGGGGGGACAGATTAAAAGAGTCTATCTTTGTAGGTGGCACCAATGAGCCTCCAGGAGTGGCAAAACAATTATCCAGCCCTTCACCACAGCCACACATCCCAGTGGCTGCCTGTGTCCCAGAAAATGGCCTCCAATGGAGATGGGCTCCATAGGTCCCAGCTCTGAGGAACACTCCTTTCACCCCTCTGGACTGAGCTCAGCAGGGCAGGATCACCTGGAGTTGGGACTTAAAAGGACAAGCCAAGCCCTGGCTGGCATAGCTCAGTGGATTGAGAGCGGGCCTGCGAACCACACGATCGAGGTTCGATTCCCAGTCAGGGCACATGCCTGGGTTGCAGGCTGGTTCCTTGCAGGCTAACTACCAACAGGGATGCACAAAAGGCAACCATACATTGATGTTACTCTCCCTCTCTCCTTCCCCTCTAAAGATAAATAAATAAAATCTTAAAAAAAAAGGACAAGCCAAGAGAATCCCCAGTAGGTGGGAGCCAGAGTCAGTTGCACACATGTGTGAGGCTAGTATGGCCCCTGTTCCAAAACTACACAGCTCAATGACTGTCTGAGTGTCACCTAAGAGCTTCTCCAGAAAAGAAGTACACCAAAGGTCCCTACTGGGTGCAGCCACCAGTCTTTTCTGCCAGACTTGAGCTTGGCAGGGTGCTGTTGCCAGTAGTTGGGGGACTGCAGCTTGGTACTGTCACAATAAGAGTTCTTGACCCTGGGAAGGTGGCATCTTAGAGTGGTGTGGGATAGGTCCTTAGCACAGGAAGCTGAGTGGCTGACCCTCCAGATCTCTCTACCCAGACCTTCTCTTAATGATTCCAGCATGCCCTGAGTCACCTTTACTCAAGCAGAGCCTTGGATGAATTTTCCACAGCAAGATCCTGTGCACTGGCCCTTTAAGAGAGCACCTTGGTTTCGGTTTCTAACAGACTCCCTTCTCTTCCAGGCAGACAGAGTCCCTGCTGTTTTCACTGCCAGATGTTATGTGGGTTCCTCTTTCTGGCTCTGGGGCTCTGGTCTGGGGATCCTGGCATGGGTTGAGAACCCACACTCCTCTCGGAGGACATTTGCAGCCAAGCTCTCCCTCCGGATTCTCAACTGCTGCACATGGATCTGATGTCCAGCCCTTTCCATGTCTCTGCCCTTGTTACCAGTCTCTGTGGGGCTTCTTCTGTAAATCCCTGGTTATAATACTTCAGCTCAGCTGTCCTTCAGTTGGTTATTCTGGGTGCTTGCTCTGTAATTTAGCTGTGAGTCTAGTTTGGGGCTGGGAGGAGGTGAGTGTAGCTTCCACCTACTCTGCAGCCATCTCAGAATCCTGATAATTGTTCTTAAGCATATTTCTCATGTGTACTGACTGTTTTGTTTTCATCTTAGTAAATTTTCTACTCACTTCTGCATACTTTTGTTCTGGATTATTTTTCTTTTTATTTGTTTGAAAATTTTATTTGTCTGTTTTATATAGTACACATTTTTCTCCATTTTTTACTTTTGTTTATAGGTATTTACATTTTTGTTTCTAACAAAACAGCTGATTTTATTAAAATATAAGCTTTTTTAAAAAATCAGGTAATAAGGATGAAAATGCAGATAAACTAATAGTTAACTGAGATTTTCTTACCCTGTGATAACAATCAAAGCCATGTTAGTGGTGTTCTCTTAAAATGTCTTGTTATGTATATACTAAATAAGAAGTGCTCATTCTTTCCTTGATGTGGCTTTCTATTTCTTTTATTTGTAACCTCCCTCACCGTGATTATCCCTCCAGCCTGACACTTCCAAAGTGAATCCTTCCATACCTTTCTGCATGGTCACATAATCCTCTACATACAAATATATACATAAATGCTGGGAATGACTCATTACTACTTTGTTACTAAGATTTTACACTAGCTTATATACTTCTTGGCATCTATAGCCCTCTGCGTGTGGGAAGTATCCAAGATTCCACTATTGTGTAGGCCGTTTTTTTCAGAGGCTCTGTTAGCAGTTGTCAATTTCTAGGAAATCACTTGTGTATTCTTTATTAGGAGGTAGAAGGATTAGTTTTATTTATAGATTTTTGAGAGATGCTTAGGGAATAGTTTTAGTAAAAGGAAGTCACTCTGATTATTAGAGGGAATGAAAAACATGACTTTAAGAAGACAGTTGTAAAAGAATTATGATAGCTTTGTAATATGTCGACATAGCTAGGCTTTCACTACATGCCCAAGAATTATCTTTCTCATGTGTTTCCAGCTAGATTGTGCTACACAAGAGGTCAGGATGAGATTTAGGAAGGCAGGAAAGACACTTCCATTATTTTTGTAATGTGTACACATTATTGCTGACCTGCTGACTCAATTTCTTGCCATCAAACAGAAGCTGCTCTGGGTAAGGCTGTGTGTGTTACCCTCTTTACCAAGGTCAAGAATGGACATTATTTCCTTGTGAAATCTCAGCCTTTACTTTTATGGTTTAGCCTACTTATTGTCTTCCTTTCCTGATTACCTGTCTGCCTTGCAGACTTCAAGCTACAGAATCAGATTTAGACAGAGTATCACAAGGGCTGCTTAACTAGACTCTACAACCATTCCACATAAATATTTACATATTCCTTACTTGCTCTGTATCTTCAGTTGAATAATAACCAATAAAGTAAATAGTTCAAGAAGGTAGTACTAGAGGGAAAGGACTTTAAAGACAAATTTATTTTAACCAGTTTGGACTTTCTGGAATTGGTTCTCTAATCTATTTAGATCCAGAGGCACTAATTAATCTATTTCCAGTGATAAACAACACAGTGGAAATCCATGTCAAAATGGTAAGTAAATAATTATTCAGATTGTTACTTTAAAATGTCTATAATCAACCCTGGCTGCTGTAGCTCAGTGGATTGAGCATGGGCCTATTGAGCACCGGCATGCAAAGCAAAGGGTCACCAGTTCCATTCCCATTCAGGGCACATGCCTGGGTTGTGGGCCAGGTCCCCAGTAGGGGACACATGAGAGGCAACCGCACATTGATGTTTCTTTCCCTCTCTTTCTCCTTCCCTTCCCCACTCTCTAAAAATAAATAAATAAAATCTTTAAAAACAAAGATATCTATAGTCAGGTAGGTACACAAAGCATGGCTCTAAGGGGCCAAGTATTTACTACCTTAGAATATTCAAGTCAAAATATGGCATATATGCAGCTGGCTGATTGCTCTTAACTGTTCTGTAAACAGTGGGAAAGAAAAAGCTGAGAGCTTCAATCCCCATCCTGAGACCTGCACAAAGTCTACAACAATGTAAGAGCTGTCAACAATGGTGTGACTGGGTGGTCCAGGACTTGGAAGGGACACATTGGAAAATCAGTGATGAGGTCTGGAGAGGACATATGTGGATAGAAAACTCCAAATCTGCACATAATGTGAATATATTAGTGTCCCATGTGAATATCCACTGACGGGTGACGAACAGAGGAGGATTTCAGTACTCAGGTGCATAGATAGGACTGCCTAATCCGTAGATATCAGTCAGACTCCATCATCAGCCATGTCTCTCATTTCCCAATGGGTTCACGAACATAGTGATCATGATGGCAGGGATGGAGGTTATCGATGGATTTTACAATGTATCCATTTTGCTAGGCTGAACCACATTTCCCAGAATTTCATATGTTGCATGTTTACAGTTAGGGTGGGCCACAAGGAAGATTTTCCTAAGATTTTAGAAGGTGGAAGGGAGTCAGCAGGCATGTTGCAACCTGTTATTGCTTATCTGCTGACTCAACTTGGGATGAAGCAACAGCTGAGTCAATTATGTGTGCTATACTGTAGCTCCAGGACGAAGGGCCCTGGCCTAGTCAGGATACTATCACCACCAAACTCAGAAGCGTTGAGAATGGACATGGGCATCAGTCCACCCTGTTGGTTTCCAGATTGTGCTTGTGGAATTCCTCGCTTCTCATATTTTCTTCCTTCTTGTGCTGTGAGCTTCAACCAAATATATCAGATGCAGAGACAACATTTTAGGGACTGCTAGCCCCCATATTTATGTAAACCAAATCCCTATAATAAATATCTATCCATCTATCTATGTATTAATCATCTACATTTTGTACTAGTTCTACTTCCCATGTTGGACCCAGACTGATATAGAAGTTAAGGCCAGAGCCTTTCCTCTTTGAAGCATCCTTCTTGACTGCCTCTGGCCTGTACCTTTTATCACCAGTGACTACATCCACTGGGTGTATTATTCACATTTTTTTATTTTAAACATTTTATTTATTTATTTTTAGAGAGAGGGGAAGGGAGGGAGAAAAAGAGGGAGAGAAAGATCAATGTGTGGTTACCTCTCATGCACGTCCTGCTGGGGACCCGGCCCGTAACTCAGGCATGTGCCCTGACTGGGAATTGAACTGCCAACTCGATGATTCACAGGCTGGTACTCAATCTACTGAGCCACACCAGCCAGGACTATTCATGTTTCTTTTTTTTTTTACATTCTATATTTTATGATGCTTTGACATCTTGGTGCTTTGCTGGCCAGGGAGAGACTGCCCCTCCCAGGGCCAGGTAATTCCTCTAGGTAACATAGGACTCCCTTGTGATAATTCCATTCATGTGCACGCCAACCAGTCCAGAGCCCTTATCAGTCAACTCTTTCCTTTATGGAGTTCTCATAGGTTAAGCCACTATTGTCTTGCCCCAGTATCACCTCAGGAACATGTACAAGGCAGCTATGGGAAGACTCTGCAACAAGGAGCACCATGACCTTATTCAAACCAGCCAATTCTAATCTGTTTACCCTTCTCTGCTTTGCCTTTCCCACAGAAATTTCAATAAAAACTTGTATAAATGCATTCCCCTTATTCCTTTTGCCTCTGCACCAACTCTGGTACATTCCTATGTGGCCCTGTCTGACATGACATGTCCCATCCTTTTGGAAACTGTAAGTAATAAATGTTTCTTTTTTTCCTTTTTTAAAAAATTTATTTAATTATTTTTCAAGTGCAGTTTTCTGTCTATTATTCCTATCCCATCCCACTCCCCATGCTCCCCGCCTCCCTACCATTTCCACCCTTCTCAGTTGTTGTCCATGTATCCTTTATATATGTTCCTCTAAATCCCTCCCCTATTTCCCCTGAAATTCCCTCCCCTCTTCCCTCTGGTCACTGTCAGCCTGTTCTCTATTTCAGTGTCTTTGGTTATATTTTGCTTGCTTGTTTGTTTTGTTGTTTAGCTTCCTGTTAAAGGTGAGATCATATGGTATTTGTCCTTCAACACCTGGCTTAAGTAATAAATGTTTCTATCAAAAGCAGTTGTCTCTGTGTCTTATCAACTTACTATACCAGATGCTTTTAAAATAATGGGAGAAAATTGTGGTCAAAATGCAAAGTAATCCACCCAGACAGGAGATCTTTCTGATACTCCAAGTGGTGCTGTCTACTAAGCATATTTTATTAACCAACTATCCAGTCATGTGTGAAGATAGTGATATACCTGGCAATTTCTCTAACCAGCTCATGACAAGTGTCTCTCCACTAGAAATGTCAATGTTTGGGGAAAGGTTGACTTTATCAAAATTCTTAGACATACATTTTTCAGACAAATATTTAATCTATGTGAAAATTCCAAATGACTACAATTAAGTTGTCAAAATCATCATGAAAATACTGTCTTCAGACAAGTACTCAGCCTTTACATATTTCAGTTTCCATGGTTACTCTGATGGAATCTTCATTCAATTGTTATATTGATGATGTCATCCATGACAGAGTAGTGAACATTGGAAGAGATGTCCCTGTGGATTCAGTATCTGTTCAACACAGTGAGTAAGAAAGATGTTTCTAAGGGAACTGTGTTTGTTTTCTTCAGGTACACCATTGGAAGTTAAAACCCAGTTTTACAATTCAGAGATGAGTGACTTATTTCTTGAAGTCCAGATTAAGAACATTTCATCTTCAGATGTTTTTATAAAAAAGGTTTCCTTACAGCCACCTGAAATGTACACTGCAGCAGAATTAAATCATGTGAATTGGGCTGGAGAAGATGAGTGTACCTTTGGAACAAGAACATTTTTGCAGTCGATGGAAGAACGCCAGTATTTGTATCACTTTCAGATCAAGCAGGGATTTTCAGAGAAATCTGGTGCCATTAGAGGACTAACAGACATGGGAACATTGGACATAGTGTGGAAAAGAGAGCTCGGTGAACTGGCAATACTACAGACAATCCAACTTGAAAGAGAACCTCCAGGTTTTCGCCACGTGAGCATGTCTTTGGAGACAATTCCAGATACCGTAAGTCTAGAAGAGCCTTTTCATATTACCTGTAAGATAACAAACCACAGGAATAGGAAAATGATATTGGTTTTGAAGATGCATGATACAGATTCTATTCGTTGGTGTGGAAATTCAGGAAGGTATCTTGGAGAGCTGTCTCCAAGTTCATCTCTATGCTTTACCCTGACACTACTGGCCTTGAAAACGGGCCTACAAAGTATCTCTCGCATACAAATAACAGACACATTATCAAAGAAAACATATGTCTGTGATGATATTGCAAAAGTCTGTGTGATACCTTCCACTGTTAATATGAAAACATGAAGAAAAATTTCAGTGTTGTGCTTTCCAGGGAATTTCACAGAAAAGCTTTTCATATGTTTGCCAGCAGCAACATGAACAATTGTTAACGAATATGCAGGCAGATTCTTTTTCATTTACTTCCTTTGAGACTGTGAATTCCCTTGAGAATTAAACATTTCTTGATTTAAAAAACAACACTCAGTTGATTTTTCATCTTATATAGACTACTTTCTAATTCTACACTTGTATATTTCCTAATAGTTATCATTCAGGTTATTACAGTAGCTATTGGGCTCTTCCTGTTTGTTTAGAATAAGGCCGCCATCTAAAAATACTTCTACCTGCTTTCCAGAAATTCTTAATAGCTTTTGATACTCCCTGTTTCAGTAAAGCTGGTATTAAGAGAACATAATATTTTAGAAGTACATTAATAATTTAATTAAAGTAATTATTATGATTTACTTGGTAAGATTTCAATTTACCAGGTTTTTTTTCCTCTTTCCTGTTCAGTCAACAGAAAACTATTCATTACAGTGCCTAATGCAATTCAGGACAGTCCTCAATATTTAAACTTATTGACAATTGCTGCTTGGAACAGACATATTTTTTCTAATAATATTCTAAATTATTGGGTCCATAGTGTTGCATTTACTCAAACACACTGAACTGGCTTTTTAAATTTATCTTGGTAAAGTTCTATGACCTATAGTGTTAGTTTATTTTCATTAGTTGTTATTCTTGCAGGAGCCCTTGCATATACTACTTGGATTACTCAGGTTGTTCTTAAAAATTGCATCATGTATTCTTTACTTTTTATTTCAAGCTAAAAAATCAATCTTCTTTTTAATATATTTAAAATGTGCCACTTTTTTCTCAAGTAGATTTAGTAGATTTATAATGTTTGGAATGGGGTCTGGAAGTCTAAAACAAAATGTTCACCTAACCAGTGAATGGAAGAACAAAGATTTGCTCCCACCCCTGTCTTCCACAAAAACCTGATCTCTAATCATGTTAAGACTAATATGATGACAAGACGTGCATTAGAAGTTTTTGGTACTATACTTTTAAAATTATTCTGTGATCTTTTATTCACATATTAGTTCTTTAGAAAAATGTAACTATCTCAGACATTAGTTAATCATTGACTTTGGAGAATATGAGCTTCATACCTTAATGATGATGTTTTCCTTAAGTCTATAACCCTGCACACTGCTTTTCTTTTTTCATTGTTATTCAATAACAGTTGTCTCAATTTTTCCCCTGTTGCTCTTCCCCACCCTGCCCCACCAATCCCTCAGTCAGTTCCCATGCTGTTTTCCATTAGCATGGGTCCTTCATACAAGTTCTTTGACTAGACCCTTATTTCTCTTTCCTCCATTATCCCTCTCCCTCTCCCCTGTGGTCACTGTCAGTTTGTTCTTTATTTCCATGTCTCTAGTTATATTTTGCTTGGTTGTTTGTTTTGCTCATTAGGTTCCACTTATAGGTGAGATCATATCGTATTTGTCTTTCACTGCCTGGCTTCTTTTACTTAGCATAATTCTCTCCAGTTCCATCCATGATTTCCTAGAAGGTGAGAGTTCCTTTTTTTATTTCTGCTGCATAGTATTCCATTGTGTAAATGTATCCGTTTTTTGATCCACTGCTTTACTGATGGGCACTTAGGTTGCCTCCAGCATTTGCCTATTGTAAATAATGCTACTTTGAACACAGGGATGCATAGGTTCTTTTTGATTGGTGTCACTTTTCTTTGAATGTGTAAGCATTAATTTCTTAGTACAGAGGCAATTCATAAATGTATTGTCCATAGAAATCACAGAAATTATAAGCTCCTTATATAATGCTCATATTTAAGAGCAACCATCTCATCACTAAATACGCATTTTTATTTCTCCTCTAACCTGTTTTTATATTGTAAATATACAAGAGAAATGGCAATTTAATCAGTTTTGATACTGCTGCCTTCATTTAGACAATAAATAAGAGAGGTTTCATTGGGCCAGTAGAAGCATGAATGTAGAAGTATTTATAAAAAGAACAATATTTATGGAATTAAATCAGGAAACCTCCAAGAACAATGTTCATGAACAACTATAGTAATTGAGGCTTGTCACTTATGTGTCTTTTGTCCTTGTTCACAGACTGTATCATTCTTGAGAGAAGTTGTGGGTACACTTTTTTTCTTTCATTACATTATGTAAGTGCTAATATTCCCCTCTCTCTCTCTCCCTTTTTGCTCAAGTTTCTCATGTGGGAGGCTAAATGGATAATAGAACTCTTGTCTGACCTGAAGAACATGGGAAGATGAGTACGTAGCTGAAATTGAGAGTCAGTGGGCAAAATATAACAGAGTGGTTAAGAAAATATATCACAGAATGGTGCAAGCACTGGATTCTAAAAGATTTCCATTTTAGTACTGTCTTTATGTCATAAGTGCTATTTGATCTGGACATGCTTAATTCTTTGGTCTTTTATTTCCTTACTGCTAAAATAGTGATAAAAATGAGCTCTAATATTTATTGTGACTTCATTATGACCCTTTATGTGATTACAATTTAATTTTCAAAACAATCTTACAAGATAAGTAGACTTATACAAAACTGTATAAGTGATATAGTTTTTGTGATTTTAACATGGTAGTTAGTTCCAACTGATTGGAAAGGCCCTTGTCTAAGTCTTCACAGAGAATTCTGAGATTCTCCCAATTAATTCTCCAGAATTTAGTGATTATATTTGATTCTATGCCTAGGTAAGATAATAAGAATATATGGTAGAAGGTGTCATCTCTCTGCGTGACACATAATTCATCCAAAAGGTTTTCTGAATTCTTAAGCAACCAGAGAAGAGGCAGGAAGGGATCTTATTTTGTCATTATTAGCTTTGGTCAAATTCAAAGATAATACATAATTCTGGACCTTAATGTCACCAATAGATTTCCATGCCATTTGTAAATGCTAAAGAAGTGGTTTTCATGGTGCTTGTAGTTCAAAAGAATGCTTTGCACTGATCACAAGCTTTACTGGAATGACCTGCCATGACAGGAAGCCTTTGGGCCATGGAAAGCACCTGTGAGTCATGACTGTTAGCCTCTGTTGAAGGGAGGAGGTGTTTTTCTCAAAGACCTCTATTCTAGATGCTATCTTGGTAAATGGTGCATGGGTTCACCGTAGTTTGAGGCTAAATCGCTGACTATGTCCATTACCTCAGATTTCCTCAAGGTTTCCTCATTTATAATTGACTCAGCTACAAGTTGCTACCTGGGCAAAGGCCCAGAGAAATCATTTTGTGTGTGCACTACTCCCTTGATCAGGGAGTGACAGCTGGAAGGTTCCCAAAAAGTTAAAAATGGAACTAATATATGATGCAGCAATTCCAGTCTTGGATATTTATTAAAAGAAAATAAATATACTAATTCCAATAGATATATGTACTGCCATGTTTATTGCAGCATTATTTACAGTAGCAAAGATATGAAACAACCAAAGTGGCTATCTATAGATAAATGGATAAAGATGTGATTACACACATACAATGGAATAGTGTTCACCCATAAAAGAATGAAATCTTGTCATTTGTAGCAACATGGAGAGATATTGAGGGCATTATGCAAAATGAAATAAGTCAGACAGAGAAAGGCAAACATCATATGATCCCACTTATATGTAGAATTAAAAGAAACAAACTCTCACTGGCTGGTTCAGATCTGTGGTTGAGTGCTGGTCTGGAAATCAAAGGGTCACCGGTTCGATTCTCAGTCAGGGCACATGCCTGGGTTGCAGGCCAGGTCCCCAGTGTGGGGCGCACAAGATCCAACCACACACTGATGTTTCTCTCCCTGTCTCTCTTCCTCCCTTCCCTGCTCTCAAAAAATAAATAAATAAAAATTTTAAAATAAAAAATAAATAAAATAATAAAAAACAATCTCATAGATATAAAGGATAGGTTCATGGTTACCAGAGAAAGGCAGGGTTTGAGTGTTGGTACAATTGATGAAGGAGGTCAAAGGTATAAACTTACAGTTATAAAATAAATAAGTCATGGGGTGTTATATACAGCATGGTAAACATTTTTAATCATACCACGTTGAATATTAAAAGTTGTTAAGTGAGAAAATCTGAAAAATCTTCATCTTGTTATTTATACCTCAACAAAAATAAATAAATTGAGCCAAATCCTTTATCAACTCTTCCCAAAAACAAAAGAGAAGAAATCACTCCCAATTCCATTTTACAAGGCCATCGTCTCCCTGATACCAAAGACATAAGTTCACTACAAGAAAACTGCATGCCTATCTCCCTAATGAATACAGGGACAAAAATTCTCAACAAAATACTACCAAAATTAATTCAATAGCCCATTACAAGGAACATACACTAAGATCAAGTGGGATTTATTCCTGGGATGTAAGAATGATTCAACATACACAGATCAAAAAATGTTATACATGACATTAATGGAATTAAAGGTTAAAGTCACAGTTTATAAGTCAAAAAATGTCAAAATTCAACATTAAGTCATGATAAAAACTTTCAAAACCTGAATATAATAAAGGTCATATATGACAAGCCCACATCTAATATCATGCTCAATGGCTAAATGTTGAAAGATTGTCCTCTAAGATCAGGAACTAGACAAATGTGCCCACTCTCACCACTCCTAACATAATGCTAGAAGTCCTAGACAGATAGATCAGCCAGGGGTGGGTTTCTTCCACCTCAAGAGGCGGTGAAGGTGGTTGGGGACTGCCCCTAGATCCTCTTGCTTTGAGGGTGCAAGCTGTTCTTGGATGGCTGATGGGGTATGTACTATACATGCACATGCTATGGCCAGTCAGACTTCACAGACCACCAGGAACAAGAGGTAGGTGTAGAGAGAAATCAGGGGTCTCAGGCACTGGCTCCTGAGGGTATAAGGCAGATGCCAAATTAAAAGACCTAAACTACCCAAATGTGGATATATCCTCTGAGTGCTGAGCTGGAAAATTGTGAACTCCCTTTCTGTCAAGAAAGGAACTGGCTAAGCTGGCCAGACAAGGTTCTTTTCAGTAAGAGACACCTGGACATTATGACTGGTAAAGAAGCCTGGGACCCTGAAGTGGGAAAAGTTCAAATGATGACTTATTATTGACTAGTGCAGGAAGGCTCCTTTCATCCTTGGAAGCCCTATAACATCTTAAGAACCAATCCCCCCTAACCCTGGCTGGTGTCGCTCAGTGGATACAGCATGGGCTGTGAACCAAAGTGTCACCAGTTTGATTCCCAGTCAGGGCACATGCCTGGGTTGTGGGCCAGGTCCCTAGTGGGAGGAATGTGTGAGAAGCAGCCACACATTGATGTTTCTCTCCCTCTATTTCTCCTTCCCCTCCTCTCTGTCTAAAAATAAATAAATAAAATCATAAAAAAAAAAACAAGCCCTAATCCCCTGGTCTTGAGGGCACTGGCTGCCAAAATCAATGCAAGGGATTTGTACTGCACACGTATAGGCTGGCACAGGTCAGACTGACCAGGAACAGGAGGCAGGTGTTAGAAGAGCACAAACGTTCCAGGGTCTGGCTCCTGGAGTATAAGGCAGATGCCTAATTACTAACATGTGCATATTCCCTCTGAAGGCTGAATTAGAAAAACCTGAACTGCCTTGCCTTGCCAGGGTGAGGCTATCTATGCTTGCTGGCTATAGCTCTGTCCAATAAAACACACCTAAACATCTTCACTGTGGCAGTAAGTTGGGACCCTTCTTGGTACCAAGTCAAATGGGGACTGTCACCAGTGGAGGGGAAGGTTCCCTTTACCTCTAGAATCTGTGAGAATGATTAGGAACTGAACCCAGCTCCCCTTGCCTGGAGAACCCTGGGTGTTAGAAAGGTGTATACTGTGCATACATGGGTCACCACAAATAAAGGTGAGTTTTAGGAACAATAGAAAGATGTCTGAAGAGGCTGGGTGTCCCAGACATTCGCTTTGGGGAGCACAAAGCAGATACCCAATTAAAAACGTCAACCAACTCAAATGTGAATATTCATATTCCCCCTGAAGGCAGAGTAGAAAAAAGGAGAACTGCCTTGCCTGGCTAGGGCAGGGTCTGTGAGGCTGGCCAACCACAGTTTATTTCAATAAAATACATCTGCACATCTTGACTGCTGGAGAAGCTTGGGACCCAGCTGGGCAGTACCTCAAAAAGAGAGACTGACTGTTGTCAGGGGGTGGGCTCCCTCCACCTCTGGAAGCTGTGCAGGTAGTTGGGGACTACTCTCTTAGCTCCTTTGGCCAGGAGAGCCGAGGCTACCCTAGGCTGGCTAATGGGATGTGCACTCTGCAAGTGTGGGCCTCCACAGGTCAGACTAACAGAAACCAGGAACAAGAAACAAGTGAGGGGAGAGGCCAGAGATTCCAGATACTCTCTCTTTGGGTGCTAGACAGATGCAAAATTAAAAGCCCTAACTTACTCAAATGTACATATTCCTTCTAAAGACTGAATAGGGAAACAACTTTATTTCCTTGTTTTGCAAAGTGAAGCCACTGGGCTGGCAGGCTCCAGTTTCCCACAATACTAAACAGCTGGTTGTCTTGACTCCTAGAGAAACCTGGTACCCCAAGAGGCACCATATCAAAATCACCCCTATTACCAGGAGGGGTGATTTCTCTCAGCTGCTGGAAGCTGTGAGAGTGTTTCAGGACTGCTCCAAGTTCCTCTGGCCTTGAGGACCTAGACTTCTGTAAGCCAGCTGACAAGGTATGTACTGTGCACGCACGGGCCTCTGCAGGTCAGGGTAACAGGGACCAAGAATTAAGGCACTGGCTCCTTGGGTACAAGGGAGATGCTTAATTAAAAGCCATAAAATACTCAAATGTGCATATTCCTTCTGAGGTTTGAGCAGGAAAAAGCTAAACTGCCTGCCCTTAACAGGGTGAGGCCTGTTAGCTGGTCAACCACATTCCTCCCAATAGGAAACACCTGGATATCTTGACTACTGGTGAAGCTTGGGACCCAATGGGCAGCATAACAAAACAAGGATTGTCACCTGGCATGGATGGGTTCCCTCTACCAGTGGTGGCTGGGTGGGTGACTGGGGACCATACCCAACTCCTCTGTCCAAGGCCAAGTGGCATGGTTTGTACTATGTATGTATGAGCCACCGTAAGTCAGGAAAACCAAAGATATGAACAAGAAAAAGGTATCATGAGAGGCTGGGGGTCCCCCAGTGCTGGCTTTTGAGGATGCAAAGCACATCCTTAATTGAAAGCACTAACCTACCCAAATGTACATACTCCCCTTGATGGCTGAGCTGGAGAACTCTGGATTCGTTGCCTGGCAAAGGAGTGGCTAGTTGGACTGGCTGGCGCTGGTTCCCCATATAAGGGATACCTGGAGGTCTGGACCGTCGGAGAAGTTTGTAACCCCACTAGGCAGCATGTCCTAATGGGAACTAATCATTGCCTGGGTGAGCTCCTTGCACCTCTGTAAACCATGAAGATCGTTTAAAAATGCCCTCACCTTTTCTTTCCTGGACAGCCCCAGCTGCTGAAGGCCTACTGGTGGGATGAGTACTTCAAATATGCGTGCGGCACTGCAAAAATAAACTCACAGGAGACCAGGAACAGGAGTCAGGTACTGGGAAAGACTGTGGGTCCCATGCACTGGTTCTTCTGGTACAAGGAAGCTGTACAATTAAAAGCCCCAATCTACTGGAGGAATAGGGATGGAGACTGCTCATGGTGGTGGCAGGGTGGGAGATGGGGAGCATGGCTGGGCCAGGAGCTCCCTCAACAATAAAAGAAATCTGGACTTCTTGGCTGGTGGAGAAGCCCAAAATCTTATCAAGGAGCATATCCAAATAAAGACTGAATATCACCAGGTTGGGGAAGACTCCCATGATCTCATGTGGCTGTGTGGGTAGTTGGAGACTGCTTCTAGCTCCCCTGCCTGAAGGGCACCTTCTGCCAGCCATCTGCTGACAGAGTGTGTACCATACACTAAGAGTCTCCTTTTCTCTTGCTGCTTTTAAGATTCCTTAGCTTTCATCTTGGCTAATGTAATTATGATGTGCCTTGGTATGTGTTTCTTTAGGTCCAACTTGTCTGTGACTCTTTGAGCTTCCTGGATTTCCTGGAAGTCTTTTTTTTTTTTTTTTTGCCAGATTAGAGAAGTTCTTCTTCATTATGTTTTCAAATAAGTTTTCAATGTCTTGCTCTTCATCTTCTCTTTCTGGCACCCCTAAAGTTGTCCTGGGGATTACTAAGCCTCTCCTCATTTTTTTGAATTTTTGTTTCTTAATTTTGTTCTAGCTGAATGTTTATTTCTTCTTTCTGCTCCAAAGTTTTTTTGCAGTCCCAGTTTTTTTGCCATCACTGTTGATTCCCTGTACATTTTCCTTTATTTCACTTTGCATAGACTTCACTCCTTCCTCTATTTTGTAACCACACTCAACCAAATCTGTGAGCATCCTGAATACCAGTGTTTTGAACTGTGCATCTGAATGGTTGGCTATTTCTTCATTGCTTAGTTGTATTTTTTCCGGAGCTTTGACCTTCTTCTTTGATCTATTCTTTTATTTGGACCATTTTTTGGGGTCTTGGCTCACCTGTTATGTAGTAAGGGGTAGAGACTGAGGTATTTGCCAAGGTGGAACAAGCACATCACTACATTGTGGCACTAGATGTGGGGGAGGGGTCCAAGAGGGAACAATGCAGCTTTCTCATCTCCCTTCCAGCTTTCAGTCACTTCCGCCACTACCCACAAGCAAATTGAGCCCTTCTGGTGCTGATTCCCAGGTGGGTGGGTTTGTGTACATTTTAGGATCCTGTGGGTGTTGCCAATATACACTCCTGTTAGGCTAGGAGTTTCTCCTGCCTCAACTCCCACAGGTTTTTTCAGTCAGAGGTTTTGAGGCTTTATTTCCCCCCAATCGAACCCTGGGTTGTGTGGTCTGTCTCTCTCCCTAGTTTTTCCTCCAAGTTTATCTGCATGCGAATGTGGGACCACCCAGTCCACCAGCCAGAGCCACTACCTTGCCTGCCGGGTCCTCCAGCTGCTGCCTTGTGGTGAGTCCTTTCTGCCCCACTGCCCAGTCTCCGCTCCTCCTGTCAATCTGGATGAATGTTTCTTCTTTAACTCCTTGGTTGTCAGACTTCCATACAGTTTGGTTTTCTGGCAGTTCTGGTTGTTTTTTATTTTTAAATTTGTTGTTCTCCTTCTTTTGGTTGTTTGAGGAGGCACAGTGTGTCTACCTATGCCTCCCTCTTGGCCAGAAGTCCACAAAATCTTCTATTACAAAATCTTCTATTACAAAATCAGAAGCATGTATTTCTGTAACATAACAGTATCATACTCAAGCACACCATATGATATTTAGGTGAAATGTTCAAATTGCTGTCCATCTCATGCCAGACATGCAGATACCCTATCAACCACACTCAAGTAAGCCTTCTGCCGAACCCCATATAACACATATGATATACCCCATAAAGCAGGGGTGTCAAACTCATTTTCACCAGAGGCCACATCAGCCTCGCGGTTGTCTTCAAAGGGCCGAATGTAATTTCAACTCCTTAACAGTTAAGGAGTAGTTACATTTATACAGTCCTAAAGTTATTTCAGCCCTTTAAAGGCAACAGCATTGTAATTACTACAGCCTTGTATCACAGTTTACTATTGAGTAGGGTGAGTCTTCCAACTTAGATTTTCTGTCTCAAAGCATTTACTTATCCACCATTCTCTCCTCCAATTCTGAATGATAATCTTGATGGGTAAATTATTCTAGGTTGCAGGGATTTTTCCTTTCAGCACTTTAAATATGTCCTGCCACTCCATCTGGTGTATATAAATTATTCCTGAGAAATCAGCTGACAGCCTTATGGGGCTATGTTGTTTAACTAGTTGTTTTACTCTAGCTGCCTTTGAAATTTTCTTTCTCTTTAACCTTTTCCATTGTAGTTGCAATATGTCTTAGTGTTGATCTCTTTAGGTTCATCATTGGAACTATTTATATTTCTTGGGACCTGGATGTCTGTCTCCTTTCTCAAGTTAGAAAAGTTTTCAGCGATTATTTCTTCAAATAAAGTTTCTTTTTTATTCTCTCTTCTTCTGGGAATGCAAATTCCCACTATAATTCAAATGTTTTTGTGCTTGATGTTGTTCCAGAGGTCCATTCAACTATCCTGTTTTCTTTTTAAACTAAATTTATTGAGGTGACATTGAGTAATATCATATAGGTTTCAAGTGTACATTTCTATGATACATGATCTTCATATTGTATTGTGTGCCCATAACCTGAGGTCAAATCATCTTCCATCACCATATATTTGACCCCCTTTACTACCACCAGCCCCCTTCCTTCTGGTAACCACCATATTATTGTCTGCATCTATGAGTTTTTGTTTTTCTTGTTTGTTCATTTCTTGCTTTCAGTTGTGTATCTCACATATGAGTGAAATCATATGGTTGTTAACTTTTTCTGTCTGACTTCACTTAGCATAATATTCTCAAGGTCCATGCATGTCACAAATGGCAGTATTTCATCTTTTTTTATGACTGAGTGGTATTCCATTGTATAGATGTACCACATCTTCTTTATCCAATTATCTATCGAAGGACACTTCAATTGTTTCCATGTATTGCCCACTGTGAATAATGCTGCAGTGAACATAGGTTCGTGTATTTCTTTGTAAATAAGTGTTCTCAAATTTTGGGGGGAGATACCCAGAAGAGGATTTGCTGGGTCAATTGTACCCCTATTGTTAATTTTGTGAAGAACCTCCACAGTGTTTTCCATAGTGGCTGTCCCAGTTTACACTCCCACCATCAGTGAATGAGGGTTCCCTTTTTCTAAAACTTCTATCCTCATTATTCTTTATCTTTTTGCTATTCTAATTGGTTTATTTGCACTAGTTTGTCTTTCAGTTTAATGTTCTATTCTTCTGTATTAGTTAATCTGTTAATTCATTCTATTTTTTTAAAGTCATCACCCAGTGATATTTATTTTTCATTACTTTTAGAAAGAGGAAGGGAGAGATGAAAGCAGAGAGAGAAACATTGATGTGAAAGAGACCCATTGATTGGTTGGCTCCCACATGCATATGTGCATATGATCCCTATCATATGTGCCCAGACCAGGGACTGAACCCACAACCTACATATGTACCCTGACTTGGAGGTGAACCAGCAACCTTTCAGTTACAGGACAGTGCACTAGCCAAGTAAGCCACACTGGCAAGGGCCACTCTAGTTTATTTTTCATTTTAGTTATTGTTATCTTTAGCTTTGCTCCGTTCATTGTTATATTAACTCCTTGCTAACTTTTTCTCTAAGGTGCCCGATTCCACTCTCAACTTGGATGAGAATCCTTATGACCATTTCTTTATATTCTTTATCTGGGTAATTACTTACCTCCATTTTATCCTGTTTTATTTTGGATTTTTTTTATTTGAGAGATATTCTTCTCACTTTCATTTTATTTGACTTTCTATGTTTGTTTCTATGAATTAGACAAAATGGGTATCTCTCCCAGTCTTTAAAAAGTGGCCTTTTGAAGAATTGACATCCATGTATGCTGTGTGTGCTGGGTGGTTTTGGTGGGTCAGTTGGGGCCAAGCAGGTTCCTGTGACACCAGGGGCAGGGGCATACCAACTTGAAGCAGATCCCAGTGGGGAGGCCAGGTGCTTTTGGTAATGCCCTGTGGATCCTACTTGTTCCCTAGGTTCAGACCTGAAATTAGATCAAGTAATGTGTCTGGGAACACACTGTGGTGACCTTGCAGGTAGGCCAGAGCACCTGGGTAGAGCTCCCGCCCATGCAACTCAGCTGGGGAGGAACATATATAATAATGCTCACCAGCCCTTTCAACCCTGGAGAAGTCCCAGTTTCCAAAGAGCTCCCACCGCTCCCCAGCCTTTTCTATAGGTCTTTCTCTCATTTATTGTACAGAAAGTGGTTCTGCATAGTAGCAGGGTCTGTGTAGGCTGTGAGTGCTTGGTGGTTTTGTCGGGCCAGTGGAGCCAGGTGGGCACTTTCGGCACCTAGGGCACTGGCTTGCTCGGCTGGTGTGGCTCCAAGCAGGGAGGCCAGGTGCTTGTTGTGATGCCCTGTTGACCATGCTTACTCTGGTTGTTTTAAAGACAAAATGGGCTCTTTGCAGTATGGCTGGGGACAACTGTGGTGAGCTTGTCAGTAGGCCAGAACACTGGGATAAAGCCTTTGCTACAACCCTACTGTGGTGGAGGGAGACGCAAACAACAGCATTCACCAGCAGCTCGAATCCCAGAGAGATCCCAGTTACCCAGCCTTCTCTTTTTGGTGTTCTTCTCTTGTTTGTTCAGAAGCTGTTTAATGAGCCCTCAGTTGTCTCTCAGAAGCAACGGTTCTACTTATAGGTGTATATTTCTATCTGCTCCTGTCAGAGGGCAAGATCGGCATCTTCTTACGTAGGCTCCATCTTAGACCTTTCTGCTAGTTGAAACATTTAATTTGGCTGCTTCATTTCACTCCAAAATCCAGGGCCTAGGAACCCCAGCCTCTCCCAACACCTGCCTCTTGCTCTTGGTCCCTGTTAGCCTTACATGAAGCTACACCCACTGTGCACAGTACCCAGTCCATTGGCAATTTTCTGGCAGCTGGTGCCCTTTAGCCAGGGGAGCTGGGGTGGTCCCTGGCGACCCACACAGACACCAGAGGTCATGGGAGCCTTCCCTCACCATGCTGTACTTGGTCATGATGTGGACATGCTGCTCTTTAAAGAACTGGGCTTCTTCAGCAGTCCAGAGGTCCAGTGTCTTTCATTGAGGGGACTACAGTAGGCTGGATGAAGACCCCACCCTGGCAAAGCTAAAAATTTAACCCTATGTAGCTCAGACTTTAGGGGGAATATACACAACTTAAATATGTTAAAGCTTTTTGCATCCAAAAGGTCCCCCTACTCTGGCAAGTCAAATACTGTATTCAATGTGTGTGCCTTCTTTTAGATCAGAGTCCATGCTGAATATTCACATTTGAATAGGTTAGCGTTTATAAGTAGGCTTCTGCATTGGACTCCAAGAGTTACAGCCTAGGACTCCCAGCCTCTCCCAACACCTACCTGTTGTTCCTGGTCACCATGATACCAGGTGGCATGGACATCTGTGATACTCCTTCTGACAGTGATCTTCTGGCAGCTTTGCCTCCTAGTAGGGAAGCTAGGGGTGGTCCCTAACCACTTGCACAGACTAGAAAGTTGGAGGGAGTGTTCTCCAACCTTGGGATAGTCGCTTCACAATTTCAAATGCTCTGAGTTAGGTTCAGGCTTCTCCACACTAAAAATCATCCAGGTTTCTCTTTTGAAGAGAACTATGCCCCCACCGGCAGAAAGGCCCTGCCCTGGCAAGGCAAGGATGTTAACTCTCTGTTTAGCTCAGACTTCAGAGGGATTACACACATTTGAATAGATCAAGACTTTTAATTGGGAATCTGCCTTGTACTGGAAAAGCCAGAGCCTGAAACCCTCTGCCTCTCCTGACATCTGTTGTTTATGTTCCCAGTTAGCCTTACCCAAGGCAGCCCCACACTGACAGCAGTCAGTCAGCTTGCCTCTGGCAGCTGGTGTCCTCCAAGTAGATAACTTAGGGGTGGACCCCAAGCACCCACACCTCATCCATAGGTCCATGGAGCCTTCTGTCCCCCAGGGATAGTCAATCTCACAGCATTCCTGCAAGTTCTTGGGTTTCACCAGCATTCAAGAGGCACAAGCACCTTTTACTGACCATATTTTTCAACAGGGAAAACATTTAACTTCATTTAGCTTATCCTTCTGGAGGAATATGCACATTTGAATAGGTTAAGGCTTTTTATATGGCTTCTGTATTGTACTAAAAGAGCCAGTGCCTTGAACCCCAGGCCACTCTCAACACACCTGCTTCTTGTTACTGGCGACAATTAGCCTAGCAATAACACGCATGTCCAGTAAGCACTCTGTCACTGAACCTCTGATAGCTGGTGAGCTCTAGGCAGGCATCTTGGAGTGGTTCTTTCCTAAAAAAAATTTATTAAATTATTGGGGTGATGTGTTGCAACTGTTCAAGGCTGGGCAAGTCCATGGTATCCATTCAGACACAATAATATTCATGGAGCCATTGGGATGCCTTTATTCATGGATGGGTGAGCCACACATGCTGCAAGATATATGTCTCCCTGCTTATCTCACTTACCATGATGCACTCCAGCATGGATGCACTTGGAATGGTTCTTAACCACTGACACAGTCTTCCATGTGGGAGAGATCCCCCCTTAACTTACACGGAATTTCTATTCGGAAGTTCGGCCAAGTCAGATCTTAAGCTTCTCTAGCATTAAGATGTCCAGGTGTCTCCTATTAAGAAAAACATGCCAGGCCAGCAAAAATACCCTGTCCTTACAAGATAAAGATGTTATCTTCATTTTTAGCTCATATTTCAATGGGAATATGCTCATTTGAATCAATTAACCCTTTCATTTAGGCATCTACATTGTGCTTGAAAAGCAATAACCTGGGAACCCCAGCTTCTGCTGACATCTACATCTTGTTCTTTATCCTGGATTGTCTGACTCAAGGGAGCACAGACATGCACAGTTCACATTTCATCCATGATTCTCTGGTAGCTGGCATTTTCCAGGCAGAGGAGATGGGGGTGGTTAAAAAAAAAAAAGCTGGCACAACTCCCGGGAATTATGGGAGATTTTCCCTCACCCAGGAATAGGCCCCATTTGAAAGTGTTATGTGGTCCAGTCCCAGGCTTCTCCAGCAGTCCAGATATTCAGGTGTCTCTTACTGAGGGCACCAAGGAGGCCAAGCTGAAAGGCCTTGCCCTGGCAAGTCCAATATGTTTACCTTTTTTAAAGCTCACACTTCAGAGGGAACATGTGCATTTGAATAGCTTGGGCATATAATTAGGCATCTGCACTAAACTGCAAAAACCAGGGCCTGGGACTCCTGGCCTATCCCAACACCTGCCTCTTGTTCCTGATCCTGGATAACATAATCCCAGGCAATCCACACATGCAGAGAACACATTTTGTTGGTGATTCCCTGGCAGCCGGTGCCCCGCAGACAGCCATTCCCCAATCCCCTGCACAGCCTATAAAGGTAGAGGGAGCCTACCCCAACAGGGGTGGCCAGTCTCCATTTAAATGTGCTCCATGTTTAGGTACCAGGCTTCTCCAGCAGTCAAAACTTTCAGGTGTCTCTTATTAAGAGAAACATGTCTTGCCAGGCGAAAGACCCTGCCATGGTAAGGCAAGGATATTGCCTTATTTTAGCTCACTTCAAAGGAAACATGTACATTTTAATACATTAAGCCGAAATTGTGACTCTCAACTGTGCTGGAAAACTGAGAACTTAAAACACGCAGCATCTACTAACAACACCTGACTCTTGCTTATGTTCCCCAGTAGTTTGACTTAAAGAGGCACTCGTGTGCACAGTAATCAGTCAGCTTACCGCTGTCAGCCAGTGTGTTACAAGCAGGGAAGTTAGGGGCAGCCCCCAAGTGCTTACACTGCGTCCAGAGGTCCTTGGAGCCTTCCCCAGCCCTATGATGGTCAGTCCTTATTCAGATGGATGTTCAGCAAGTTTCCAGGTTGGTTGGGACAGCTAAGTACAAAGGAAGAGAGGTGGGTGATGTGTTGTATCTAATATAACTCTATTAGATGTGGAAATGTTCAGAACTTAAGGTCCCTCCACAGAGAGAGAGGAAAATGAATAGAGTGTTTCTCTAATAATCTGGCTCCTGGTATTGCACTAGACAACAGAGCAAGCAAAATATTATGGGCTCCTGAAAAAAGAAAGAAAGGCACTACTAAATATCTCTAAGTAGAAACATACACAAGTCTGGAACAGAAACATTTATAGAAAATTCAAACGGGCTCCAAGAATGTCAAGTTGAACTGATGAATGAAGTTCTTTACATGGCAAAGCAAGTCCATAAAGATGGCGACAAAAAGCTGTTTCTTCAAATGTGCAGACATTGACGTTAAGCTACAACAAATACAAAAACCAGGGAAACATGGCACAATTAAAAGAAGAAAATAGCCCTGGCTGGTGTGGCTTGGTGGACCGAGCACCTCCCTGTGAACAAGGGGGTCACTGCTTTGATTCCCAGTCACTGGGTTGCAGGCTGGGTACCCAGGGCGGGTGCCAGAGAGACAGTCACACATTGATTTTTCCCTCTCTTTCTTTCTCCCTCCCTTCCCCTCTGTCTAAAGATAAATAAACAAAATCTTTTTAAAAAGGAAGAAAGTAAACCTTCAGTAACAAACCTTAAAGAAATGTAGATCTATGAATTATCTGATAACATGTTAAAAAATATTTGTCTTAATAAAGTTTAGTATGTTACCAAAATAACAGAACACATTAAGTAAAATTATACAAACAATACATGAACAAAATGAGAATATCAGCTAAGACACACAAATTATTAATGAAATATAAAAATGATCCCTGAAAGTATAGTCTTAGAGACACAAATTATTAAAAAGAACGATACAAATTCTTGATTTGAAGAAGACAAAAATGAACTAAAATTCATGAGAAACTTCAAAAACAGGCTTAATGTTCATAAGAAAAAATATCATTGAAAGATATCATAGGAAAGTATCCACTCAGAGGCAAAAAGGAATAGAGAATGAAAAATAACAAAATATATAGGACATATAAGATACCATTATAAAAGACACATTATAGAGGCCCCACAAAAAAGAGAAAATTGGCAGAAAGATTCTATAGGAAAATAATGACTGAAAACATCCCAGATCAGTAGAGGAAAATGGACATTCAGACTCATGGAGCCCAAAAGAATTGAAATAGAATGAACTTAAATAAGATTATGCTGAGGTACACTGTAAATCGATTGTAAAAAGTCATACAAAGAGAATTTTTAAAGCACCAAGAAAAAGTGACTCATAGTTTCCAAAGGAGCTGCTATAAGAGCTTGAGAGTAGGTGTAATCTACACTCACCTGCTTCCAGCTCCAAATCAAATTTACAGCTAAATTACAGAGCAATCAACCTGAATAACCAATTGAAGCCTAGCTGCACTGAAATATTATAACCAAGGATTTACAGAAGAAGGCATGTGGAGGCTGGTAGAAAGGGTGGAGATGCAGAAAGGGCTGCCCCCTGTACCCAGGTGCAGCAGCTGAGAAGCTACAGGAGTATCTCAACTGCAAAACTCCTTCCCCCAGGAGCATGTGGTCTCAATCCCACCAGGAATCCCCAGCCTAGAGCAAGAGAGATGGGAAGAGGAGCAGGCATAGCATCTGGTGGTGAAAATCAGTGGGGATTTAGTTCACCTGGGAGAGAAGGGAGTCTGCTGGAGACCCAGACACCACCTCCCCAGTTGTTGGCATAGGTAGTTAGCTAGTCATTAATAAAGAGGGGGAGGGGCACAAAGGGACTCAGGCCCTGAGCTTACTAAACTAAGGAGCTGAATAGAATATATAATAAACTGGGGAGCTGAATCAGATGTTAGGACAGCATTCCATCAAGCTTGATTTAGTAGGAAGCTATAGCATTTACAGACTCATTCACATGCTCCAGGGGACCACTGCTGAGGAGTGTTAATCCTACAAGCAGGCAGGAAAGCCCCCCAGGGGTGCTGCCAGCTGTGTACTGTATTATTGGAGGGGGGAGGAGGAGAATTTCCTCCGCTGAGCACAGGCACAGCAGAAACCAGTGACGTGACAGAAAGTTTGGACATGCACAGTAGAAGTCAAGATGGGCAAGAGGAGACGCTTCTACATTCAGGTGTGTGCAGTAGAAGCAAAAATGGTGACATGGAAGGGTGGACTCTAGCCTTGGAAAACCTAGGAAAAGAATCAGATTGGATAGGGGGCACAGAACCCCAGTAGGTCCAGGAAAGGGATTGGTTAGAGGGAGTCTCCGAGCAGCTGCTGCTAGAGACTGCCCATCCACCATATCCCCGACTGTGTATTATTTCACTTCACCCCAATAAAATCTTACCACTATGTTTAGACTTCTCCATGTATGTGTCCTTTGAAATTCCTTTTTTGAGACATAGCAAAAGAGCCCACTTTCACTGGCAATATAGTGACAAGCACGCCTATTGTTGCAGTACCAGCCTGGGAGTGCACATCTCAGTCTGCTGACTGCTGGTGAGGCCACTCTGCTGTGCTCTGGTCCTGCGGAGGGGTCTGCTGGCTGCACCCCACAGTGACGTTTAGGGTGCTCTTTTTCTTTGGAGGCTCTTGGCGGAGACTCAGACAGTGACTAAACTGTGTGCTGTTGGAAAGGGGACCAGTCTTCCTCACCTTGAGTGCAAAGCTAGTGCCCTTCCCTGCCATCCTGTTGAATCACTTGGCCAGTGCAGGCCTGCTGAGTTCAGCCATGTAGGCAGAACAGACCTAACACACATCCATAGGACAGTCCATCTGACAAGAGCAGAATACACATTCTCTTCAAGTGCACATGGAACATTATCCAGAATAGAACATACAATAGGACCCATAACAGGCCTTAGAGAATTTTGTTATTTTTATTATTTATCTTTTTTACTTATTTATTTCTATTGTATTTTTTGCATTACCAGTTATCCCCCTTACACCCCCCCCCCACAATCACCACACTGTTGCCCATGTCCATGAGTCTATTTTCCTTTTTGTTTGACCCCTCCACCCCCTAACCACCCACAGCTATCATCCTGCTTTCTATCTATGAGTCTGTCTCTATTTTCCTTGTTAGTTCAGTTTATCCATTAGATTCCTAGTGGAATTTATTGGGGTGACATTGGTTAATAAAACTGTATCGCTTTCAGGTGTATAAGTCTGTAATACATCATCTGTATATTTATTGTGTGTTCACCCCCCCAAACTCAAGTCTCATTCCATCACCATTTATACCTCCATATGCTCTTCTATCTTCCCCTAAAGCCCTTTCCCTCAGGTAATTGCCACACTGAGGTTGTTTTTTACTTTATTGTTATTGTTTACACTATTACATATGTCCCCATTCCCAACCAATGTTGCCCACTTCCCCCCACACCCCGCCCCCCTTTCCATCTGGCCATCACCACACTGTTGTCTGTATCTATGGGCCATATATATATGTTCTTTGGCTAATCCCTTCACCTTTTCTATCCAGCCCCCCTCCCCCACTCCCCTCTGAGATCTATAGTCTGTTCCATGTACCCATGCCTCTGTTTCTCTTTTGATCATCAGTTTATTCTGTTCATTAGATTCCACATGTAAGTGAGGTCATATAGTATTTGGTTTTCTCTGAGTGGCTTATCTCACTTATTGAAATCATAAGTATCTTTCCACCAGTGTTAGGGAACTAGATATCAATATGAGGAAAGCTGAATAAACTGCAAATATGTGGAAACAACAACACACACACCTAAACAACCACTTTATCAAACTAGAACAGAAAAAGAAATCACAGATCATCTCAAACAATTTAAAATGGAAACACAATATACTAAAACTTATGGGATGCTGTAACAACAGTACTGAGAGGAAAGTTTATAGTCATAAATACATATATTAAGAAATGAGAAAGCTCACAAGCAATCAACCTAACTTTATACCTTAAGGAACTAGAAAACCAAGAATGCATTAAAGCCAAAGTTAGCAGAAGAAATCAAATAATAAAGATCAGGGTGGATGTAAATGAAAGAGACCAGAAAAACAATAGAAAGTGTCAATGAAACTAAGAGCTGGGTAGCCAAAAAGATAAACAGAAGCGACAGGCCTTTAGCAAGACAAACTAAGAAAAAAAGGGGAAGACAAATAAAATTGGAAATGAAAGAGAAGAAAGTACAACTGACACTACAGAAATTCATGGTATCACAAGAGACTACTATGAACATTTATACACCAACAAATTAGATTATGTGGAAGAAATAGATAAGTTCCTAGAGTCATCCACCCTACTGAGACTGACCCATAAAGAAATAGAAAGTCTAAGCAGACCAATAACGAGTAAGGAGATCGAATCACTAATCAAAACCACCCAAAAGAGAAACCTCCAGGAATAGATGGCTTCACTGGTGAATTTTAACAACCATTAAAAGAAACATTAATGCTGCTTTTTCTCAACTCTTCCAAAAGCTTGAAGAGAAGGAGACATTTTCAAAGTCTCTTTACAAGGGAGCATCACCCTGATACCAAAACCAGACAAGGGCACAACAAGTAAAGAAAACTGTAGACTAATATGCCTGATAAACGTAGATGCAAAGATTCTCAACAAAATATTAGAAAACCAAATTGTTAGACTCATTAAAACATTTATACCATGACTACCATATTTTTTGGACTATAAGACACACTCCCCCCAAATTTGGGAGGAAATGAAGGTGTGTCTTATAGTCTGAATGTGGCTTTACATTTACATTGGTGAAATATTATGTTATTTATGTTATTAAATATTTTACCACATTTTTTGCTTCAGATTTTCTTTCCTGTTTTCCTCCTCTAAACTCTAGGTGCATCTTATGGTCTGAAAAATATGGTAAGTGAAATTTATCCCTGGGATGTAAGAATGGTTCAACTAACTGATGAACATCAATAAATATATACCACATTATCAATAAATATGCATCACATTATTATAAGAATGACAAAAAGCATGTAATCACCTCAATAGATACAGGAAAAGGTTTTGAAAAATACAATACACTTTATTGATTAAAAAAAAACTTTACCAGATTGGGTATAGAAGGAATATACACGAATATAATAAAGGCCATATATAACAAACCCACAGCTAATATTACACTAAATGGCAAAAAAATAGCTTTTTCTCTAAGATCAGGAACAAGATTAGAGTGCTCACTAATGCCACTCTTATTCAATATAGTATTTCACATTCTGTATAGAGAAACCAGGCAAGAAAAAGAAATAAAAGGCATCCAAATCAGAAAGTAAAAGTTGTCATTATTCTCAGGTGATGGGATCTCATATAAAGAAAAGACCCAAAAACTCACCTAAAAAGCTCTTGGATCTAATCAATGAATTCAGTAAATTTTCAGGATGTAAAATCAACAGGCAGAAAACAATTGCTTTCTTATACTTTAAATGTGAAACAGCTGAGAAATAAAAACCAAACCCACCCTGGCTGGTGTGGCTCAGTAAATTGAGCACTGGACTGGGAACCAAAGGGTCACTGGTTCGATTCCCAGTCAGGGCACATGCCTGGGTTGCAAGCCAGGTCCCCAGTGCGGGGCGTGTTAAGAGGCAACCACACATTGATGTTTCTCTCCCTCTTTGTCCCTCCCTTCCCCTCTAAAAATAATATCTTTTTTAAAAAACCCTATCACAATAAAAAACAGTTAACTATCTAGGAATAACTTAGGAAGTGGATGATCTGTACAATAAAATGTATAATTCTTTGATGAAAAATATCTAATAGGGCACCAACAAATAAAAGGACATTCTATTTTCATGCGTTGACAGACATAGTATCATGAAAATGTTCATAGTACTGAGAGCCACCTATAGATTGAATAAAGTACCTATGAAAATTCCAATGGAATTTTTCACAGAACTAAAAAAAAATCCTAAAATTTATATAAAGCCACAAAACCCCTGAATAGTCAAAGTAATCATGAGAAAGAAAAACAAAACCAGAAGCCTCACACTGCCTGATTGCAAGCTATACTATGAAAGCAATAGTAATGAAAAGAGTACAATATTGGCATAAAAATGGGCACGCAGACCAATGGAACAGAAGAGAGAACCCAGAATGAAGCCCCCACACATACAGTCAACTATTTGATAAGGCAGCCAAGGACATCATGATGGGGAAAGGATAGTCTCTCAACAAATTGGTGTTGGGAAAGTGGCATTACCACATGTGAGAAAGGAAACCAGACCCCAGTCTTACACCAGTCACAAAAATTAGCTTGAAATGGATCAAAGTCTTAAATGTAAGACCCGATATTGTAAAACTCCTAGAAGAAAACATATGGCAGAAACTCCTCAGCATTGGTTCTGGTGATGATTTTTCAATACGACAACAAAAACATAGACAACCAGAGAAAACAGTCAGCCAGTAGGACTACATCAGCCTTGAAAGCTTCTGTGCTGAAAATAAACCATACAAAATGAGATATTTGCAAACCATGTATGAAAAATAGATTAACATCAAAAATTTGTAAAGAACTCATACAACCCAATAACAACAACAATGAAAAGAAGTGGTAGGGTTTAAAAATGGGCAGAGGAACTAAATGGACACATTTCCCCCCAAATATGCAAATGGTTAACAGGTACATGAAAAGGTGCCCAACATGACTAACCATCAGGGGAATGCAAATCAAAACTCACGATGAGCTATCACCTAACACTTGTAAAAGTTATTATCAACAAGATTAGAGATAACAAGTGTGGGTGAGGATGTGGAGCAAAGCAAACATTTCTACCTGTTGGAGTATAAACTGCTTCAGCCATCATGGTGAACAGTGTGGAAGTTCCTAAAAAAAAAACACAAGACACACCTTGGTTGAAGAGCAATCAAAAAAAGGAAGATCATCAGCAGAGGCTGGAGGAGGGAGAGACCATGGAAAGCAACTACTGCACTCAGTGGTAGGAAATATGAAGGGAGAGCAATTATGAAAGTGGTGGTCATGAGTGGGGCAGGGCAGCTTTACACACACCAAATCAAAGAGAAGTCAAAAGAAGTTAATTCCTTTAACATTTACTTAATCAAACTAAGGGCAAAGAGTAAAACTAAGACTAGTAGAGCAGGTAGGCTCAGAGTTTCTCTG